>NC_091747.1:65693330-66050830 GCF_043380555.1 Nothobranchius furzeri
CTAACCCTAACCCTAACCCTAACCCTAACCCTAACCCTAACCCTAACCCTAACCCTAACCCTAACCCTAACCCTAACCCTAACCCTAACCCTAACCCTAACCCTAACCCTAACCCTAACCCTAACCCTAACCCTAACCCTAACCCTAACCCTAACCCTAACCCTAACCCTAACCCTAACCCTAACCCTAACCCTAACCCTAACCCTAACCCTAACCCTAACCCTAACCCTAACCCTAACCCTAACCCTAACCCTAACCCTAACCCTAACCCTAACCCTAACCCTAACCCTAACCCTAACCCTAACCCTAACCCTAACCCTAACCCTAACCCTAACCCTAACCCTAACCCTAACCCTAACCCTAACCCTAACCCTAACCCTAACCCTAACCCTAACCCTAACCCTAACCCTAACCCTAACCCTAACCCTAACCCTAACCCTAACCCTAACCCTAACCCTAACCCTAACCCTAACCCTAACCCTAACCCTAACCCTAACCCTAACCTAACCCTAACCCTAACCCTAACCCTAACCCTAACCCTAACCCTAACCCTAACCCTAACCCTAACCCTAACCCTAACCCTAACCCTAACCCTAACCCTAACCCTAACCCTAACCCTAACCCTAACCCTAACCCTAACCCTAACCCTAACCCTAACCCTAACCCTAACCCTAACCCTAACCCTAACCCTAACCCTAACCCTAACCCTAACCCTAACCCTAACCCTAACCCTAACCCTAACCCTAACCCTAACCCTAACCCTAACCCTAACCCTAACCCTAACCCTAACCCTAACCCTAACCCTAACCCTAACCCTAACCCTAACCCTAACCCTAACCCTAACCCTAACCCTAACCCTAACCCTAACCCTAACCCTAACCCTAACCCTAACCCTAACCCTAACCCTAACCCTAACCCTAACCCTAACCCTAACCCTAACCCTAACCCTAACCCTAACCCTAACCCTAACCCTAACCCTAACCCTAACCCTAACCCTAACCCTAACCCTAACCCTAACCCTAACCCTAACCCTAACCCTAACCCTAACCCTAACCCTAACCCTAACCCTAACCCTAACCCTAACCCTAACCCTAACCCTAACCCTAACCCTAACCCTAACCCTAACCCTAACCCTAACCCTAACCCTAACCCTAACCCTAACCCTAACCCTAACCCTAACCCTAACCCTAACCCTAACCCTAACCCTAACCCTAACCCTAACCCTAACCCTAACCCTAACCCTAACCCTAACCCTAACCCTAACCCTAACCCTAACCCTAACCCTAACCCTAACCCTAACCCTAACCCTAACCCTAACCCTAACCCTAACCCTAACCCTAACCCTAACCCTAACCCTAACCCTAACCCTAACCCTAACCCTAACCCTAACCCTAACCCTAACCCTAACCCTAACCCTAACCCTAACCCTAACCCTAACCCTAACCCTAACCCTAACCCTAACCCTAACCCTAACCCTAACCCTAACCCTAACCCTAACCCTAACCCTAACCCTAACCCTAACCCTAACCCTAACCCTAACCCTAACCCTAACCCTAACCCTAACCCTAACCCTAACCCTAACCCTAACCCTAACCCTAACCCTAACCCTAACCCTAACCCTAACCCTAACCCTAACCCTAACCCTAACCCTAACCCTAACCCTAACCCTAACCCTAACCCTAACCCTAACCCTAACCCTAACCCTAACCCTAACCCTAACCCTAACCCTAACCCTAACCCTAACCCTAACCCTAACCCTAACCCTAACCCTAACCCTAACCCTAACCCTAACCCTAACCCTAACCCTAACCCTAACCCTAACCCTAACCCTAACCCTAACCCTAACCCTAACCCTAACCCTAACCCTAACCCTAACCCTAACCCTAACCCTAACCCTAACCCTAACCCTAACCCTAACCCTAACCCTAACCCTAACCCTAACCCTAACCCTAACCCTAACCCTAACCCTAACCCTAACCCTAACCCTAACCCTAACCCTAACCCTAACCCTAACCCTAACCCTAACCCTAACCCTAACCCTAACCCTAACCCTAACCCTAACCCTAACCCTAACCCTAACCCTAACCCTAACCCTAACCCTAACCCTAACCCTAACCCTAACCCTAACCCTAACCCTAACCCTAACCCTAACCCTAACCCTAACCCTAACCCTAACCCTAACCCTAACCCTAACCCTAACCCTAACCCTAACCCTAACCCTAACCCTAACCCTAACCCTAACCCTAACCCTAACCCTAACCCTAACCCTAACCCTAACCCTAACCCTAACCCTAACCCTAACCCTAACCCTAACCCTAACCCTAACCCTAACCCTAACCCTAACCCTAACCCTAACCCTAACCCTAACCCTAACCCTAACCCTAACCCTAACCCTAACCCTAACCCTAACCCTAACCCTAACCCTAACCCTAACCCTAACCCTAACCCTAACCCTAACCCTAACCCTAACCCTAACCCTAACCCTAACCCTAACCCTAACCCTAACCCTAACCCTAACCCTAACCCTAACCCTAACCCTAACCCTAACCCTAACCCTAACCCTAACCCTAACCCTAACCCTAACCCTAACCCTAACCCTAACCCTAACCCTAACCCTAACCCTAACCCTAACCCTAACCCTAACCCTAACCCTAACCCTAACCCTAACCCTAACCCTAACCCTAACCCTAACCCTAACCCTAACCCTAACCCTAACCCTAACCCTAACCCTAACCCTAACCCTAACCCTAACCCTAACCCTAACCCTAACCCTAACCCTAACCCTAACCCTAACCCTAACCCTAACCCTAACCCTAACCCTAACCCTAACCCTAACCCTAACCCTAACCCTAACCCTAACCCTAACCCTAACCCTAACCCTAACCCTAACCCTAACCCTAACCCTAACCCTAACCCTAACCCTAACCCTAACCCTAACCCTAACCCTAACCCTAACCCTAACCCTAACCCTAACCCTAACCCTAACCCTAACCCTAACCCTAACCCTAACCCTAACCCTAACCCTAACCCTAACCCTAACCCTAACCCTAACCCTAACCCTAACCCTAACCCTAACCCTAACCCTAACCCTAACCCTAACCCTAACCCTAACCCTAACCCTAACCCTAACCCTAACCCTAACCCTAACCCTAACCCTAACCCTAACCCTAACCCTAACCCTAACCCTAACCCTAACCCTAACCCTAACCCTAACCCTAACCCTAACCCTAACCCACTGATTCAGGGGGATGTCACTGAGATACATCTACTCCATCTACTCCACCTAACCCTAACCCTAACCCTAACCCTAACCCTAACCCTAACCCTAACCCAACCCTAACCCTAACCCTAACCCTTACCCTTACCCTAACCCTAACCCTAACCCTAACCCTAACCCTAACCCTAACCCTGTTCTTCATCAAATTCTTTTCCATCCCTGTTTCTTTCTTCTTTTTCTTCCTTTTTTCTGTATTCTCTATTCTGTCTTTCTCGGTTTTTCTCTTTTCTATCTTTTCTATCCTTTTCTATTCTTTTTCTATTCTGTTTTTCTATTCCGCATTGATACGAACCAACAATGGAGGGGAGTTTCTGAGTGACATGCGTCGGCCCGTGCATTGCCAGTGACTCTCTACTCCAAACTGTTTCGGTCAAGGTACCGATTCAGGGGGATGTCACTGAGATACATCTACTCCATCTACTCCACCTAACCCTAACCCTAACCCTCTCCCATTCCTTCTCCTATATTTAGGAGCGGGAATCGGGCGAGACAGGTTAAGCCTAGACCGGCTCGGGTGTGGATGAGCGTCATACGACGACGCCACATCTGTTACCTGTTCTTCATCAAATTCTTTTCCATCCCTGTTTCTTTCTTCTTTTTCTTCCTTTTTTCTGTATTATTTATTCTGTCTTTCTCGTTTGTTCTTTATTCTATCTTTTCAATCTTTTCCTATTCTGTTTTTCTATTCTACATTGAGACAAACCAACATTGGAGGGGAGTTTCTGAGTGACACGCGCCGGCCCGTGCATTGCCAGTGACTCTCTACTCCAAACTGTTTTGGTCAAGGTACTGATTCAGGGGGATGTCACTGAGATACATCTACTCCATCTACTCCACCTAACCCTAACCCTAACCCTAACCCTAACCACTTACCCTATCACTTACACTTACCCTAAGTATGGGTTGGGAAAAGTGGTCACTCAAAGTAGGTACCATTGGACTCCAAATGGTCTGAAACGTGCTCATGTGAGGTTTCTGGGGGAAGGATTTGGCCCCTGACACTTCGAAATTTTTCAGTCACCCGCCTCCCATTCGTTTCAATGGGACAACTTCAACGGCGGATATCTCCGGACCGGAAGGTCGTAGAGACTCGGGGTTTTCCCTCACCCTTCACCCCACCCTTACCTTAAGGATTTTTTCTGTATTCTCTATTCTGTTCTGATCTCTTGGCCTTTCCCCTTCCCTCTCTACTACACTTTGGACTTGAACTTGGGAGGACCATGGTCAGCCGATGCTGGCTCGGATGTGGGTGACATTACACCATGACACCAGATCGGGTACCTGTTCCGTACCGGTTTTTGTTCCAACCTAGTTTTTTTCTTTATTCTTCTTTATTTATTCTAATTTTTGCTACTTCTTAGTGTTCCTTTATTGGATCCTTTTATTTTTTCCCTACTCTACTGTTTTACTTTTTATTGATACGAACCAACGGTTGGGGAGGGGTTCCAGAGTGACATGCGACGGCCCGTGCATTGCCAGTGACTCCCTATTCAAACTGTTTTGGTTAATTTACCAATTCAGGGGGAACTCACTGAGATTTATCTACTCCATCTACTCCACCTAACCCTAACCCTAAAACTTAGTCCTAACCCTAAAAACTTAGCCCTAACCCTAAAACTTAGCCCTAACCCTAAAACTTAGCCCTAACCCTAAAACTTAGCCCTAACCCTAAAACTTAGCCCTAACCCTAAAACTTAGCCCTAACCCTAGAACTTAGCCCTAACCCTAGAACTTAGCCCTAACCCTAGAACTTAATCCTAACCCTAAACATAAACCCAAACCCTACCATCTAGGACAACAAACAAGCGCCTTATCATAACTCTGACCCTAAAGGATATTAACCCTACCCTATGCCTGAAGGGCACACAGGAACACCTGACTTGGCTCATTGACTTTTAAGGAGGATGAACCAACGCCAGTTAGGAACTCCTCAGGGGCATACGATAGCCCAAACATGGTGTCATGAAAAGATGAACAAAGCAGACCAACACTGGAACACGATCCTGTACGAGACTACAACAGAAATGGAGAAATAGAATGGCCAATAAGACCGATTTGGGTTGCAACTCTTGAAACAAGTTGGTAGTCAATAAGGAGACAAGAGCTGCGGATGACGTGCGTCGGCCAGTGCATTGCCTTTGGCTCCCTAGTTCAACTGCTGAGTCGTCGGATGAGGCAGGGGGAGTCGACGAGATAAATAATTTACACCTAACCCTAACCCTTTACTAAAACTTATCAACAATTCAGAGATATAAAACAAGGCAACGCCATTTTAAGCTCAGTTCCATTTTGACTTCAGTTCTATTCACCGTCATCCCAAAGAGAAGCACAGCCTGGCCAGATGTGTTTTCTTCTTTAAACTAAGAACTGTGAAGTTGGAGATTTTCGTCGTTTAACAACCAGACGACATCCTTTCAAAATAAGAGCACCTGCTGACGCTGCCAATTGTTACCTGGGTCGACCCTTCAGACGGGCTTTGAAACGCTGCGATCGCTGTTTCGACCAGCTCCAGCGCATATCCGAGGTCTTCAGACCTGGCATTTCCTGATCTACCTGGGAGGCCCCCACTGGGTACGTACACGGCAAAATAGCAGCTCATGTCATCACTTTAGAAGCCTCATGATATCTAGTCATAGCAATCAAAGACTACCAGATTCAATGACGTCAGCCTAAGGAGTCTGAACCAACCACACACACACACACACACACACACACACACACACACACACACACACACACACACACACACACACACATCGAACATCACATTCATTTCCAAACAACACAGAGTTAGTCCTGGTAGATTGTTAAGAATTTATAATTAAGAAATTAAAGATTCTTAAACGATCCCAACTCTCTCTCTTTTCTTGTCTCAAAGTCAATACAGAGTGTTTAATTAAACTCCCTGATGATAAAAGCAACCTATTCTTCTGATTATAACAAGTGATCTACTTACAGTATATTAAAATACAACTCTAGATAGTTACATCACTCTATTTCACTACAATATCAAGTAATTCTGATGTTGCTTTCCAAAATAAAGGCATTTTTAAATTGTCCACAACTGACCTAATTTTCAGTGATTTCAAAATGCTATAACAGTGATTTCAGAATGCTCTAAAATGGAAAATTGCTGTTTCCACAGGGTAATTCCACTTTAGATCTACAATATACAACCCCACAGTGATACCATATCAATATCAAGTCATTCTGATGTTGCCTTCCAAAATAAAGGCCTTTTTAAATTGTCCACAATTGACCTAATTTTCAGTGATTTCAAAATGCTATAAGTGATTTCAAAATGCTCTAAAATGGAAAATTGCTGTTTACACAGGTTAATTCCACTTTAGATCTACAGTATACAACCCCACAGTGACACCATATCAATATCAAGTCATTCTGATGTTGCTTTCCAAAATAAAGGCCTTTTTAAATTGTCCACAATTGACCTAATTTTCAGTGATTTCAAAATGCTCTAAAATGGAAAAGTGCTATTTCCACAGGGTATTTCCAATTTAGATCTGCAGTACACAACCCCACAGTGATACCATATCAATATCAAGTAATTCTGATGTTGCTTTCCAAAATAAAGGCCTTTTCAAATTGTCCACAATTGACCTTATTTTCAGTGATTTCAAAATGCTATAACAGCGATTTCAAAATGCTCTAAAATAGAAAATTGCTGTTTCCACAGGGTATTTCTACTTTAGATCTACAGTATACAACCCCACAGTGATACCATATCAATATCAAGTCATTCTGATGTTGCTTTCCAAAATAAAGGCCTTTTTAAATTGTCCACAATTGACCTAATTTTCAGTGATTTCAAAATGCTATAACAGTTAATTCAAAATGCTCTAAAATGGAGAATTGCTGTTTCCACAGGGTAAATCCACTTTAGATCTACAGTATATAACTCCACAGTGATACCATATTAATATCAAGTCATTCTGATGTTGCTTTCCAAAATAAAGGCCTTTTTAAATTGTCCACAATTGACCTAATTTTCAGTGATTTCAAAATGCTATAACAGTGAATTCAAAATGCTCTAAAATGGAAAATTGCTGTTTCCACAGGGTAATTCCACTTTAGATCTACAATATACAACCCCACAGTGATACCATATCAATATCAAGTCATTCTGATGTTGCCTTCCAAAATAAAGGCCTTTTTAAATTGTCCACAATTGACCTAATTTTCAGTGATTTCAAAATGCTATAAGTGATTTCAAAATGCTCTAAAATGGAAAATTGCTGTTTCCACAGGTTAATTCCACTTTAGATCTACAGTATACAACCCCACAGTGACACCATATCAATATCAAGTCATTCTGATGTTGCTTTCCAAAATAAAGGCCTTTTTAAATTGTCCACAATTGACCTAATTTTCAGTGATTTCAAAATGCTCTAAAATGGAAAAGTGCTATTTCCACAGGGTATTTCCAATTTAGATCTGCAGTACACAACCCCACAGTGATACCATATCAATATCAAGTAATTCTGATGTTGCTTTCCAAAATAAAGGCCTTTTCAAATTGTCCACAATTGACCTTATTTTCAGTGATTTCAAAATGCTATAACAGCGATTTCAAAATGCTCTAAAATAGAAAATTGCCGTTTCCACAGGGTACTTCTACTTTAGATCTACAGTATACAACCCCACAGTGATACCATATCAATATCAAGTCATTCTGATGTTGCTTTCCAAAATAAAGGCCTTTTTAAATTGTCCACAATTGACCCAATTTTCAGTGATTTCAAAATGCTATAACAGTGATTTCAAAATGCTCTGAAATGGAAAAGTGCTTTTTCCAAAGGGTAATTCCACTTTAGAACTACAGTATACAACCCCACAGTGATACCATATCAATATCCTCATTCTGATGTTGCTTTCCAAAATAAAGGCCTTTTTAAATTATCCACAATTGACCCAATTTTCAGTGATTTCAAAATGCTATACCAGTAATTTTAAATTGCTCTGAAATGGAAAAGTGCTGTTTCCAAAGGGTAATTCCACTTTAGAACTACAGTATACAACCCCACAGTGATACCATATCAATATCAAGTCATTCTGATGTTGCTTTCCAAAATAAAGGCCTTTTTAAATTGTCCACAATTGACCTAATTTTCAGTGATTTCAAAATGCTATAACAGTGATTTCAAAATGCTCAAAATTGGAAAATTGCTGTTTCCACAGGTTAATTCCACTTTAGATCTACAGTATACAACCCCACAGTGATAACACATAAATTTCAAGTCATTCTGATGTTGCCTTCCAAAATAAAGTCCTTTTTAAATTGTCCACAATTGACCTAATTTTCAGTGATTTCAAAATGCTCTAAAATGGAAAAGTGCTATTTCCACAGGGTAATTCCAATTTAGATCTGCAGTACACAACCCCACGGTGATACCATATCAATATCAAGTAATTCTGATGTTGCTTTCCAAAATAAAGGCATTTTTTAATTGTCCACACTTGACCCAATTTTCAGTGATTTCAAAATGCTATAACAGTAATTTCAAAATGCTCTGAAATGGAAAAGTGCTGTTTCCAAAGGGTAATTCCACTTTAGAACTACAGTATACAACCCCACAGTGATACCATATCAATACCAAGTCATTCTGATCTTGCCTTCCAAAATAAAGGCCTTTTTAAATTGTCCACAATTGACCTAATTTTCAGTGATTTCAAAATGCTCTAAAATGGAAAAGTGCTATTTCCACAGGGTAATTCCAATTTAGATCTGCAGTACACAACCCCACAGTGATACCATATCAATATCAAGTAATTCTGATGTTGCTTTCCAAAATAAAGGCCTTTTTAAATTGTCCACAACTGACCTAATTTTCAGTTATTTCAAAATGCTATAACAGTGATTTCAAAATGCTCTAAAATGGAAAATATCTGTTTCCATAGGGTATTTCCACCTTAGATCTACAGTATACAACCCCACAATGATACCATATCAATATCAAGTCATTCTGATGTTGGTTTCCAAAATAAAGGCCTTTTTAAATTGTCCACAATTGACCTAATTTTCAGTTATTTAAAAATGCTCTAAAATG
The DNA here is from genome assembly GCF_043380555.1 of Nothobranchius furzeri. Taxonomy (NCBI): domain Eukaryota; kingdom Metazoa; phylum Chordata; class Actinopteri; order Cyprinodontiformes; family Nothobranchiidae; genus Nothobranchius; species Nothobranchius furzeri. The sequence goes on from NC_091747.1 coordinate 65,702,673, forward strand.
GAAAATTGCTGTTTCCACATGGTAATTCCAATTTAGATCGACAGTACACAACCCCACAGTTATACCATATCAATATCAAGTCATTCTGATGATGCTTTCCAAAATAAAGGCATTTTTAAATTGTCCACAATTTACCCAATTTTCAGTGATTTCAAAATGCTATAACAGTAATTTCAAAATGCTCTAAAATCAAAAAGTGCTATTTCCACAGGGTAATTCCAATTTAGATCTGCAGTACACAGCCCCACAGTGATACCATATCAATATCAAGTAATTCTGATGTTGCTTTCCAAAATAAAGGCATTTTTAAATTGTCCACAATTTACCCAATTTTCAGTGATTTCAAAATGCTATAACAGTAAATTAAAAATGCTCTGAAATGGAAAAGTGCTGTTTCCAAAGGGTATTTCCACCTTAGATCTACAGTATACAACCCCACAATGATACCATATCAATATCAAGTCATTCTGATGTTGGTTTCCAAAATAAAGGCCTTTTTAAATTGTCCACAATTGACCTAATTTTCAGTTATTTCAAAATTTTCTAAAATGGAAAATTGCTGTTTCCACAGGGTAATTCCACTTTAGATCTACAATATACAACCCCACAGTGATACCATATCAATATCAAGTCATTCTGATGTTGCCTTCCAAAATAAAGGCCTTTTTAAATTGTCCACAATTCAACTAATTTTCAGTGATTTCAAAATGCTCTAAAATGGAAAAGTGCTATTTCCACAGGGTAAATCCAATTTAGATCTGCAGTACACAACCCCACAGTGATACCATATCAATATCAAGTAATTCTGCTGTTGCTTTCCAAAATAAAGGCATTTTTAAATTGTCCACACTTGACCCAATTTGCAGTGATTTCAAAATGCTATAACAGTAATTTCAAAATGCTCTAAAATGGAAAATTGCTGTTTCCACAGGGTAATTCCACTTTAGATCTACAATATACAACCCCACAGTGATACCATATCAATATCAAGTCATTCTGATGTTGCCTTCCAAAGTAAAGGCCTTTTTAAATTGTCCACAATTGACCTAATTTTCAGTGATTTCAAAATGCTCTAAAATAGAAAAGTGCTATTTCCACAGGGTAATTCCAATTTAGATCTACAGTACACAACCCCACAGTGATACCACATCAATATCAAGTCATTCTGATGTTGCTTTCCAAAAGAAAGGCCTTTTTTAAATTGTCCACAATAGACCTAATTTTCAGTAATTTCAAAATGCTATAACAGTGATTTCAAAATGCTCTAAAATGGAAAATTGCTGTTTCCACAGGGTTAATCCCACTTTAGATCTACAGTATACAACCCCACAGTGATACCACATCAATACCAAGTCATTCTGATGTTGCCTTCCAAAATAAAGGCCTTTTTAAATTGTCCACAATTGACCGAATTTTCAGTGATTTCAAAATGCTCTAAAATGGAAAACTGCTATTTCCACAGGGTAATTCCACTTTAGATCTGCAGTACACAACCCCACAGTTATACCATATCAATATCAAGTAATTCTGATGTTGCTTTCCAAAATAAAGGCCATTTTAAATTGTCCACAACTGACCTAATTTTCAGTGATTTCAAAATGCTATAACAGTGATTTCAAAATGCTCTAAAATGGAAAATTGCTGTTTCCACAGGATAATTCCACTTTAGATCTACAGTATACAACCCCACAGTGATACCATATCAATACCAAGTCATTCTGATGTTGCCTTCCAAAATAAAGGCCTTTTTAAATTGTCCACAATTGACCGAATTTTCAGTGATTTCAAAATGCTCTAAAATGGAAAACTGCTATTTCCACAGGGTAATTCCACTTTAGATCTGCAGTACACAACCCCACAGTTATACCATATCAATATCAAGAAATTCTGATGTTGCTTTCCAAAATAAAGGCCATTTTAAATTGTCCACAACTGACCTAATTTTCAGTGATTTCAAAATGCTATAACAGTGATTTCAAAATGCTCTAAAATGAAAAATTGCTGTTTCCACAGGGTAATTCCACTTTAGATCTACAGTATGCAACCCCACAGTGATACCATATCAATATCAAGTCATTCTGATGTTGCCTTCCAAAGTAAAGGCCTTTTTAAATTGTCCACAATTGACCTAATTTTCAGTGATTTCAAAATGCTCTAAAATAGAAAAGTGCCATTTCCACAGGGTAATTCCAATTTAGATCTGCAGTACACAACCCCACAGTGATACCATATCAATATCAAGTCATTCTGAGGTTGCTTTCCAAAATAAAGGCCTTTTTTAAATTGTCCACAATAGACCTAATTTTCAGTAATTTCAAAATGCTATAACAGTGATTTCAAAATGCTCTAAAATGGAAAATTGCTGTTTCCACAGGGTATTTCCACCTTAGATCTACAGTATACAACCCCACAGTGATACCATATCAATATCAAGTCATTCTGCTGTTGCTTTCCAAAATAAAGGCCTTTTTAAATTGTCCACAATTGACCTAATTTTCAGTTATTTCAAAATGCTCTAAAATGGAAAGTTGCTGTTTCCACATGGTAATTCCAATTTAGATCTACAGTACACAACCCCACAGTGATACCATATCAATATCAAGTCATTCTGATGTTGCTTTCCAAAATAAAGGCATTTTTAAATTGTCCACAACTGACTTAATTTTCAGTGATTTCAAAATGCTATAACAGTAATTTCAAAATGCTCTAAAATCAAAAACTGCTGTTTCCACAGGGTAACTCCACTTTAGATCTACAGTATACAACCCCACAGTGATACCATATCAATATCAAGTCATTCTGCTGTTGCTTTCCAAAATAAAGGCCTTTTTAAATTGTCCACAATTGACCTAATTTTCAGTGATTTCAAAATGCTATAACAGTGATTTCAAAATGCTCTAAAATAGAAAATTGCTGTTTCCACAGGTTAATTCCACTTTAAATCTACAGAATACAACCCCACAGTGATACCATATCAATATCAAGTCATTCTGATGTTGCTTTCCAAAATAAAGGCCTTTTTAAATTGTCCACAATTGACCTAATTTTCAGTGATTTCAAAATGCTCTAAAATGGAAAAGTGCTATTTCCACAGGGTAATTCCAATTTAGATCTACAGTACAGGTGCTGGCCAGTAAATTAGAATATCATCAAAAGGTTGAAAATATTTCAGTAATTCCATTCAAAACGTGAAACTTGTACATTATATTCATGCAATGCACACAGACCAATGTATTTCCAATGTTCATTACATTTAAATTTGATATTCATAAGTGACAACTAATGAAAACTCCAAATTTGGTATCTCAAAAAATTAGAATATTCTGAAAAGGCTGAATATAGAAGACACCTGCTGCCACTCTAATCAGCTGATTTACTCAAAACACCTGCAAAGGCCTTTAAAAGGTCCCTCAGTCTTGTTTTGAAGGCACCACAATCATGGGGAAGACTTCTGACTTAACAGCTGTCCAAAAGACAATCATTGACACCTTGCACAAGGAGGGCAAGACACAAAAGGTGATTGCTAAAGAAGCTGGCTGTTCGCAGAGCTCTGTGTCCAAGCACATTAACAGACAGGCGAAGGGACGGAAAAAATGTGGTAGAAAAAAGTGTACAAGCTCTAGGGATAACCGCACCCTGCAGAGAATTGTGACGACAAACCCATTCAAAAATGTGGGGGAGATCCACAAAGAGTGGACTGCAGCTGGAGTCAGCGCTTCAAGAACCACCACGAGGAGACTCATGAAAGACATGGGATTCAGGTGTCGCATTCCGTGTGTCAAGCCACTCTTGAACATGAAACAGCGCAAGAAGCGTCTCGCCTGGGCCAAGGACAAAAAGGACTGGACTGATGCTGAGTGGTCCAAAGTTATGTTTTCTGATGAAAGCAAGTTCTGCATTTCCTTTGGAAATCAAGGACCCAGAGTCTGGAGGAAGAGCGGAGAAGCACAGAATCCACGTTGCATGAGGTCCAGTGTAAAGTTTCCACCGTCAGTGATGGTGTGGGGTGCCATGTCATCTGCCGGTGTTGGCCCACTCTGTTTCCTGAGGTCCAGGGTCAATGCAGCCGTCTACCAGGAAGTTTTAGAGCACTTCATGCTTCCTGCTGCTGACCAACTTTATGGGGATGCAGACTTCACCTTTCAACAGGACTTGGCACCTGCACACAGTGCCAAAACCACCAGCACCTGGTTCAAGGACCATGGTATCCCTGTCCTTGATTGGCCAGCAAACTCGCCTGACCTTAACCCCATAGAAAATCTATGGGGTATTGTGAAGCGGAGGATGCAATACGCTAGACCCAACAATGCAGAGGAGCTGAAGACGACTATCAGAGCAACCTGGGCTCTCATAACACCTGAGCAGTGCCACAGACTGATCGAGTCCATGCCACGCCGCATTACTGCAGTTATTGAGGCAAAAGGAGCCCCGACTAAGTATTGAGTGCTATACATGCACATTCTTTTCATGTTCATTCTTTTCAGTTGGCCAACATTAGAGAAACAAACATTTTTTCATTGGCCTTTAGAATATTCTAATTTTCTGAGATACCAGATTTGATGTTTTCATTGGTTGTCACCTATAAATATCAAAATTAAATGTAATGAACATTGGAAATACATTGGTCTGTGTGCATTGCATGAATATAATGTACAAGTTTCACGTTTTGAATGGAATTACTGAAATATTTTCAACCTTTTGATGATATTCTAATTTACTGGCCAGCACCTGTATACAACCCCACAGTGATACTATATCAATATCAAGTCATTCTGATGTTGCTTTCCAAAATAAAGGCCTTTTTAAATTGTCCACAATTGACCTAATTGTCAGTGATTTCAAAATGCTATAACAGTGATTTCAAAATGCTCTAAAATGGAAAATTGTTTCCATAGGGTAATTCCACTTTAGATCTACAGTATACAACCCCACAGTGATACCATATGAATATCAAGTCATTCTGATGTTGCCTTCCAAAGTAAAGGCCTTTTTAATTGTCCACAACTGACCTAATTTTCAGTGAATTCAAAATGCTCTAAAATGGAAAATTGCTGTTTCCACAGGTTAATTCCACTTTAGATCTACAGTATACAAGCCAACAGTGATACCATATCAATATCAAGTCATTCTGATGTTGCTTTCCAAAATAAAGGCCGTTTTAAATTGTCCACAATTGACCTAATTTTCAGTGATTTCAAAATGCTCTAAAATAGAAAAGTGCTATTTCCACAGGGTAATTCCAATTTAGATCTGCAGTACACAACCCCACAGTGATACCATATTAATATCAAGTAATTCTGATGTTGCTTTCCAAAATAAAGGCCTTTTTTAAATTGTCCACCATTGACCTAATTTTCAGTGATTTCAAAATGCTATAACATTGATATCAAAATGCTCTAAAATGGAAAATTGCTGTTTCCACAGGTTAATTCCACTTTAGATCTACAGTATACAAGCCCACAGTGACACCATGTCAATATCAAGTCATTCTGATGTTGCTTTCCAAAATAAAGGTTTTTTTAAATTGTCCACAATTGACCTAATTTTCAGTTATTTAAAAATACTCTAAAATGGAAAATTGCTGTTTCCACATGGTAATTCCAATTTAGATCTACAGTACACAACCCCACAGTGATAACATATCAATATCAAGTCATTCTGATGTTGCTTTCCAAAATAAAGGCCTTTTTAAATTGTCCACAATTGACCTAATTTTCAGTGATTTCAAAATGCTATAACAGTGATTTCAAAATGCTCTAAAATGGAAAATTGCTGTTTCCACAGGTTAATTCCACTTTAGATCTACAGTATACAACCCCACAGTGATACTATATCAATATCAAGTCATTCTGATGTTGCTTTCCAAAATAAAGGCCTTTTAAATTGTCCACAATTGACCTAATTTTCAGTGATTTCAAAATGCTCTAAAATGGAAAAGTGCTATTTCCACAGGGTAATTCCAATTTAGATCTGCAGTACACAACCCCAAAGTGATACCATATCAATATTAAGTAATTCTGATGTTGCTTTCAAAAATAAAGGCCTTTTTAAATTGTCCACAACTGACCTAATTTTCAGTGATTTCAAAATGCTATAACAGTGATTTCAAAATGCTCTAAAATGAAAAATTGCTGTTTCCACAGGGTAATTCCACTTTAGATCTACAGTATGCAACCCCACAGTGATACCATATCAATATCAAGTCATTCTGATGTTGCCTTCCAAAGTAAAGGCCTTTTAAAATTGTCCACAATTGACCTAATTTTCAGTGATTTCAAAATGCTATAACAGTGATTTCAAAATGCTCTAAAATGGAAAATTGCTGTTTCCGCAGGTTAATTCCACTTTAGATCTACAGTATACAACCCCACAGTGATACCATATCAATATCAAGTCATTCTGATGTTGCTTTCCAAAATAAAGGCCTTTTTAAATCGTCCACAATTGACCTAATTTTCAGCGATTTCAAAATGCTCTAAAATGGAAAAGTGCCATTTCCACAGGGTAATTCCAATTTAGATCTACAGTACACAACCCCACAGTGATACCATATCAATATCAAGTCATTCTGATGTTGCTTTCCAAAATAAAGGCCTTTTTAAATTGTCCACAACTGACCTAATTTTCAGTGATTTCAAAATGCTATAACAGTAATTTCAAAATGCTCTAAAATCGAAAATTGCTGTTTCCACAGGGTAACTCCACTTTAGATCTACAGTATACAACCCCACAGTGATACCATATCAATATCAAGTCATTCTGATGTTTTTTCCAAAATAAAGGCCTTTTTAAATTGTCCACAATTGACCTAATTTTCAGTGATTTCAAAATGCTATAACAGTGATTTCAAAATGCTCTAAAATGGAAAATTGCTGTTTCCACAGGTTAATTCCACCTTAGATCTACAGTATACAACCCCACAGTGATACCATATCAATGTCAACTCATTCTGATGTTCGTTTCCAAAATAAAGGCCTTTTTAAATTGTCCACAATTGACCTAATTTTCAGTTATTTAAAAATGCTCTAAAATGGAAAATTGCTGTTTCCACATGGTAATTCCAATTTAGATCTACAGTACACAACCCCACAGTGATACCATATCAATATCAAGTCATTCTGATGTTGCTTTCTAAAATAAAGGCCTTTTTAAATTGTCCACAATTGACCTAATTTTCAGTGATTTCAAAATGCTATAACAGTGATTTCAAAATGCTCTAAAATCGAAAATTGCTGTTTCCAAAGGGTAACTCCACTTTAGATCTACAGTATACAACCCCACAGTGATACTATATCAATATCAAGTCATTCTGATGTTGCTTTCCAAAATAAAGGCCTTTTAAATTGTCCACAATTGACCTAATTTTCAGTGATTTCAAAATGCTCTAAAATGGAAAAGTGCTATTTCCACAGGGTAATTCCAATTTAGATCTGCAGTACACAACCCCAAAGTGATACCATATCAATATTAAGTAATTCTGATGTTGCTTTCAAAAATAAAGGCCTTTTTAAATTGTCCACAACTGACCTAATTTTCAGTGATTTCAAAATGCTATAACAGTGATTTCAAAATGCTCTAAAATGAAAAATTGCTGTTTCCACAGGGTAATTCCACTTTAGATCTACAGTATGCAACCCCACAGTGATACCATATCAATATCAAGTCATTCTGATGTTGCCTTCCAAAGTAAAGGCCTTTTAAAATTGTCCACAATTGACCTAATTTTCAGTGATTTCAAAATGCTATAACAGTGATTTCAAAATGCTCTAAAATGGAAAATTGCTGTTTCCGCAGGTTAATTCCACTTTAGATCTACAGTATACAACCCCACAGTGATACCATATCAATATCAAGTCATTCTGATGTTGCTTTCCAAAATAAAGGCCTTTTTAAATCGTCCACAATTGACCTAATTTTCAGCGATTTCAAAATGCTCTAAAATGGAAAAGTGCTATTTCCACAGGGTAATTCCAATTTAGATCTGCAGTACACAACCCCACAGTGATACCATATCAATATCAAGTAATTCTGATGTTGCTTTCCAAAATAAAGGCCTTTTTAAATTGTCCACAACTGACCTAATTTTCAGTGATTTCAAAATGCTATAACAGTAATTTCAAAATGCTCTAAAATCGAAAATTGCTGTTTCCACAGGGTAACTCCACTTTAGATCTACAGTATACAACCCCACAGTGATACCATATCAATATCAAGTCATTCTGATGTTTTTTCCAAAATAAAGGCCTTTTTAAATTGTCCACAATTGACCTAATTTTCAGTGATTTCAAAATGCTATAACAGTGATTTCAAAATGCTCTAAAATGGAAAATTGCTGTTTCCACAGGTTAATTCCACCTTAGATCTACAGTATACAACCCCACAGTGATACCATATCAATGTCAACTCATTCTGATGTTCGTTTCCAAAATAAAGGCCTTTTTAAATTGTCCACAATTGACCTAATTTTCAGTTATTTAAAAATGCTCTAAAATGGAAAATTGCTGTTTCCACATGGTAATTCCAATTTAGATCTACAGTACACAACCCCACAGTGATACCATATCAATATCAAGTCATTCTGATGTTGCTTTCTAAAATAAAGGCCTTTTTAAATTGTCCACAATTGACCTAATTTTCAGTGATTTCAAAATGCTATAACAGTGATTTCAAAATGCTCTAAAATCGAAAATTGCTGTTTCCAAAGGGTAACTCCACTTTAGATCTACAGTATACAACCCCACAGTGATACTATATCAATATCAGGTCATTCTGATGTTGCTTTCCAAAATAAAGGCCTTTTTAAATTGTCCACAATTGACCTAATTTTCAGTGATTTCAAAATGCTCTAAAATGGAAAAGTGCTATTTCCACAGGGTAATTCCAATTTAGATGTACAGTATACAACCCCACAGTGATACTATATCAATATCAAGTCATTCTGATGTTGCTTTCCAAAATAAAGGCCTTTTTAAAATGTCCACAATTGACCTAATTGTCAGTGATTTCAAAATGCTATAACAGTGATTTCAAAATGCTCTAAAATGGAAAATTGTTTCCACAGGGTAATTCCACTTTAGATCTACAGTATACAACCCCACAGTGATACCATATCAATATCAAGTCATTCTGATGTTGCCTTCCAAAGTAAAGGCCTTTTTAATTGTCCACAATTGACCTAATATTCAGTGATTTCAAAATGCTATAACAGTGATTTCAAAATGCTCTTAAATGGAAAATTGCTGTTTCCACAGGTTAATTCCACTTTAGATCTACAGTATACAAGCCCAGAGTGATACCATATGAATATCAAGTCATTCTGATGTTGCTTTCCAAAATAAAGGCCGTTTTAAATTGTCCACAATTGACCTAATTTTCAGTGATTTCAAAATGCTCTAAAATAGAAAAGTGCTATTTCCACAGGGTAATTCCAATTTAGATCTGCAGTACACAACCCCACAGTGATACCATATTAATATCAAGTAATTCTGATGTTGCTTTCCAAAATAAAGGCCTTTTTTAAATTGTCCACAATAGACCTAATTTTCAGTAATTTCAAAATGCTATTACAGGGATTTTGAAATGCTCTAAAATGGAAAATTGCCGTTTCCACAGGGTATTTCCACCTTAGATCTACAGTATACAACCCCACAGTGATACCATATCAATATCAAGTCATTCTGATGTTGCTTTCCAAAATAAAGGCCTTTTTAAATTGTCCACAATTGACCTAATTTTCAGTGATTTCAAAATGCTCTAAAATGGAAAAGTGCTATTTCCACAGGGTAATTCCATTTTAGATCTGCAGTACACAACCCCACAGTGATACCATATCAATATTTTAACGTTATGAAGTTCATTATTTTCAGCTCCACACAGCTGCCCCTGTACACAGTAACACCCGTGTAGAAAACGCCAAGGTCGGGTGTTCCTCAGACTGTTTACATTCCAGGAGAAGAGCCAGAAGGAGAAGAAGAATGCTTTTCAATAATCAAAGTACTTAATTTGTGATTAAAGCTAGTCGAAACAGATGTTGATCAATAATAATCAAGTGAATGACCAGTGGAATAAAGATGTCATGATTTATGTGTTTAATGAAAACAGGACTACTGCACAGACAGACTGACCCTCATCTCCATAGAAACGCATGACACATTGTTCCAACCAGTCAGAGCTTTCGGCTGCCGCAAGAGAATCTGGCTTGTTGACTTAAAGTGTCCAATCCGCTTTACTAAAACTTATCAACAATTCAGAGATATAAAACAAGGCAATGCCATTTTAAGCTCAGTTCCATTTTGACTTCAGTTCTATTCACCGTCATCCCAAAGAGAAGCACAGCCTGGCCAGATGTGTTTTCTTCTTTAAACTAAGAACTGTGAAGTTGGAGATTTTCGTCGTTTAACAACCAGACGACATCCTTTCAAAATAAGAGCACCTGCTGACGCTGCCAATTGTTACCTGGGTCGACCCTTCAGACGGGCTTTGAAACGCTGCGATCGCTGTTTCGACCAGCTCCAGCGCATATCCGAGGTCTTCAGACCTGGCATTTCCTGATCTACCTGGGAGGCCCCCACTGGGTACGTACACGGCAAAATAGCAGCTCATGTCATCACTTTAGAAGCCTCGTGATATCTAGTCATATCAATCAAAGACTACCAGATTCAATGACGTCAGCCTAAGGAGTCTGAACCAACCACACACACACACACACACACACACACACACACACATATCGAACATCACATTCATTTCCAAACAACACAGAGTTAGTCCTGGTAGATTGTTAAGAATTTATAATTAAGAAATTAAAGATTCTTAAACGATCCCAACTCTCTCTCTTTTCTTGTCTCAAAGTCAATACAGAGTGTTTAATTAAACTCCCTGATGATAAAAGCAACCTATTCTTCTGATTATAACAAGTGATCTACTTACAGTATATTAAAATACAACTCTAGATAGTTACATCACTCTATTTCACTACAATTGGCGAGCCTAGCATGATATCTGCACAGTTTATTACACTTTGTGCCGATTTTGAGACATATTTTGGGATTTTTGTCCAGTGTGTGAGTTCAGAGAGAAAAAGGCGAGCATTTTCCTCTTTCAGCTTCTCAGAAAAGGGGGGTGCACATTCATCGCCCTCCAACAGGAGGCGCTGTTTCATCAAAACACCTTAAGTGCTGACGTGTGCTGACAGCCATTTTGATGCCTACATCTGAGGGTAAACATTTCTCCTGTTTAATACGTGGAACTTGTCTTTTTATTGTTTGTCGCGGTGTTTGTGACACTGTGTGCATCCATTTGTGTAATCGGAGACCGAAGACTCCGTCGGAAATTTATTTCCGTCCAGAAGACGCCTGATCAACGTCAATTTTTCCCAGAATACTCGTTAGCAACTACCGTAGCTTAACTTGCTAGGTAACCGCTGTAATTCGGGTTATATACGTAGAGCGATACTGCATCTGGATTGCGTACGCTGTTGACACCCTTTTAACCACGGAGCGAGATGCCCGTTGGTTAATCGGGCAATTTTAAGACCCTGGTCGCTCCAGGGCTTTCGCTAGCACTAGCCAAAGAGCTAACTAGCCACTCTCGGTGAGAGGCTCGAGAACGCATCCCGCGAAGCTGTCAAACCGTTCCGACGCAGCGATTCTGCGTCCTTAATCCCGCTAAACCTTCCGGTATGGGGTAATTTTGGATAACGTTAGCGGCGGTTCTAATAAACGCTCCGGTTTTTAGAATCATGATTCTGCTACAGGGAAAAACAACGGGTGCCGGACTGCGCATGCGCAACAATCTGCCATCTAAGGTGCCCGACACGTAGCTCGACCGGCCATTTTGGACAGGTCAAAAGACATGATATTTTTGGCATTATTAAACAATTTTGCCCAAAATATTCATTCAAAAGCCAAGCTTTCCTGTAACTAATTCTTTGATAAGTCTACAGGTAAGGTTGTTTCTAAATAAACATCTAAGTACAGACAAAATCAAAGAGAGAATTAGTAAATTGGAAAAAAAAACTCATTACTAATTTAGAAGATGGACTCAGAGGAAACGATGCAATTACCATCCCAACTTCAGGCGGCGATGCAAAACGCTCTCCTGACAATGATGCAAAGCGCTTTCCTACCAATGATGACTGAGATGAAGGACATGAAGAATATGTTCAGCACTCTTCAGCAAGACGTCGAGGGCGTCAAACAATTTGTGCGGGATTCTCAAGCGACCCGGGCAGCGGCTCCGTGTTTGCCTGAGAATCCGCCAGATGAGACTGAACTGCTGCAGGCTGATGTTTTCACAGGTTCTGATTCACAGGAAAACAACAACAACTCACAGGAAAGCAACAAAACCTCACCGGTCGTTCCATCCGTGGCGATGTTAGGCGATGAGCCCGCGGACGACGACCCCACTACTGCTACCGCTGTAGCTGAAAAAATTTTGCTTGCACCTCTGGTCGTGAGAAAGGGGTCTAATAGGCCCGCAGTGGAGGTCACTGTAAATCAGAGACATTGCTGTGTTGCATTATTGGACACAGGAGCGGACATCTCGCTCATCAGCGGAGCTCTTTACAGCAGCATAGGCGAACAAAGGGGGGAGGACATCTCACCCCCCACACTCATTTCAGGCCCAAAGGATTTTGACGATTTCTATGGCGCTCCATCGTCCGCGGCTGCGACGACTGAGGTCAAGGTCTCGATAGGAGGCATGTTCTTTAAACACCTCGTGTACATCAACGAGGAGATGATGATGCCCATGCTCATTGGGTTGGACTGTCTCCAACGCCTTGACGCTAGAATCAGCTACGCGTCCGGACAACTGTTTGCACGTGTGAGGAAGCCAAAGCCGTACAAACCGCGGCATGACACAGGCGGACGCCTTACTGTGGCAAGTCTTTCGCGGGGGGACACGATTTCGACCTCACCACCACTCTCGAAGCCACAGGGTAGGCCCCCGGAACTTCTGTCACAGATTGAGAAGGTAATAGACCTAGCAGATGCTCTCACTAACGAGGTCGAGCGAGACCAACTACGACAACTTTTGCTAAAGTACCAGGATTTTCTTTCACTTGACTCCTTGGACTGTGGTCTGACCACTATCCATGAAGTCCGGATTCCTACCAGGCCAGATGCACCGCCGTCCTTTGTGCGGCAATACAAGATTCCCCTGGCTTCCATAGAACCAGTCCAGGAAATCATTGACAGCCTCTTGGCTAACGGGGTCATTCAACCCTGCAACAGCACCTACTCGGCTCCGTTGTGGCCGGTACTGAAGCCTAATGGTAAGTGGCGACTAACCATTGACTACCGGCAGCTCAACAAACAGGTCCCCTTGTCTAGGTGGCCTATGGCACGCCTGGAGCAGGAGCTTCCAAGAGTGAAAGATGCCAAGTACTTTTCCACACTTGACATTGCGTCCGGGTTTTGGACGATTCTCGTCCACGAATCGGACCAACACAAACTTGCCTTCTCCTTTGCCAACCGGCAGTACACCTTCACCTGGTGTCCTTTTGGTTATTCCAACTCACCAGCTGAGTTCAACATCTTCTTGAACAAGGCATGCCCCGATGCTCGAGAGCGAGGGACCCTCATCTATGTCGACGACATTCTTATTCGTCGGCGTACATTGGATGACCACCTGGCCGAGCTGGACCATGTCATGGGTCAACTCGCGGCGGCAGGTGCAAAGATCTCTCTCGCCAAAGGACAGTGGTGCAGGTCGCAAGTTCAGTACGTTGGCCTCCTTGTGGGACCACAGGGAGTGCTGCCTCAGCTTGGCAGGATTCAGGGTGTTGCCACCATCACACCTCTGACGAACGTCTCCGAACTTCGCAGCTTCTTGGGGGTCTGCAACTACTCGCGTCAGTTCGTGGAACATTACGCTGAGTTGGCACGACCTCTGACTAATCTGTTGAAGAAGGATGTGGCGTTCGAGTGGGCGGAGCAGCACCAGCAGGCCATGGATGACCTGAAGGCCGCGATGTGCTCAGCTCCGTGCTTGGCGCTTCCCGACTGTGACAAGGAGTTCCTTTCTCAGCTCACTGTTTGAGTGCTGGTCTCTACCAGGTTCATGACTGCGACAGGCGTGTCGTAGCCTATGCTAGTAAGCTCTTGACTGGACCTGAGTTGAAATACTCGGACTGTGAAAAGGCTTTGCTTTCCACCATGTGGGCAGTTAAGTACTTTGCGAACTACATTGGCGGACAGAAGATCATCATTGAGACACAGCACCAGCCGGTGACCTTCCTTAACAGTCAGCGCATCAGAGATGGTGTGGTGACCAATTCGCGAATCGCTTTGTGACTGCTGGCTCTTCAAAGCTTCGATATCGAGGTGCGCTACGCCCAGAACCGACGTAGCCCTCTTGGCATGGGTTTGGCTGCGTGCCAACACTGCTCGGACGACGCCATCGCGTCAGTCCCGCCAGCCAGGCCCCCTCAGGCTCTTATAAACCATAACTACCGAGATTGGGATGTGAAACTTCCGTTGGTCCTCATGGCCATACGCGCTACCCCCCACGAGTCTACAGGTGTCTCCCTGTTTGAAATGATGACGGGCAGACAAATGACCCTACCGCTTCACCTGCTGTATCAACGACGGGTTCGGTCTGACACAGCCCCGGCTTGTACGAGCGGCCAATACTTGCAGGACCTGAGAACTCACCTGCTTGCAGCATTCTCGTTCGCACAGGCATCTCTGGAGAAGTCAGCTGAAGGCAGGAAATCTTATTACGACAAGAAAGCCTCACATTCCGAACTCGATGTAGGTGATCAGGCCTGGTACTACATTTTCGCTCCCAAAACGGGTAACAATAATGCGACCTCGGGGAAGCTGGCTAAGAAACTTTTGCCCAAATGGTTGGGTCCATACCTGATTACAGATAAGATCTCTCCGGTCGTGTATCAGATCAAGATCGCAGACAAAAGCAAGGCACCCGTCTACAAATGGGTACACAGGGACCATATCAAACTGCACAAGGGTCCCACAGATTTGGCCGATACCGACAACAACAATCCACCGACTTCAAAAGGGGGGTGATATATACGTCCCGTTGGTTCCACAGATTTCTATCTCTGATAACACAAATTTGTTTGTTTGTGAGTGTACATGGTTGTCTTTCCTGTTATACGTCACGTGCAGACTTAAGGTGTGTTGAGACGGATGTGCTGTGGGCTCCTGGAGTCAGGTAAACGGCCAGGTAACAGTGAGTGGGTTAGGCCACATAGTACTGTTGTCCAAAAATTTTGTTTTTTTTTATCTTTACCAATCATAATTCCTTAGGGGTACATTAACATGAACATGATTACTAACCACTGATTTTCATTTTAGTACTGATTTACATTTCTGTTTTTTATAGTACCTTTGACCAGTTGATTTTAACAGTGAATATTATGTTTGTGATTATCAATTCTTTGATTTATCCTACAGGGCTATAACCAATTTTGCCCCTGTCCTGACAGCGTGAATTTACAGTGAGGATTCACTGATGCCAGTTAGGGTTCTTTCATTTTTCTGCTTCTCGCATCATCCCTTTTTGCATCTAACACAGACAGGGCTGCATCCATTTCTTCACTTAATGGGTAGTTACACATAAAACTAACACATAGTACAAAAGGCACTAATAGAGTTAGGTTTTTAATTTTTTTTTTGATGACAAGAAATGCAATTTTGTCGTGTCTACATTGAAGTGCCTGCACTGTGCTCTCTCTCTGCTGAGCTTGTGAGGATCCTGCTTCCTGGGGGTGGATCCGTGACTCATCATCTGCATCGACTACTCCTGGGGGGTGCTCCGGCTCGTTGGCCTTGGACGACTGTGGTTCCGGCATGGCTGCTGGGACACCTCATTCGTTGGGATGACTGTCAACTGCTCTTCCCTTTTTGTGGATTACGATAAGTACTCTTTCAAGGTTCAATTTTTATTTGGAATATTACCCTGCCTGTGGATACAACAATCGATTTTTAATTGGAATACTACCCTGTTCGTGGATACGTACAAGATTTGCTCCTGCTTTGCTTTATTGCCCGTGAGGATATAAAGTTGCTGTTGCTTCGTTCATGGCTTCCATGGGGAATAATTAATAACCTGCTGACTTGTGTTCTTCCTGAGGAGTATGCGAGACTGTTCTTCGGCGTGGGGTTCGTACCTCACCACAGATGGCTGTTCCCTTGGGATCGCATCCTGTTCTGTTGTCAAGATTCTTCATAACTTGGGTTTGTTCAACGACCAAGTGGTCTCTTGAAGGACCACATTGACCTTGAAAAGGGGGGATATGTAACGTTATGAAGTTCATTATTTTCAGCTCCACACAGCTGCCCCTGTACACAGTAACACCCGTGTAGAAAACGCCAAGGTCGGGTGTTCCTCAGACTGTTTACATTCCAGGAGAAGAGCCAGAAGGAGAAGAAGAACGCTTTTCAATAATCAAAGTACTTAATTTGTGATTAAAGCTAGTCGAAACAGATGTTGATCAATAATAATCAAGTGAATGATCTGTGGAATAAAGATGTCATGATTTATGTGTTTAATGAAAACAGGACTACTGCACAGACAGACTGACCCTCATCTCCATAGAAACGCATGACACATTGTTCCAACCAGTCAGAGCTTTCGGCTGCCGCAAGAGAATCTGGCTTGTTGACTTAAAGTGTCCAATCCGCTTTACTAAAACTTATCAACAATTCAGAGATATAAAACAAGGCAACGCCATTTTAAGCTCAGTTCCATTTTGACTTCAGTTCTATTCACCGTCATCCCAAAGAGAAGCACAGCCTGGCCAGATGTGTTTTCTTCTTTAAACTAGGAACTGTGAAGTTGGAGATTTTCGTCGTTTAACAACCAGACGACATCCTTTCAAAATAAGAGCACCTGCTGACGCTGCCAATTGTTACCTGGGTCGACCCTTCAGACGGGCTTTGAAACGCTGCGATCGCTGTTTCGACCAGCTCCAGCGCATATCCGAGGTCTTCAGACCTGGCATTTCCTGATCTACCTGGGAGGCCCCCACTGGGTACGTACACGGCAAAATAGCAGCTCATGTCATCACTTTAGAAGCCTCGTGATATCTAGTCATAGCAATCAAAGACTACCAGATTCAATGACGTCAGCCTAAGGAGTCTGAACCAACCAACCACACACACACACACACACACACACACACACACACACACACACACACACACACACACACATCGAACATCACATTCATTTCCAAACAACACAGAGTTAGTCCTGGTAGATTGTTAAGAATTTATAATTAAGAAATTAAAGATTCTTAAACGATCCCAACTCTCTTTTCTTGTCTCAAAGTCAATACAGAGTGTTTAAATAAACTCCCTGATGATAAAAGCAACCTATTCTTCTGATTATAACAAGTGATCTACTTACAGTATATTAAAATACAACTCTAGATAGTTACATCACTCTATTTCACTACAATCTCAAGTAATTCTGATGTTGCTTTCCAAAATAAAGATATTTTTAAATTGTCCACAACTGACCTAATTTTCAGTGATTTCAAAATGCTATAACAGTGATTTCAGAATGCTCTAAAATGGAAAATTGCTGTTTCCACAGGGTAATTCCATTTTAGATCTACAATATACAACCCCACAGTGATACCATATCAATATCAAGTCATTCTGATGTTGCCTTCCAAAATAAAGGCCTTTTTAAATTGTCCACAATTGACCTAATTTTCAGTGATTTCAAAATGCTATAAGTGATTTCAAAATGCTCTAAAATGGAAAATTGCTGTTTCCACAGGTTAATTCCACTTTAGATCTACAGTATACAACCCCACAGTGACACCATATCAATATCAAGTCATTCTGATGTTGCTTTCCAAAATAAAGGCCTTTTTAAATTGTCCACAATTGACCTAATTTTCAGTGATTTCAAAATGCTCTAAAATGGAAAAGTGCTATTTCCACAGGGTATTTCCAATTTAGATCTGCAGTACACAACCCCACAGTGATACCATATCAATATCAAGTAATTCTGATGTTGCTTGCCAAAATAAAGGCCTTTTCAAATTGTCCACAATTGACCTTATTTTCAGTGATTTCAAAATGCTATAACAGCGATTTCAAAATGCTCTAAAATAGAAAATTGCTGTTTCCACAGGGTACTTCTACTTTAGATCTACAGTATACAACCCCACAGTGATACCATATCAATATCAAGTCATTCTGATGTTGCTTTCCAAAATAAAGGCCTTTTTAAATTGTCCACAATTGACCTAATTTTCAGTGATTTCAAAATGCTATAACAGTTAATTCAAAATGCTCTAAAATGGAGAATTGCTGTTTCCACAGGGTAAATCCACTTTAGATCTACAGTATATAACTCCACAGTTATACCATATTAATATCAAGTCATTCTGATGTTGCTTTCCAAAATAAAGGCCTTTTTAAATTGTCCACAATTGACCTAATTTTCAGTGATTTCAAAATGCTATAACAGTGAATTCAAAATGCTCTAAAATGGAAAATTGCTGTTTCCACAGGGTAATTCCACTTTAGATCTACAATATACAACCCCACAGTGATACCATATCAATATCAAGTCATTCTGATGTTGCCTTCCAAAATAAAGGCCTTTTTAAAATGTCCACAATTGACCTAATTTTCAGTGATTTCAAAATGCTATAAGTGATTTCAAAATGCTCTAAAATGGAAAATTGCTGTTTCCACAGGTTAATTCCACTTTAGATCTACAGTATACAACCCCACAGTGACACCATATCAATATCAAGTCATTCTGATGTTGCTTTCCAAAATAAAGGCCTTTTTAAATTGTCCACAATTGACCTAATTTTCAGTGATTTCAAAATGCTCTAAAATGGAAAAGTGCTATTTCCACAGGGTATTTCCAATTTAGATCTGCAGTACACAACCCCACAGTGATACCATATCAATATCAAGTAATTCTGATGTTGCTTTCCAAAATAAAGGCCTTTTCAAATTGTCCACAATTGACCTTATTTTCAGTGATTTCAAAATGCTATAACAGCGATTTCAAAATGCTCTAAAATAGAAAATTGCTGTTTCCACAGGGTACTTCTACTTTAGATCTACAGTATACAACCCCACAGTGATACCATATCAATATCAAGTCATTCTGATGTTGCTTTCCAAAATAAAGGCCTTTTTAAATTGTCCACAATTGACCTAATTTTCAGTGATTTCAAAATGCTATAACAGTGATTTCAAAATGCTCTAAAATGGAAAATTGCTGTTTCCACAGGTTAGTTCCACTTTAGATCTACAGTATACAACCCCACAGTGATACCATATCAATATCAAGTCATTCTGATGTTGTTTTCCAAAATAAAGGCCTTTTAAAATTGTCCACAATTGACCTAATTTTCAGTGATTTCAAAATGCTCTAAAATAGAAAAGTGCTATTTCCACAGGGTAATTCCAATTTAGATCTGCAGTACACAACCCCACAGTGATACCATATCAATATCAAGTAATTCTGATGTTGCTTTCCAAAATAAAGGCATTTTTAAATTGTCCACAACTGACCTAATTTTCATTGATTTCAAAATGCTATAACAGTGATTTGAAAATGCTCAAAAATGGAAAATTGCAGTTTCCACAGGGTAATTCCACTTTAGATCTACAGTATACAACCCCACAGTGATACCATATCAATATCAAGTCATTCTGATGTTGCCTTCCAAAATAAAGGCCTTTTTAAATTGTCCACAATTCACCTAATTTTCAGTGATTTCAAAATGCTCTAAAATGGAAAATTGCTATTTCCACAGGTTAATTCCACTTTAGATCTACAGTATACAACCCCACAGTGATACCATATCAATAACAAGTCATTCTGATGTTGCTTTCCAAAATAAAGGCCTTTTTAAATTGTCCACAATTGACCCAATTTTCAGTGATTTCAAAATGCTATAACAGTGATTTCAAAATGCTCTGAAATGGAAAAGTGCTTTTTCCAAAGGGTAATTCCACTTTAGAACTACAGTATACAACCCCACAGTGATACCATATCAATATCCTCATTCTGACGTTGCTTTCCAAAATAAAGGCCTTTTTAAATTATCCACAATTGACCCAATTTTCAGTGATTTCAAAATGCTATACCAGTAATTTTAAATTGATCTGAAATGGAAAAGTGCTGTTTCCAAAGGGTAATTCCACTTTAGAACTACAGTATACAACCCCACAGTGATACCATATCAATATCAAGTCATTCTGATGTTGCTTTCCAAAATAAAGGCCTTTTTAAATTGTCCACAATTGACCTAATTTTCAGTAATTTCAAAATGCTATAACAGTGATTTCAAAATGCTCTAAAATGGAAAATTGCTGTTTCCACAGGGTAATTCCACTTTAGATCTACAGTATACAACCCCACAGTGATACCATATCAATACGAAGTCATTCTGATGTTGCCTTCCAAAATAAAGGCCTTTTTAAATTGTCCACAATCGACCTAATTTTCAGTGATTTCAAAATGCTATAACAGTTATTTCAAAATGCTCTAAAATGGAAAATTGCTGTTTCCACAGGTTAATTCCACTTTAGATCTACAGTATACAACCCCACAGTGATACTAAATCAATATCAAGTCATTCTGATGTTGCTTTCCAAAATAAAGGTCTTTTTAAATTGTCCACAATTGACCTAATTTTCAATGATGTCAAAATGCTCTAAAATGGAAAAGTGCTATTTCCACAGGGTAGTTCCACTTTAGATCTACAGTATACAACCCCACAGTGATACCATATCAATATCAAGTCATTCTGATGTTGCCTTCCAAAGTAAAGGCCTTTTTAAATTGTCCACAATTGACCTAATTTTCAGTGATTTCAAAATGCTATAACAGTGATTTCAAAATGCTCTAAAATGGAAAATTGCTGTTTTCACAGGTTAATTCCACTTTAGATCTACAGTATACAACCCCACAGTGATACCATATCAATATCAAGTCATTCTGATGTTGCCTTCCAAAGTAAAGGCCTTTTTAAATTGTCCACAATTGACCTAATTTTCAGTGATTTCAAAATGCCATAACAGTGATTTCAAAATGCTCTAAAATGGAAAATTGCGTTTTTCACAGGTTAATTCCACTTTAGATCTACAGTATACAACCCCACAGTGATACCATATCAATATCAAGTCTTTCTGATGTTGCCTTCCAAAATAAAGGCCTTTTTAAATTGTCCACAATTGACCTAATTTTCACTTGATTTCAAAATGCTCTAAAATAGAAAAGTGCTATTTCCACAGGGTAATTCCAATTTAGATCTGCAGTACACAACCCCACAGTGATACCATATCAATATCAAGTCATTCTGATGTTGCTTTCCAAAATAAAGGCCTTTTTAAATTGTCCACAATTGACCTAATTTTCAGTGATTTCAAAATGCTATAACAGTGATTTCAAAATGCTCTAAAATGGAAAAGTGCTGTTTCCACAGTTAATTCCACTTTAGATCTACAGTATACAACCCCACAGTGATACTATATCAATATCAAGTCATTCTGATGTTGCTTTCCAAAATAAAGGTCTTTTTAAATTGTCCACAATTGACCTAATTTTCAATGATGTCAAAATGCTCTAAAATGGAAAAGTGCTATTTCCACAGGGTAGTTCCACTTTAGATCTACAGTATACAACCCCACAGTGATACCATATCAATATCAAGTCATTCTGATGTTGCCTTCCAAAGTAAAGGCCTTTTTAAATTGTCCACAATTGACCTAATTTTCAGTGATTTCAAAATGCTATAACAGTGATTTCAAAATGCTCTAAAATGGAAAATTGCTGTTTCCACAGGTTAATTCCACTTTAGATCTACAGTGTACAACCCCACAGTGATACCATTTCAATATCAAGTCATTCTGATGTTGCCTTCCAAAATAAAGGCCTTTTTAAATTGTCCACAATTCACCTAATTTACAGTGATTTCAAAATGCTCTAAAATGGAAAAGTGCTATTTCCACAGGGTAAATCCAATTTAGATCTGCAGTACACAACCCCACAGTGATACCATATCAATATCAAGTAATTCTGATGTTGCTTTCCAAAATAAAGGCATTTTTAAATTGTCCACAATTGACCCAATTTTCAGTGATTTCAAAATGCTATAACAGTAATTTCAAAATGCTCTGAAATGGAAAAGTGCTGTTTCCAAAGGGTAATTCCACATTAGAACTACAGTATACAACCCCACAGGGATACCATATCAATATCAAGTAATTCTGATGTTGCCTTCCAAAATAAAGGCCTTTTTAAATTGTCCACAATTGACCTAATTTTCAGTGATTTCAAAATGCTATAACAGTGATTTCAAAATGCTCAAAATTGGAAAATTGCTGTTTCCACAGGTTAATTCCACTTTAGATCTACAGTATACAACCCCACAGTGATAACACATCAATTTCAAGTCATTCTGATGTTGCCTTCCAAAATAAAGTCCTTTTTAAATTGTCCACAATTGACCTAATTTTCAGTGATTTCAAAATGCTCTAAAATGGAAAAGTGCTATTTCCACAGGGTAATTCCAATTTAGATCTGCAGTACACAACCCCACGGTGATACCATATCAATATCAAGTAATTCTGATGTTGCCTTCCAAAATAAAGTCCTTTTTAAATTGTCCACAATTGACCTAATTTTCAGTGATTTCAAAATGCTCTAAAATGGAAAAGTGCTATTTCCACAGGGTAATTCCACTTTAGATCTGCAGTACACAACCCCACGGTGATACCATATCAATATCAAGTAATTCTGATGTTGCTTTCCAAAATAAAGGCATTTTTTAATTGTCCACACTTGACCCAATTTTCAGTGATTTCAAAATGCTATAACAGTAATTTCAAAATGCTCTGAAATGGAAAAGTGCTGTTTCCAAAGGGTAATTCCACTTTAGAACTACAGTATACAACCCCACAGTGATACCATATCAATACCAAGTCATTCTGATGTTGCCTTCCAAAATAAAGGCCTTTTTAAATTGTCCACAATTGACCTAATTTTCAGTGATTTCAAAATGCTCTAAAATGGAAAAGTGCTATTTCCACAGGGTAATTCCAATTTAGATCTGCAGTACACAACCCCACAGTGATACCATATCAATATCAAGTAATTCTGATGTTGCTTTCCAAAATAAAGGCCTTTTTAAATTGTCCACAACTGACCTAATTTTCAGTGATTTCAAAATGCTATAACAGTGATTTCAAAATGCTCTAAAATGGAAAATATCTGTTTCCATAGGGTATTTCCACCTTAGATCTACAGTATACAACCCCACAATGATACCATATCAATATCAAGTAATTCTGATGTTGGTTTCCAAAATAAAGGCCTTTTTAAATTGTCCACAATTGACCTAATTTTCAGTTATTTCAAAATGCTCTAAAATGGAAAATTGCTGTTTCCACATGGTAATTCCAATTTAGATCGACAGTACACAACCCCACAGTTATACCATATCAATATCAAGTCATTCTGATGTTGCTTTCCAAAATAAAGGCATTTTTAAATTGTCCACAACTGACCTAATATTCAGTGATTTCAAAATGCTATAACAGTAATTTCAAAATGCTCTAAAATCAAAAAGTGCTATTTCCACAGGGTAATTCCAATTTAGATCTGCAGTACACAACCCCACAGTGATACCATATCAATATCAAGTAATTCTGATGTTGCTTTCCAAAATAAAGGCATTATTAAATTGTCCACAATTTACCCAATTTTCAGTGATTTCAAAATGCTATAACAGTAAATTAAAAATGCTCTGAAATGGAAAAGTGCTGTTTCCAAAGGGTATTTCCACTTTAGAACTACAGTATACAACCCCACAGTGATACCATATCAATATCAAGTCATTCTGATGTTGCTTTCCAAAATAAAGGCCTTTTTTAAATTGTCCACAATAGACCTAATTTTCAGTAATTTTAAAATGCTATAACAGTGATTTCAAAATGCTCTAAAATGGAAAATTGCTGTTTCCACAGGGTATTTCCACCTTAGATCTACAGTATACAACCCCACAATGATACCATATCAATATCAAGTCATTCTGATGTTGGTTTCCAAAATAAAGGCCTTTTTAAATTGTCCAAAATTGACCTAATTTTCAGTTATTTCAAAATTTTCTAAAATGGAAAATTGCTGTTTCCACAGGGTAATTCCACTTTAGATCTACAATATACAGCCCCACAGTGATACCATATCAATATCAAGTCATTCTGATGTTGCCTTCCAAAATAAAGGCCTTTTTAAATTGTCCACAATTCAACTAATTTTCAGTGATTTCAAAATGCTCTAAAATGGAAAAGTGCTATTTCCACAGGGTAAATCCAATTTAGATCTGCAGTACACAACCCCACAGTGATACCATATCAATATCAAGTAATTCTGCTGTTGCTTTCCAAAATAAAGGCATTTTTAAATTGTCCACACTTGACCCAATTTTCAGTGATTTCAAAATGCTATAACAGTAATTTCAAAATGCTCTAAAATGGAAAATTGCTGTTTCCACAGGGTAATTCCACTTTAGATCTACAGTATACAACCCCACAGTGATACCATATCAATATCAAGTCATTCTGATGTTGCCTTCCAAAGTAAAGGCCTTTTTAAATTGTCCACAATTGACCTAATTTTCAGTGATTTCAAAATGCTCTAAAATAGAAAAGTGCTATTTCCACAGGGTAATTCCAATTTAGATCTACAGTACACAACCCCACAGTGATACCACATCAATATCAAGTCATTCTGATGTTGCTTTCCAAAATAAAGGCCTTTTTTAAATTGTCCACAATAGACCTAATTTTCAGTAATTTCAAAATGCTATAACAGTGATTTCAAAATGCTCTAAAATGGAAAATTGCTGTTTCCACGGGTTAATTCCACTTTAGATCTACAGTATACAACCCCACAGTGATACCACATCAATATCAAGTCATTCTGATGCTGCTTTCCAAAATAAAGGCCTTTTTAAATTGTCCACAATTGACCTAATTTTCAGTGATTTCAAAATGCTCTAAAATGGAAAACTGCTATTTCCACAGGGTAATTCCACTTTAGATCTGCAGTACACAACCCCACAGTTATACCATATCAATATCAAGTAATTCTGATGTTGCTTTCCAAAATAAAGGCCATTTTAAATTGTCCACAACTGACCTAATTTTCAGTGATTTCAAAATGCTATAACAGTGATTTCAAAATGCTGTAAAATGGAAATTTGCTGTTTCCACAGGGTAATTCCAATTTAGATCTACAGTATACAACCCCACAGTGATACCAAATCAATACCAAGTCATTCTGATGTTGCCTTCCAAAATAAAGGCCTTTTTAAATTGTACACAATTGACCGAATTTTCAGTGATTTCAAAATGCTCTAAAATGGAAAACTGCTATTTCCACAGGGTAATTCCACTTTAGATCTGCAGTACACAACCCCACAGTTATACCATATCAATATCAAGTAATTCTGATGTTGCTTTCCAAAATAAAGGCCATTTTAAATTGTCCACAACTGACCTAATATTCAGTGATTTCAAAATGCTATAACAGTGATTTCAAAATGCTCTAAAATGAAAAATTGCTGTTTCCACAGGGTATTTCCACCTTAGATCTACAGTATACAACCCCACAGTGATACCATATCAATATCAAGTCATTCTGCTGTTGCTTTCCAAAATAAAGGCCTTTTTAAATTGTCCACAATTGACCTAATTTTCAGTTATTTCAAAATGCTCTAAAATGGAAAGTTGCTGTTTCCACATGGTAATTCCAATTTAGATCTACAGTACACAACCCCACAGTGATACCATATCAATATCAAGTCGATCTGATGTTGCTTTCCAAAATAAAGGCATTTTTAAATTGTCCACAACTGACTTAATTTTCAGTGATTTCAAAATGCTATAACAGTAATTTCAAAATGCTCTAAAATCAAAAACTGCTGTTTCCACAGGGTAACTCCACTTTAGATCTACAGTATACAACCCCACAGTGATACCATATCAATATCAAGTCATTCTGCTGTTGCTTTCCAAAATAAAGGCCTTTTTAAATTGTCCACAATTGACCTAATTTTCAGTGATTTCAAAATGCTATAACAGTGATTTCAAAATGCTCTAAAATGGAAAATTGCTGTTTCCACAGGTTAATTCCACTTTAAATCTACAGAATACAACCCCACAGTGATACCATATCAATATCAAGTCATTCTGATGTTGCTTTCCAAAATAAAGGCCTTTTTAAATTGTCCACAATTGACCTAATTTTCAGTGATTTCAAAATGCTCTAAAATGGAAAAGTGCTATTTCCACAGGGTAATTCCAATTTAGATCTACAGTATACAACCCCACGGTGATACTATATCAATATCAAGTCATTCTGATGTTGCTTTCCAAAATAAAGGCCTTTTTAAATTGTCCACAATTGACCTAATTTTCAGTTATTTCAAAATGCTATAACAGTGATTTCAAAATGCTCTAAAATGGAAAATTGTTTCCACAGGGTAATTCCACTTTAGATCTACAGTATACAACCCCACAGTGATACCATATGAATATCAAGAAATTCTGATGTTGCCTTCCAAAGTAAAGGCCTTTTTAATTGTCCACAACTGACCTAATTTTCAGTGAATTCAAAATGCTCTAAAATGGAAAATTGCTGTTTCCACAGGTTAATTCCACTTTAGATCTACAGTATACAAGACCACAGTGATACCATATCAATATCAAGTCATTCTGATGTTGCTTTCCAAAATAAAGGCCATTTTAAATTGTCCACAATTGACCTAATTTTCAGTGATTTCAAAATGCTCTAAAATAGAAAAGTGCTATTTCCACAGGGTAATTCCAATTTAGATCTGCAGTACAAAACCCCACAGTGATACCATATTAATATCAAGTAATTCTGATGTTGCTTTCCAAAATAAAGGCCTTTTTTAAATTGTCCACCATTGACCTAATTTTCAGTGATTTCAAAATGCTATAACAGTGATATCAAAATGCTCTAAAATGGAAAATTGCTGTTTCCACAGGTTAATTCCACTTTAGATCTACAGTATACAAGCCCACAGTGACACCATGTCAATATCAAGTCATTCTGATGTTGCTTTCCAAAATAAAGGCCTTTTAAATTGTCCACAATTGACCTAATTTTCAGTGATTTCAAAATGCTCTAAAATGGAAAAGTGCTATTTCCACAGGGTAATTCCAATTTAGATCTGCAGTACACAACCCCAAAGTGATACCATATCAATATCAAGTAATTCTGATGTTGCTTTCAAAAATAAAGGCCTTTTTAAATTGTCCACAACTGACCTAATTTTCAGTGATTTCAAAATGCTATAACAGTGATTTCAAAATGCTCTAAAATGAAAAATTGCTGTTTCCACAGGGTAATTCCACTTTAGATCTACAGTATGCAACCCCACAGTGATACCATATCAATATCAAGTCATTCTGATGTTGCCTTCCAAAGTAAAGGCCTTTTAAAATTGTCCACAATTGACCTAATTTTCAGTGATTTCAAAATGCTATAACAGTGATTTCAAAATGCTCTAAAATGGAAAATTGCTGTTTCCACAGGTTAATTCCACTTTAGATCTACAGTATACAACCCCACAGTGATACCATATCAATATCAAGTCATTCTGATGTTGCTTTCCAAAATAAAGGCCTTTTTAAATCGTCCACAATTGACCTAATTTTCAGCGATTTCAAAATGCTCTAAAATGGAAAAGTGCCATTTCCACAGGGTAATTCCAATTTAGATCTACAGTACACAACCCCACAGTGATACCATATCAATATCAAGTCATTCTGATGTTGCTTTCCAAAATAAAGGCCTTTTTAAATTGTCCACAATTGACCTAATTTTCAGTTATTTCAAAATGCTATAACAGTGATTTCAAAATGCTCTAAAATGGAAAATTGCTGTTTCCACAGGTTAATTCCACCTTAGATCTACAGTATACAACCCCACAGTGATACCATATCAATGTCAACTCATTCTGATGTTCGTTTCCAAAATAAAGGCCTTTTTAAATTGTCCACAATTGACCTAATTTTCAGTTATTTCAAAATGCTCTAAAATGGAAAATTGCTGTTTCCATATGGTAATTCCAATTTAGATCTACAGTACACAACCCCACAGTGATAACATATCAATATCAAGTCATTCTGATGTTGCTTTCCAAAATAAAGGCATTTTTAAATTGTCCACAATAGACCTAATTTTCAGTAATTTCAAAATGCTATAACAGTGATTTCAAAATGCTCTAAAATGGAAAATTGCTGTTTCCACGGGTTAATTCCACTTTAGATCTACAGTATACAACCCCACAGTGATACCACATCAATATCAAGTCATTCTGATGCTGCTTTCCAAAATAAAGGCCTTTTTAAATTGTCCACAATTGACCTAATTTTCAGTGATTTCAAAATGCTCTAAAATGGAAAAGTGCTATTTCCACAGGGTAATTCCAATTTAGAACTACAGTATACAACCCCACAGTGATACCATATCAATATCAAGTCATTCTGATGTTGCTTTCCAAAATAAAGGTCTTTTTAAATTGTCCACAATTGACCTAATTTTCAGTGATTTCAAAATGTTATAACAGTGATTTCAAAATGCTCTAAAATGGAAAATTGCTGTTTCCACAGGTTAATTCCACTTTAGATCTACAGTATACAACCCCACAGTGATACCATATCAATACCAAGTCATTCTGATGTTGCCTTCCAAAATAAAGGCCTTTTTAAATTGTCCACAATTGACCGAATTTTCAGTGATTTCAAAATGCTCTAAAATGGAAAACTGCTATTTCAACAGGGTAATTCCACTTTAGATCTGCAGTACACAACCCCACAGTTATACCATATCAATATCAAGTAATTCTGATGTTGCTTTCCAAAATAAAGGCCATTTTAAATTGTCCACAACTGACCTAATTTTCAGTGATTTCAAAATGCTATAACAGTGATTTCAAAATGCTCTAAAATGGAAAATTGCTGTTTCCACAGGGTAATTCCACTTTAGATCTACAGTATACAACCCCACAGTGATACCATATCAATACCAAGTCATTCTGATGTTGCCTTCCAAAATAAAGGCCTTTTTAAATTGTACACAATTGACCGAATTTTCAGTTATTTCAAAATGCTCTAAAATGGAAAACTGCTATTTCCACAGGGTAATTCCACTTTAGATCTGCAGTACACAACCCCACAGTTATACCATATCAATATCAAGTAATTCTGATGTTGCTTTCCAAAATAAAGGCCATTTTAAATTGTCCACAACTGACCTAATTTTCAGTGATTTCAAAATGCTATAACAGTGATTTCAAAATGCTCTAAAATGAAAAATTGCTGTTTCCACAGGGTAATTCCACTTTAGATCTACAGTATGCAACCCCACAGTTATACCATATCAATATCAAGTCATTCTGATGTTGCCTTCCAAAGTAAAGGCCTTTTTAAATTGTCCACAATTGACCTAATTTTCAGTGATTTCAAAATGCTCTAAAATAGAAAAGTGCCATTTCCACAGGGTAATTCCAATTTAGATCTGCAGTACACAACCCCACAGTGATACCATATCAATATCAAGTCATTCTGAGGTTGCTTTCCAAAATAAAGGCCTTTTTTAAATTGTCCACAATAGACCTAATTTTCAGTAATTTCAAAATGCTATAACAGTGATTTCAAAATGCTCTAAAATGGAAAATTGCTGTTTCCACAGGGTATTTCCACCTTAGATCTACAGTATACAACCCCACAGTGATACCATATCAATATCAAGTCATTCTGCTGTTGCTTTCCAAAATAAAGGCCTTTTTAAATTGTCCACAATTGACCTAATTTTCAGTTATTTCAAAATGCTCTAAAATGGAAAGTTGCTGTTTCCACATGGTAATTCCAATTTAGATCTACAGTACACAACCCCACAGTGATACCATATCAATATCAAGTCATTCTGATGTTGCTTTCCAAAATAAAGGCATTTTTAAATTGTCCACAACTGACTTAATTTTCAGTGATTTCAAAATGCTATAACAGTAATTTCAAAATGCTCTAAAATCAAAAACTGCTGTTTCCACAGGGTAACTCCACTTTAGATCTACAGTATACAACCCCACAGTGATACCATATCAATATCAAGTCATTCTGCTGTTGCTTTCCAAAATAAAGGCCTTTTTAAATTGTCCACAATTGACCTAATTTTCAGTGATTTCAAAATGCTATAACAGTGATTTCAAAATGCTCTAAAATGGAAAATTGCTGTTTCCACAGGTTAATTCCACTTTAAATCTACAGAATACAACCCCACAGTGATACCATATCAATATCAAGTCATTCTGATGTTGCTTTCCAAAATAAAGGCCTTTTTAAATTGTCCACAATTGACCTAATTTTCAGTGATTTCAAAATGCTCTAAAATGGAAAAGTGCTATTTCCACAGGGTAATTCCAATTTAGATCTACAGTATACAACCCCACGGTGATACTATATCAATATCAAGTCATTCTGATGTTGCTTTCCAAAATAAAGGCCTTTTTAAATTGTCCACAATTGACCTAATTTTCAGTTATTTCAAAATGCTATAACAGTGATTTCAAAATGCTCTAAAATGGAAAATTGTTTCCACAGGGTAATTCCACTTTAGATCTACAGTATACAACCCCACAGTGATACCATATGAATATCAAGTCATTCTGATGTTGCCTTTCAAAGTAAAGGCCTTTTTAATTGTCCACAACTGACCTAATTTTCAGTGAATTCAAAATGCTCTAAAATGGAAAATTGCTGTTTCCACAGGTTAATTCCACTTTAGATCTACAGTATACAAGCCCACAGTGATACCATATCAATATCAAGTCATTCTGATGTTGCTTTCCAAAATAAAGGCCATTTTAAATTGTCCACAATTGACCTAATTTTCAGTGATTTCAAAATGCTCTAAAATAGAAAAGTGCTATTTCCACAGGGTATTTCCAATTTAGATCTGCAGTACACAACCCCACAGTGATACCATATTAATATCAAGTAATTCTGATGTTGCTTTCCAAAATAAAGGCCTTTTTTAAATTGTCCACCATTGACCTAATTTTCAGTGATTTCAAAATGCTATAACAGTGATATCAAAATGCTCTAAAATGGAAAATTGCTGTTTCCACAGGTTAATTCCACTTTAGATCTACAGTATACACGCCCACAGTGACACCATGTCAATATCAAGTCATTCTGATGTTGCTTTCCAAAATAAAGGTTTTTTTAAATTGTCCACAATTGACCTAATTTTCAGTTATTTAAAAATGCTCTAAAATGGAAAATTGCTGTTTCCACATGGTAATTCCAATTTAGATCTACAGTACACAACCCCACAGTGATAACATATCAATATCAAGTCATTCTGATGTTGCTTTCCAAAATAAAGGCCTTTTTAAATGGTCCACAATTGACCTAATTTTCAGTGATTTCAAAATGCTATAACAGTGATTTCAAAATGCTCTAAAATGGAAAATTGCTGTTTCCACAGGTTAATTCCACTTTAGATCTACAGTATACAACCCCACAGTGATACTATATCAATATCAAGTCATTCTGATGTTGCTTTCCAAAATAAAGGCCTTTTAAATTGTCCACAATTGACCTAATTTTCAGTGATTTCAAAATGCTCTAAAATGGAAAAGTGCTATTTCCACAGGGTAATTCCAATTTAGATCTGCAGTACACAACCCCAAAGTGATACCATATCAATATCAAGTAATTCTGATGTTGCTTTCAAAAATAAAGGCCTTTTTAAATTGTCCACAACTGACCTAATTTTCAGTGATTTCAAAATGCTATAACAGTGATTTCAAAATGCTCTAAAATGAAAAATTGCTGTTTCCACAGGGTAATTCCACTTTAGATCTACAGTATGCAACCCCACAGTGATACCATATCAATATCAAGTCATTCTGATGTTGCCTTCCAAAGTAAAGGCCTTTTAAAATTGTCCACAATTGACCTAATTTTCAGTGATTTCAAAATGCTATAACAGTGATTTCAAAATGCTCTAAAATGGAAAATTGCTGTTTCCACAGGTTAATTCCACTTTAGATCTACAGTATACAACCCCACAGTGATACCATATCAATATCAAGTCATTCTGATGTTGCTTTCCAAAATAAAGGCCTTTTTAAATCGTCCACAATTGACCTAATTTTCAGCGATTTCAAAATGCTCTAAAATGGAAAAGTGCCATTTCCACAGGGTAATTCCAATTTAGATCTACAGTACACAACCCCACAGTGATACCATATCAATATCAAGTCATTCTGATGTTGCTTTCCAAAATAAAGGCCTTTTTAAATTGTCCACAACTGACCTAATTTTCAGTGATTTCAAAATGCTATAACAGTAATTTCAAAATGCTCTAAAATCGAAAATTGCTGTTTCCACAGGGTAACTCCACTTTAGATCTACAGTATACAACCCCACAGTGATACCATATCAATATCAAGTCATTCTGATGTTTTTTCCAAAATAAAGGCCTTTTTAAATTGTCCACAATTAACCTAATTTTCAGTGATTTCAAAATGCTATAACAGTGATTTCAAAATGCTCTAAAATGGAAAATTGCTGTTTCCACAGGTTAATTCCACCTTAGATCTACAGTATACAACCCCACAGTGATACCATATCAATGTCAACTCATTCTGATGTTCGTTTCCAAAATAAAGGCCTTTTTAAATTGTCCACAATTGACCTAATTTTCAGTTATTTAAAAATGCTCTAAAATGGAAAATTGCTGTTTCCACATGGTAATTCCAATTTAGATCTACAGTACACAACCCCACAGTGATAACATATCAATATCAAGTCATTCTGATGTTGCTTTCCAAAATAAAGGCATTTTTAAATTGTCCACAACTGACCTAATTTTCAGTGATTTCAAAATGCTATAACAGTAATTTCAAAATGCTCTAAAATCGAAAATTGCTGTTTCCAAAGGGTAACTCCACTTTAGATCTACAGTATACAACCCCACAGTGATACTATATCAATATCAAGTCATTCTGATGTTGCTTTCTAAAATAAAGGCCTTTTTAAATTGTCCACAATTGACCTAATTTTCAGTGATTTCAAAATGCTATAACAGTGATTTCAAAATGCTCTAAAATCGAAAATTGCTGTTTCCAAAGGGTAACTCCACTTTAGATCTACAGTATACAACCCCACAGTGATACTATATCAATATCAAGTCATTCTGATGTTGCTTTCCAAAATAAAGGCCTTTTTAAATTGTCCACAATTGACCTAATTTTCAGTGATTTCAAAATGCTCTAAAATGGAAAAGTGCTATTTCCACAGGGTAATTCCAATTTAGATCTACAGTATACAACCCCACAGTGATACTATATCAATATCAAGTCATTCTGATGTTGCTTTCCAAAATAAAGGCCTTTTTAAATTGTCCACAATTGACCTAATTGTCAGTGATTTCAAAATGCTCTAAAATGGAAAATTGTTTCCACAGGGTAATTCCACTTTAGATCTACAGTATACAACCCCACAGTGATACCATATCAATATCAAGTCATTCTGATGTTGCCTTCCAAAGTAAAGGCCTTTTTAATTGTCCAAAATTGACCTAATATTCAGTGATTTCAAAATGCTATAACAGTGATTTCAAAATGCTCTAAAATGGAAAATTGCTGTTTCCACAGGTTAATTCCACTTTAGATCTACAGTATACAAGCCCACAGTGATACCATATCAATATCAAGTCATTCTGATGTTGCATTCCAAAATAAAGGCCGTTTTAAATTGTCCACAATTGACCTAATTTTCAGTGATTTCAAAATGCTCTAAAATAGAAAAGTGCTATTTCCACAGGGTAATTCCAATTTAGATCTGCAGTACACAACCCCACAGTGATACCATGTTAATATCAAGTAATTCTGATGTTGCTTTCCAAAATAAAGGCCTTTTTTAAATTGTCCACAATAGACCTAATTTTCAGTAATTTCAAAATGCTATTACAGGGATTTCGAAATGCTCTAAAATGGAAAATTGCCGTTTCCACAGGGTATTTCCACCTTAGATCTACAGTATACAACCCCACAGTGATACCATATCAATATCAAGTCATTCTGATGTTGCTTTCCAAAATAAAGGCCTTTTTAAATTGTCCACAGTTGACCTAATTTTCAGTGATTTCAAAATGCTCTAAAATGGAAAAGTGCTATTTCCACAGGGTAATTCCATTTTAGATCTGCAGTACACAACCCCACAGTGATACCATATCAATATTTTAACGTTATGAAGTTCATTATTTTCAGCTCCACACAGCTGCCCCTGTACACAGCAACACCCGTGTAGAAAACGCCAAGGTCGGGTGTTCCTCAGACTGTTTACATTCCAGGAGAAGAGCCAGAAGGAGAAGAAGAATGCTTTTCAATAATCAAAGTACTTAATTTGTGATTAAAGCTAGTCGAAACAGATGTTGATCAATAATAATCAAGTGAATGATCTGTGGAATAAAGATGTCATGATTTATGTGTTTAATGAAAACAGGACTACTGCACAGACAGACTGACCCTCATCTCCATAGAAACGCATGACACATTGTTCCAACCAATCAGAGCTTTCGGCTGCCGCAAGAGAATCTGGCTTGTTGACTTAAAGTGTCCAATCCGCTTTACTAAAACTTATCAACAATTCAGAGATATAAAACAGGGCAATGCCATTTTAAGCTCAGTTCCATTTTGACTTCAGTTCTATTCACCGTCATCCCAAAGAGAAGCACAGCCTGGCCAGATGTGTTTTCTTCTTTAAACTAAGAACTGTGAAGTTGGAGATTTTCGTCGTTTAACAACCAGACGACATCCTTTCAAAATAAGAGCACCTGATGACGCTGCCGATTTTTACCTGGGTCGACCCTTCAGACGGGCTTTGAAACGCTGCGATCGCTGTTTCGACCAGCTCCAGCGCATATCCGAGGTCTTCAGACCTGGCATTTCCTGATCTACCTGGGAGGCCCCCACTGGGTACGTACACGGCAAAATAGCAGCTCATGTCATCACTTTAGAAGCCTCGTGATATCTAGTCATATCAATCAAAGACTACCAGATTCAATGACGTCAGCCTAAGGAGTCTGAACCAACCACACACACACACACACATACACACACATATCGAACATCACATTCATTTCCAAACAACACAGAGTTAGTCCTGGTAGATTGTTAAGAATTTATAATTAAGAAATTAAAGATTCTTAAACGATCCCAACTCTCTCTCTTTTCTTGTCTCAAAGTCAATACAGAGTGTTTAATTAAACTCCCTGATGATAAAAGCAACCTATTCTTCTGATTATAACAAGTGATCTACTTACAGTATATTAAAATACAACTCTAGATAGTTACATCACTCTATTTCACTACAATTGGCGAGCCTAGCATGATATCTGCACAGTTTATTACACTTTGTGCCGATTTTGAGACATATTTTGGGATTTTTGTCCAGTGTGTGAGTTCAGAGAGAAAAAGGCGAGCATTTTCCTCTTTCAGCTTCTCAGAAAAGGGGGGTGCACATTCATCGCCCTCCAACAGGAGGCGCTGTTTCATCAAAACACCTTAAGTGCTGACGTGTGCTGACGGCCATTTTGATGCCTACATCTGAGGGTAAACATTTCTCCTGTTTAATACGTGGAACTTGTCTGTTTATTGTTTGTCGCGGTGTTTGTGACACTGTGTGCATCCATTTGTGTAATCGGAGACCGAAGACTCCGTCGGAAATTTATTTCCGTCCAGAAGACGCCTGATCAACGTCAATTTTTCCCGGAATACTCGTTAGCAACTACCGTAGCTTAACTTGCTAGGTAACCGCTGTAATTCGGGTTATATACGTAGAGCGATACTGCATCTGGATTGCGTACGCTGTTGACACCCTTTTAACCACGGAGCGAGATGCCCGTTGGTTAATCGGGCAATTTTAAGACCCTGGTCGCTCCAGGGCTTTCGCTAGCACTAGCCAAAGAGCTAACTAGCCACTCTCGGTGAGAGGCTCGGGAACGCATCCCGCGAAGCTGTCAAACCGTTCCGACGCAGCGATTCTGCGTCCTTAATCCCGCTAAACCTTCCGGTATGGGGTAATTTTGGATAACGTTAGCGGCGGTTCTAATAAACGCTCCGGTTTTTAGAATCATGATTCTGCTACAGGGAAAAACAACGGGTGCCGGACTGCGCATGCGCAACAATCTGCCATCTAAGGTGCCCGACACGTAGCTCGACCGGCCATCTTGGACAGGTCAAAAGACATGATATTTTTGGCATTATTAAACAATTTTGCCCAAAATATTCATTCAAAAGCCAAGCTTTCCTGTAACTAATTCTTTGATAAGTCTACAGGTAAGGTTGTTTCTAAATAAACATCTAAGTACAGACAAAATCAAAGAGAGAATTAGTAAATTGGAAAAAAAACTCATTACTAATTTAGAAGATGGACTCAGAGGAAACGATGCAATTACCATCCCAACTTCAGGCGGCGATGCAAAACGCTCTCCTGACAATGATGCAAAGCGCTTTCCTACCAATGATGACTGAGATGAAGGACATGAAGAATATGTTCAGCACTCTTCAGCAAGACGTCGAGGGCGTCAAACAATTTGTGCGGGATTCTCAAGCGACCCGGGCAGCGGCTCCGTGTTTGCCTGAGAATCCGCCAGATGAGACTGAACTGCTGCAGGCTGATGTTTTCACAGGTTCTGATTCACAGGAAAACAACAACAACTCACAGGAAAGCAACAAAACCTCACCGGTCGTTCCATCCGTGGCGATGTTAGGCGATGAGCCCGCGGACGACGACCCCACTACTGCTACCGCTGTAGCTGAAAAAATTTTGCTTGCACCTCTGGTCGTGAGAAAGGGGTCTAATAGGCCCGCAGTGGAGGTCACTGTAAATCAGAGACATTGCTGTGTTGCATTATTGGACACAGGAGCGGACATCTCGCTCATCAGCGGAGCTCTTTACAGCAGCATAGGCGAACAAAGGGGGGAGGACATCTCACCCCCCACACTCATTTCAGGCCCAAAGGATTTTGACGATTTCTATGGCGCTCCATCGTCCGCGGCTGCGACGACTGAGGTCAAGGTCTCGATAGGAGGCATGTTCTTTAAACACCTCGTGTACATCAACGAGGAGATGATGATGCCCATGCTCATTGGGTTGGACTGTCTCCAACGCCTTGACGCTAGAATCAGCTACGCGTCCGGACAACTGTTTGCACGTGTGAGGAAGCCAAAGCCGTACAAACCGCGGCATGACACAGGCGGACGCCTTACTGTGGCAAGTCTTTCGCGGGGGGACACAATTTCGACCTCACCACCACTCTCGAAGCCACAGGGTAGGCCCCCGGAACTTCTGTCACAGATTGAGAAGGTAATAGACCTAGCAGATGCTCTCACTAACGAGGTCGAGCGAGACCAACTACGACAACTTTTGCTAAAGTACCAGGATTTTCTTTCACTTGACTCCTTGGACTGTGGTCTGACCACTATCCATGAAGTCCGGATTCCTACCAGGCCAGATGCACCGCCGTCCTTTGTGCGGCAATACAAGATTCCCCTGGCTTCCATAGAACCAGTCCAGGAAATCATTGACAGCCTCTTGGCTAACGGGGTCATTCAACCCTGCAACAGCACCTACTCGGCTCCGTTGTGGCCGGTACTGAAGCCTAATGGTAAGTGGCGACTAACCATTGACTACCGGCAGCTCAACAAACAGGTCCCCTTGTCTAGGTGGCCTATGGCACGCCTGGAGCAGGAGCTTCCAAGAGTGAAAGATGCCATGTACTTTTCTACACTTGACATTGCGTCCGGGTTTTGGACGATTCTCGTCCACGAATCGGACCAACACAAACTTGCCTTCTCCTTTGCCAACCGGCAGTACACCTTCACCTGGTGTCCTTTTGGTTATTCCAACTCACCAGCTGAGTTCAACATCTTCTTGAACAAGGCCTGCCCCGATGCTCGAGAGCGAGGGACCCTCATGTATGTCGACGACATTCTTATTCGTCGGCGTACATTGGATGACCACCTGGCCGAGCTGGACCATGTCATGGGTCAACTTGCGGCGGCAGGTGCAAAGATCTCTCTCGCCAAAGGACAGTGGTGCAGGTCGCAAGTTCAGTACGTTGGCCTCCTTGTGGGACCACAGGGAGTGCTGCCTCAGCTTGGCAGGATTCAGGGTGTTGCCACCATCACACCTCCGACGAACGTCTCCGAACTTCGCAGCTTCTTGGGGGTCTGTAACTACTCGCGTCAGTTCGTGGAACATTACGCTGAGTTGGCACGACCACTGACTAATCTGTTGAAGAAGGATGTGGCGTTCGAGTGGGCGGAGCAGCACCAGCAGGCCATGGATGACCTGAAGGCCGCGATGTGCTCAGCTCCGTGCTTGGCGCTTCCCGACTGTGACAAGGAGTTCCACCTTGAGGTTGGTTTCTCAGCTCACTGTTTGAGTGCTGGTCTCTACCAGGTTCATGACTGCGACAGGCGTGTCGTAGCCTATGCTAGTAAGCTCTTGACTGGACCTGAGTTGAAATACTCGGACTGTGAAAAGGCTTTGCTTTCCACCATGTGGGCAGTTAAGTACTTTGCGAACTACATTGGCGGACAGAAGATCATCATTGAGACACAGCACCAGCCGGTGAACTTACTTAACAGTCAGCGCATCAGAGATGGTGTGGTGACCAATTCGCGAATCGCTTTGTGACTGCTGGCTCTTCAAAGCTTCGATATCGAGGTGCGCTACGCCCAGAACCGACGTAGCCCTCTTGGCATGGATTTGGCTGCGTGCCAACACTGCTCGGACGACGCCATCGCGTCAGTCCCGCCAGCCAGGCCCCCTCAGGCTCTTATAAACCATAACCACCGAGATTGGGATGTGAAACTTCCGTTGGTCCTCATGGCCATACGCGCTACCCCCCACGAGTCTACAGGTGTCTCCCTGTTTGAAATGATGACGGGCAGACAAATGACCCTACCGCTTCACCTGCTGTATCAACGACGGGTTCGGTCCGACACAGCCCCGGCTTGTACGAGCGGCCAATACTTGCAGGACCTGAGAACTCACCTGCTTGCAGCATTCTCGTTCGCACAGGCATCTCTGGAGAAGTCAGCTGAAGGCAGGAAATCTTATTACGACAAGAAAGCCTCACATTCCGAACTCGATGTAGGTGATCAGGCCTGGTACTACATTTTCGCTCCCAAAACGGGTAACAATAATGCGACCTCGGGGAAGCTGGCTAAGAAACTTTTGCCCAAATGGTTGGGTCCATACCTGATTACAGATAAGATCTCTCCGGTCGTGTATCAGATCAAGATCGCCGACAAAAGCAAGGCACCCGTCTACAAATGGGTACACAGGGACCATATCAAACTGCACAAGGGTCCCACAGATTTGGCCGATACCGACAACAACAATCCACCGACTTCAAAAGGGGGGTGATATATACGTCCCGTTGGTTCCACAGATTTCTATCTCTGATAACACAAATTTGTTTGTTTGTGAGTGTACATGGTTGTCTTTCCTGTTATACGTCACGTGCAGACTTAAGGTGTGTTGAGACGGATGTGCTGTGGGCTCCTGGAGTCAGGTAAACGGCCAGGTAACAGTGAGTGGGTTAGGCCACATAGTACTGTTGACCAAAAATTTTGTTTTTTTTTATCTTTACCAATCATAATTCCTTAGGGGTACATTAACATGAACATGATTACTAACCACTGATTTTCATTTTAGTACTGATTTACATTTCTGTTTTTTATAGTACCTTTGACCAGTTGATTTTAACAGTGAATATTATGTTTGTGATTATCAATTCTTTGATTTATCCTACAGGGCTATAACCAATTTTGCCCCTGTCCTGACAGCGTGTATTTACAGTGAGGATTCACTGATGCCAGTTAGGGTTCTTTCATTTTTCTGCTTCTCGCATCATCCCTTTTTGCATCTAACACAGACAGGGCTGCATCCATTTCTTCACTTAATGGGTAGTTACACATAAAACTAACACATAGTACAAAAGGCACTAATAGAGTTAGGTTTTTAATTTTTTTTTGATGACAAGAAATGCAATTTTGTCGTGTCTACATTGAAGTGCCTGCACTGTGCTCTCTCTCTCTGCTGAGCTTGTGAGGATCCTGCTTCCTGGGGGTGGATCCGTGACTCATCATCTGCATCGACTACTCCTGGGGGGTGCTCCGGCTCGTTGGCCTTGGACGACTGTGGTTCCGGCATGGCTACTGGGACACCTCATTCGTTGGGATGACTGTCAACTGCTCTTCCCTTTTTGTGGATTACGATAAGTACTCTTTCAAGGTTCAATTTTTATTTGGAATATTACCCTGCCTGTGGATACAACAATCGATTTTTAATTGGAATACTACCCTGTTCGTGGATACGTACAAGATTTGCTCCTGCTTTGCTTTATTGCCCGTGAGGATATAAAGTTGCTGTTGCTTCGTTTATGGCTTCCATGGGGAATAATTAATAACCTGCTGACTTGTGTTTTTCCTGAGGAGTATGCGAGACTGTTCTTCGGCGTGGGGTTCGTACCTCACCACAGATGGCTGTTCCCTTGGGATCGCATCCTGTTCTGTTGTCAAGATTCTTCATAACTTGGGTTTGTTCAACGACCAAGTGGTCTCTTGAAGGACCACATTGACCTTGAAAAGGGGGGATATGTAACGTTATGAAGTTCATTATTTTCAGCTCCACACAGCTGCCCCTGTACACAGTAACACCCGTGTAGAAAACGCCAAGGTCGGGTGTTCCTCAGACTGTTTACATTCCAGGAGAAGAGCCAGAAGGAGAAGAAGAACGCTTTTCAATAATCAAAGTACTTAATTTGTGATTAAAGCTAGTCGAAACAGATGTTGATCAATAATAATCAAGTGAATGATCTGTGGAATAAAGATGTCATGATTTATGTGTTTAATGAAAACAGGACTACTGCACAGACAGACTGACCCTCATCTCCATAGAAACGCATGACGCATTGTTCCAACCAATCAGAGCTTTCGGCTGCCGCAAGAGAATCTGGCTTGTTGACTTAAAGTGTCCAATCCGCTTTACTAAAACTTATCAACAATTCAGAGATATAAAACAAGGCAACGCCATTTTAAGCTCAGTTCCATTTTGACTTCAGTTCTATTCACCGTCATCCCAAAGAGAAGCACAGCCTGGCCAGATGTGTTTTCTTCTTTAAACTAAGAACTGTGAAGTTGGAGATTTTCGTCGTTTAACAACCAGACGACATCCTTTCAAAATAAGAGCACCTGCTGACGCTGCCGATTGTTACCTGGGTCGACCCTTCAGACGGGCTTTGAAACGCTGCGATCGCTGTTTCGACCAGCTCCAGCGCATATCCGAGGTCTTCAGACCTGGCATTTCCTGATCTACCTGGGAGGTCCCCACTGGGTACGTACACGGCAAAATAGCAGCTCATGTCATCACTTTAGAAGCCTCGTGATATCTAGTCATAGCAATCAAAGACTACCAGATTCAATGACGTCAGCCTAAGGAGTCTGAACCAACCACACACACACACACACACACACACACACACACACACACACACACACACACACACACACACACACACATCGAACATCACATTCATTTCCAAACAACACAGAGTTAGTCCTGGTAGATTGTTAAGAATTTATAATTAAGAAATTAAAGATTCTTAAACGATCCCAACTCTCTCTCTTTTCTTGTCTCAAAGTCAATACAGAGTATTTAATTAAACTCCCTGATGATAAAAGCAACCTATTCTTCTGATTATAACAAGTGATCTTCTTACAGTATATTAAAATACAACTCTAGATAGTTACATCACTCTATTTCACTACAATATCAAGTAATTCTGATGTTGCTTTCCAAAATAAAGGCATTTTTAAATTGTCCACAACTGACCTAATTTTCAGTGATTTCAAAATGCTATAACAGTGATTTCAGAATGCTCTAAAATGGAAAATTGCTGTTTCCACAGGGTAATTCCACTTTAGATCTACAATATACAACCCCACAGTGATACCATATCAATATCAAGTCATTCTGATGTTGCCTTCCAAAATAAAGGCCTTTTTAAATTGTCCACAATTGACCTAATTTTCAGTTATTTCAAAATGCTATAACAATGAATTCAAAATGCTCTAAAATGGAAAATTGCAGTTTTCACAGGGTAATTCCACTTAAGATCTACAGCATACAACCCCACATTGATACCTTGTCAATATCAAGTCATTCTGATGTTGCTTTCCAAAATAAATGCCTTTTTAAATTGTCCACAATTGACTTAATTTTCAGTTATTTCAAAATGCTATAACAGTGATTTCAAAATTCTCTAAAATGGAAAATTGCTGTTTCCACAGGGTAGTTCCACTTTAGATCTACAGTATACAAGCCCACAGGGATACCATATCAATACCAAGTCATTCTGACGTTGCTTTCCAAAATAAAGGCCTTTTTAAATTGTCCACAATTGACCTAATTTTCACTTATTTCAAAATGCTATAACAGTGAATTCAAAATGCTCTAAAATGGAAAATTGATGTTTCCACAGGGTATTTCCACTTTAGATCTACAGTATACAACCCCACAGTGATACCATATCAATACCAAGTCATTCTGACGTTGCTTTCCAAAATAAAGGCCTTTTTAAATTGTCAACAATTGACCTAATTTTCTGTGATTTCAAAATGCTATAACAGTGATTTCAAAATGCTCTAAAATGGAAAAGTGCTATTTCCACAGGGTAATTCCACTTTAGATCTACAGTATACAACCCCACAGTGATACCATATCAATATCAAGTCATTCTGATGTTGCTTTCCAAAATAAAGGCCTTTTTAAATTGTCCACAATTGACCTAATTTTCAGTGATTTCAAAATGCTCTAAAATGGAAAAGTGCTATTTCCACAGGGTATTTCCAATTTAGATCTGCAGTACACAACCCCACAGTGATACCATATCAATATCAAGTAATTCTGATGTTGCTTTCCAAAATAAAGGCCTTTTCAAATTGTCCACAATTGACCTTATTTTCAGTGATTTCAAAATGCTATAACAGCGATTTCAAAATG
Source organism: Nothobranchius furzeri (assembly GCF_043380555.1). NCBI lineage: Eukaryota > Metazoa > Chordata > Actinopteri > Cyprinodontiformes > Nothobranchiidae > Nothobranchius > Nothobranchius furzeri. The sequence goes on from NC_091747.1 coordinate 65,745,812, forward strand.
CTCTAAAATAGAAAATTGCCGTTTCCACAGGGTACTTCTACTTTAGATCTACAGTATACAACCCCACAGTGATACCATATCAATATCAAGTCATTCTGATGTTGCTTTCCAAAATAAAGGCCTTTTTAAATTGTCCACAATTGACCTAATTTTCAGTGATTTCAAAATGCTATAAAAGTGATTTCAAAATGCTCTAAAATGGAAAATTGCTGTTTCCACAGGTTAGTTCCACTTTAGATCTACAGTATACAACCCCACAGTGATACCATATCAATATCAAGTCATTCTGATGTTGTTTTCCAAAATAAAGGCCTTTTAAAATTGTCCACAATTGACCTAATTTTCAGTGATTTCAAAATGCTCTAAAATAGAAAAGTGCTATTTCCACAGGGTAATTCCAATTTAGATCTGCAGTACACAACCCCACAGTGATACCATATCAATATCAAGTAATTCTGATGTTGCTTTCCAAAATAAAGGCATTTTTAAATTGTCCACAACTGACCTAATTTTCATTGATTTCAAAATGCTATAACAGTGATTTGAAAATGCTCAAAAATGGAAAATTGCAGTTTCCACAGGGTAATTCCACTTTAGATCTACAGTATACAACCCCACAGTGATACCATATCAATATCAAGTCATTCTGATGTTGCCTTCCAAAATAAAGGCCTTTTTAAATTGTCCACAATTCACCTAATTTTCAGTGATTTCAAAATGCTCTAAAATGGAAAATTGCTATTTCCACAGGTTAATTCCACTTTAGATCTACAGTATACAACCCCACAGTGATACCATATCAATAACAAGTCATTCTGATGTTGCTTTCCAAAATAAAGGCCTTTTTAAATTGTCCACAATTGACCCAATTTTCAGTGATTTCAAAATGCTATAACAGTGATTTCAAAATGCTCTGAAATGGAAAAGTGCTTTTTCCAAAGGGTAATTCCACTTTAGAACTACAGTATACAACCCCACAGTGATACCATATCAATATCCTCATTCTGATGTTGCTTTCCAAAATAAAGGCCTTTTTAAATTATCCACAATTGACCCAATTTTCAGTGATTTCAAAATGCTATACCAGTAATTTTAAATTGCTCTGAAATGGAAAAGTGCTGTTTCCAAAGGGTAATTCCACTTTAGAACTACAGTATACAACCCCACAGTGATACCATATCAATATCAAGTCATTCTGATGTTGCTTTCCAAAATAAAGGCCTTTTTAAATTGTCCACAATTGACCTAATTTTCAGTAATTTCAAAATGCTATAACAGTGATTTCAAAATGCTCTAAAATGGAAAATTGCTGTTTCCACAGGGTAATTCCACTTTAGATCTACAGTATACAACCCCACAGTGATACCATATCAATATCAAGTCATTCTGATGTTGCCTTCCAAAATAAAGGCCTTTTTAAATTGTCCACAATTGACCTAATTTTCAGTGATTTCAAAATGCTATAACAGTGATTTCAAAATGCTCAAAATTGGAAAATTGCTGTTTCCACAGGTTAATTCCACTTTAGATCTACAGTATACAACCCCACAGTGATACCATATCAATATCAAGTCATTCTGATGTTGCCTTCCAAAGTAAAGGCCTTTTTAAATTGTCCACAATTGACCTAATTTTCAGTGATTTCAAAATGCTATAACAGTGATTTCAAAATGCTCTAAAATGGAAAATTGCTGTTTTCACAGGTTAATTCCACTTTAGATCCACAGTATACAACCCCACAGTGATACCATATCAATATCAAGTCATTCTGATGTTGCCTTCCAAAGTAAAGGCCTTTTTAAATTGTCCACAATTGACCTAATTTTCAGTGATTTCAAAATGCTATAACAGTGATTTCAAAATGCTCTAAATGGAAAATTGCGTTTTTCACAGGTTAATTCCACTTTAGATCTACAGTATACAACCCCACAGTGATACCATATCAATATCAAGTCTTTCTGATGTTGCCTTCCAAAATAAAGGCCTTTTTAAATTGTCCACAATTGACCTAATTTTCACTTGATTTCAAAATGCTCTAAAATAGAAAAGTGCTATTTCCACAGGGTAATTCCAATTTAGATCTGCAGTACACAACCCCACAGTGATACCATATCAATATCAAGTAATTCTGATGTTGCTTTCCAAAATAAAGGCCTTTTTAAATTGTCCACAATTGACCTAATTTTCAGTGATTTCAAAATGCTATAACAGTGATTTCAAAATGCTCTAAAATGGAAAAGTGCTGTTTCCACAGGTTAATTCCACTTTAGATCTACAGTATACAACCCCACAGTGATACTATATCAATATCAAGTCATTCTGATGTTGCTTTCCAAATTAAAGCCCTTTTTAAAGTATCCACAATTGACCTAATTTTCAGTGATTTTAAAATGCTCTAAAATGGAAAAGTGCTTTTTCCACAGGGTAATTCCACGTTAGATCTAAAGTATACAACCCCACAGTTATACCATATCAATATCAAGTCATTCTGATGTTGCTTTCCAAAATAAAGGCCGTTTTAAATTGTCCACAATTGACCTAATTTTCAGTGATTTCAAAATGCTCTAAAATAGAAAAGTGCTATTTCCACAGGGTAATTCCAATTTAGATCTGCAGTACACAACCCCACAGTGATACCATATTAATATCAAGTAATTCTGATGTTGCTTTCCAAAATAAAGGCCTTTTTTAAATTGTCCACCATTGACCTAATTTTCAGTGATTTCAAAATGCTATAACATTGATATCAAAATGCTCTAAAATGGAAAATTGCTGTTTCCACAGGTTAATTCCACTTTAGATCTACAGTATACAAGCCCACAGTGACACCATGTCAATATCAAGTCATTCTGATGTTGCTTTCCAAAATAAAGGTTTTTTTAAATTGTCCACAATTGACGTAATTTTCAGTTATTTAAAAATGCTCTAAAATGGAAAATTGCTGTTTCCACATGGTAATTCCAATTTAGATCTTCAGTACACAACCCCACAGTGATAACATATCAATATCAAGTCATTCTGATGTTGCTTTCCAAAATAAAGGCCTTTTTAAATTGTCCACAATTGACCTAATTTTCAGTGATTTCAAAATGCTATAACAGTGATTTCAAAATGCTCTAAAATGGAAAATTGCTGTTTCCACAGGTTAATTCCACTTTAGATCTACAATATACAACCCCACAGTGATACTATATCAATATCAAGTCATTCTGATGTTGCCTTCCAAAATAAAGGCCTTTTTAAATTGTCCACAATTCACCTAATTTACAGTGATTTCAAAATGCTCTAAAATGGAAAAGTGCTATTTCCACAGGGTAAATCCAATTTAGATCTGCAGTACACAACCCCACAGTGATACCATATCAATATCAAGTAATTCTGATGTTGCTTTCCAAAATAAAGGCATTTTTAAATTGTCCACAATTGACCCAATTTTCAGTGATTTCAAAATGCTATAACAGTAATTTCAAAATGCTCTGAAATGGAAAAGTGCTGTTTCCAAAGGGTAATTCTACATTAGAACTACAGTATACAACCCCACAGGGATACCATATCAATATCAAGTCATTCTGATGTTGCCTTCCAAAATAAAGGCCTTTTTAAATTGTCCACAATTGACCTAATTTTCAGTGATTTCAAAATGCTATAACAGTGATTTCAAAATGCTCAAAATTGGAAAATTGCTGTTTCCACAGGTTAATTCCACTTTAGATCTACAGTATACAACCCCACAGTGATAACACATCAATTTCAAGTCATTCTGATGTTGCCTTCCAAAATAAAGTCCTTTTTAAATTGTCCACAATTGACCTAATTTTCAGTGATTTCAAAATGCTCTAAAATGGAAAAGTGCTATTTCCACAGGGTAATTCCAATTTAGATCTGCAGTACACAACCCCACGGTGATACCATATCAATATCAAGTAATTCTGATGTTGCCTTCCAAAATAAAGTCCTTTTTAAATTGTCCACAATTGACCTAATTTTCAGTGATTTCAAAATGCTCTAAAATGGAAAAGTGCTATTTCCACAGGGTAATTCCACTTTAGATCTGCAGTACACAACCCCACGGTGATACCATATCAATATCAAGTAATTCTGATGTTGCTTTCCAAAATAAAGGCATTTTTTAATTGTCCACACTTGACCCAATTTTCAGTGATTTCAAAATGCTATAACAGTAATTTCAAAATGCTCTGAAATGGAAAAGTGCTGTTTCCAAAGGGTAATTCCACTTTAGAACTACAGTATACAACCCCACAGTGATACCATATCAATACCAAGTCATTCTGATCTTGCCTTCCAAAATAAAGGCCTTTTTAAATTGTCCACAATTGACCTAATTTTCAGTGATTTCAAAATGCTCTAAAATGGAAAAGTGCTATTTCCACAGGGTAATTCCAATTTAGATCTGCAGAACACAACCCCACAGTGATACCATATCAATATCAAGTAATTCTGATGTTGCTTTCCAAAATAAAGGCCTTTTTAAATTGTCCACAACTGACCTAATTTTCAGTGATTTCAAAATGCTATAACAGTGATTTCAAAATGCTCTAAAATGGAAAATATCTGTTTCCATAGGGTATTTCCACCTTAGATCTACAGTATACAACCCCACAATGATACCATATCAATATCAAGTCATTCTGATGTTGGTTTCCAAAATAAAGGCCTTTTTAAATTGTCCACAATTGGCCTAATTTTCAGTTATTTCAAAATGCTCTAAAATGGAAAACTGCTGTTTCCACATGGTAATTCCAATTTAGATCGACAGTACACAACCCCACAGTTATACCATATCAATATCAAGTCATTCTGATGTTGCTTTCCAAAATAAAGGCCTTTTTAAATTGTCCACAATTGACCTAATTTTCAGTGATTTCAAAATGCTATAACAGTGATTTCAAAATGCTCTAAAATAGAAAATTGCTGTTTCCACAGGTTAATTCCACTTTAAATCTACAGAATACAACCCCACAGTGATACCATATCAATATCAAGTCATTCTGATGTTGCTTTCCAAAATAAAGGCCTTTTTAAATTGTCCACAATTGACCTAATTTTCAGTGATTTCAAAATGCTCTAAAATGGAAAAGTGCTATTTCCACAGGGTAATTCCAATTTAGATCTACAGTACAGGTGCTGGCCAGTAAATTAGAATATCATCAAAAGGTTGAAAATATTTCAGTAATTCCATTCAAAACGTGAAACTTGTACATTATATTCATGCAATGCACACAGACCAATGTATTTCCAATGTTCATTACATTTAAATTTGATATTCATAAGTGACAACTAATGAAAACTCCAAATTTGGTATCTCAAAAAATTAGAATATTCTGAAAAGGCTGAATATAGAAGACACCTGCTGCCACTCTAATCAGCTGATTTACTCAAAACACCTGCAAAGGCCTTTAAAAGGTCCCTCAGTCTTGTTTTGAAGGCACCACAATCATGGGGAAGACTTCTGACTTAACAGCTGTCCAAAAGACAATCATTGACACCTTGCACAAGGAGGGCAAGACACAAAAGGTGATTGCTAAAGAAGCTGGCTGTTCGCAGAGCTCTGTGTCCAAGCACATTAACAGACAGGCGAAGGGACGGAAAAAATGTGGTAGAAAAAAGTGTACAAGCTCTAGGGATAACCGCACCCTGCAGAGAATTGTGACGACAAACCCATTCAAAAATGTGGGGGAGATCCACAAAGAGTGGACTGCAGCTGGAGTCAGCGCTTCAAGAACCACCACGAGGAGACTCATGAAAGACATGGGATTCAGGTGTCGCATTCCGTGTGTCAAGCCACTCTTGAACATGAAACAGCGCAAGAAGCGTCTCGCCTGGGCCAAGGACAAAAAGGACTGGACTGATGCTGAGTGGTCCAAAGTTATGTTTTCTGATGAAAGCAAGTTCTGCATTTCCTTTGGAAATCAAGGACCCAGAGTCTGGAGGAAGAGCGGAGAAGCACAGAATCCACGTTGCATGAGGTCCAGTGTAAAGTTTCCACCGTCAGTGATGGTGTGGGGTGCCATGTCATCTGCCGGTGTTGGCCCACTCTGTTTCCTGAGGTCCAGGGTCAATGCAGCCGTCTACCAGGAAGTTTTAGAGCACTTCATGCTTCCTGCTGCTGACCAACTTTATGGGGATGCAGACTTCACCTTTCAACAGGACTTGGCACCTGCACACAGTGCCAAAACCACCAGCACCTGGTTCAAGGACCATGGTATCCCTGTCCTTGATTGGCCAGCAAACTCGCCTGACCTTAACCCCATAGAAAATCTATGGGGTATTGTGAAGCGGAGGATGCAATACGCTAGACCCAACAATGCAGAGGAGCTGAAGACGACTATCAGAGCAACCTGGGCTCTCATAACACCTGAGCAGTGCCACAGACTGATCGAGTCCATGCCACGCCGCATTACTGCAGTTATTGAGGCAAAAGGAGCCCCGACTAAGTATTGAGTGCTATACATGCACATTCTTTTCATGTTCATTCTTTTCAGTTGGCCAACATTAGAGAAACAAACATTTTTTCATTGGCCTTTAGAATATTCTAATTTTCTGAGATACCAGATTTGATGTTTTCATTGGTTGTAACCTATAAATATCAAAATTAAATGTAATGAACATTGGAAATACATTGGTCTGTGTGCATTGCATGAATATAATGTACAAGTTTCACGTTTTGAATGGAATTACTGAAATATTTTCAACCTTTTGATGATATTCTAATTTACTGGCCAGCACCTGTATACAACCCAACAGTGATACTATATCAATATCAAGTCATTCTGATGTTGCTTTCCAAAATAAAGGCCTTTTTAAATTGTCCACAATTGACCTAATTGTCAGTGATTTCAAAATGCTATAACAGTGATTTCATAATGCTCTAAAATGGAAAATTGTTTCCACAGGGTAATTCCACTTTAGATCTACAGTATACAACCCCACAGTGATACCATATGAATATCAAGTCATTCTGATGTTGCCTTCCAAAGTAAAGGCCTTTTTAATTGTCCACAACTGACCTAATTTTCAGTGAATTCAAAATGCTCTAAAATGGAAAATTGCTGTTTCCACAGGTTAATTCCACTTTAGATCTACAGTATACAAGCCAAAAGTGATACCATAGCAATATCAAGTCATTCTGATGTTGCTTTCCAAAATAAAGGCCGTTTTAAATTGTCCACAATTGACCTAATTTTCAGTGATTTCAAAATGCTCTAAAATAGAAAAGTGCTATTTCCACAGGGTAATTCCAATTTAGATCTGCAGTACACAACCCCACAGTGATACCATATTAATATCAAGTAATTCTGATGTTGCTTTCCAAAATAAAGGCCTTTTTTAAATTGTCCACCATTGACCTAATTTTCAGTGATTTCAAAATGCTATAACATTGATATCAAAATGCTCTAAAATGGAAAATTGCTGTTTCCACAGGTTAATTCCACTTTAGATCTACAGTATACAAGCCCACAGTGACACCATGTCAATATCAAGTCATTCTGATGTTGCTTTCCAAAATAAAGGTTTTTTAAATTGTCCACAATTGACCTAATTTTCAGTTATTTAAAAATGCTCTAAAATGGAAAATTGCTGTTTCCACATGGTAATTCCAATTTAGATCTACAGTACACAACCCCACAGTGATAACATATCAATATCAAGTCATTCTGATGTTGCTTTCCAAAATAAAGGCCTTTTTAAATTGTCCACAATTGACCTAATTTTCAGTGATTTCAAAATGCTATAACAGTGATTTCAAAATGCTCTAAAATGGAAAATTGCTGTTTCCACAGGTTAATTCCACTTTAGATCTACAGTATACAACCCCACAGTGATACTATATCAATATCAAGTCATTCTGATGTTGCTTTCCAAAATAAAGGCCTTTTAAATTGTCCACAATTGACCTAATTTTCAGTGATTTCAAAATGCTCTAAAATGGAAAAGTGCTATTTCCACAGGGTAATTCCAATTTAGATCTGCAGTACACAACCCCAAAGTGATACCATATCAATATCAAGTAATTCTGATGTTGCTTTCAAAAATAAAGGCCTTTTTAAATTGTCCACAACTGACCTAATTTTCAGTGATTTCAAAATGCTATAACAGTGATTTCAAAATGCTCTAAAATGAAAAATTGCTGTTTCCACAGGGTAATTCCACTTTAGATCTACAGTATGCAACCCCACAGTGATACCATATCAATATCAAGTCATTCTGATGTTGCCTTCCAAAGTAAAGGCCTTTTAAAATTGTCCACAATTGACCTAATTTTCAGTGATTTCAAAATGCTATAACAGTGATTTCAAAATGCTCTAAAATGGAAAATTGTTGTTTCCGCAGGTTAATTCCACTTTAGATCTACAGTATACAACCCCACAGTGATACCATATCAATATCAAGTCATTCTGATGTTGCTTTCCAAAATAAAGGCCTTTTTAAATCGTCCACAATTGACCTAATTTTCAGCGATTTCAAAATGCTCTAAAATGGAAAAGTGCCATTTCCACAGGGTAATTCCAATTTAGATCTACAGTACACAACCCCACAGTGATACCATATCAATATCAAGTCATTCTGATGTTGCTTTCCAAAATAAAGGCCTTTTTAAATTGTCCACAACTGACCTAATTTTCAGTGATTTCAAAATGCTATAACAGTAATTTCAAAATGCTCTAAAATCGAAAATTGCTGTTTCCACAGGGTAACTCCACTTTAGATCTACAGTATACAACCCCACAGTGATACCATATCAAAATCAAGTCATTCTGATGTTTTTTCCAAAATAAAGGCCTATTTAAATTGTCCACAATTGACCTAATTTTCAGTGATTTCAAAATGCTATAACAGTGATTTCAAAATGCTCTAAAATGGAAAATTGCTGTTTCCACAGGTTAATTCCACCTTAGATCTACAGTATACAACCCCACAGTGATACCATATCAATGTCAACTCATTCTGATGTTCGTTTCCAAAATAAAGGCCTTTTTAAATTGTCCACAATTGACCTAATTTTCAGTTATTTAAAAATGCTCTAAAATGGAAAATTGCTGTTTCCACATGGTAATTCCAATTTAGATCTACAGTACACAACCCCACAGTGATACCATATCAATATCAAGTCATTCTGATGTTGCTTTCTAAAATAAAGGCCTTTTTAAATTGTCCACAATTGACCTAATTTTCAGTGATTTCAAAATGCTATAACAGTGATTTCAAAATGCTCTAAAATCGAAAATTGCTGTTTCCAAAGGGTAACTCCACTTTAGATCTACAGTATACAACCCCACAGTGATACTATATCAATATCAGGTCATTCTGATGTTGCTTTCCAAAATAAAGGCCTTTTTAAATTGTCCACAATTGACCTAATTTTCAGTGATTTCAAAATGCTCTAAAATGGAAAAGTGCTATTTCCACAGGGTAATTCCAATTTAGATGTACAGTATACAACCCCACAGTGATACTATATCAATATCAAGTCATTCTGATGTTGCTTTCCAAAATAAAGGCCTTTTTAAATTGTCCACAATTGACCTAATTGTCAGTGATTTCAAAATGCTCTAAAATGGAAAATTGTTTCCACAGGGTAATTCCACTTTAGATCTACAGTATACAACCCCACAGTGATACCATATGAATATCAAGTCATTCTGATGTTGCCTTCCAAAGTAAAGGCCTTTTTAATTGTCCACAACTGACCTAATTTTCAGTGAATTCAAAATGCTCTAAAATGGAAAATTGCTGTTTCCACAGGTTATTTCCACTTTAGATCTACAGTATACAAGCCAACAGTGATACCATATCAATATCAAGTCATTCTGATGTTGCTTTCCAAAATAAAGGCCGTTTTAAATTGTCCACAATTGACCTAATTTTCAGTGATTTCAAAATGCTCTAAAATAGAAAAGTGCTATTTCCACAGGGTAATTCCAATTTAGATCTGCAGTACACAACCCCACAGTGATACCATATTAATATCAAGTAATTCTGATGTTGCTTTCCAAAATAAAGGCCTTTTTTAAATTGTCCACCATTGACCTAATTTTCAGTGATTTCAAAATGCTATAACATTGATATCAAAATGCTCTAAAATGGAAAATTGCTGTTTCCACAGGTTAATTCCACTTTAGATCTACAGTATACAAGCCCACAGTGACACCATGTCAATATCAAGTCATTCTGATGTTGCTTTCCAAAATAAAGGTTTTTTTAAATTGTCCACAATTGACCTAATTTTCAGTGATTTCAAAATGCTATAACAGTGATTTCAAAATGCTCTAAAATGGAAAATTGCTGTTTCCACATGGTAATTCCAATTTAGATCTACAGTACACAACCCCACAGTGATAACATATCAATATCAAGTCATTCTGATGTTGCTTTCCAAAATAAAGGCCTTTTTAAATTGTCCACAATTGACCTAATTTTCAGTGATTTCAAAATGCTATAACAGTGATTTCAAAATGCTCTAAAATGGAAAATTGCTGTTTCCACAGGTTAATTCCACTTTAGATCTACAGTATACAACCCCACAGTTATACTATATCAATATCAAGTCATTCTGATGTTGCTTTCCAAAATAAAGGCCTTTTAAATTGTCCACAATTGACCTAATTTTGTGTTATTTAAAAATGCTCTAAAATGGAAAATTGCTGTTTCCACATGGTAATTCCAATTTAGATCTACAGTACACAACCCCACAGTGATAACATATCAATATCAAGTCATTCTGATGTTGCTTTCCAAAATAAAGGCCTTTTTAAATTGTCCACAATTGACCTAATTTTCAGTGATTTCAAAATGCTATAACAGTGATTTCAAAATGCTCTAAAATGGAAAATTGCTGTTTCCACAGGTTAATTCCACTTTAGATCTACAGTATACAACCCCACAGTGATACTATATCAATATCAAGTCATTCTGATGTTGCTTTCCAAAATAAAGGCCTTTTAAATTGTCCACAATTGACCTAATTTTCAGTGATTTCAAAATGCTCTAAAATGGAAAAGTGCTATTTCCACAGGGTAATTCCAATTTAGATCTGCAGTACACAACCCCAAAGTGATACCATATCAATATCAAGTAATTCTGATGTTGCTTTCAAAAATAAAGGCCTTTTTAAATTGTCCACAACTGACCTAATTTTCAGTGATTTCAAAATGCTATAACAGTGATTTCAAAATGCTCTAAAATGAAAAATTGCTGTTTCCACAGGGTAATTCCACTTTAGATCTACAATATGCAACCCCACAGTGATACCATATCAATATCAAGTCATTCTGATGTTGCCTTCCAAAGTAAAGGCCTTTTAAAATTTTCCACAATTGACCTAATTTTCAGTGATTTCAAAATGCTATAACAGTGATTTCAAAATGCTCTAAAATGGAAAATTGCTGTTTCCGCAGGTTAATTCCACTTTAGATCTACAGTATACAACCCCACAGTGATACCATATCAATATCAAGTCATTCTGATGTTGCTTTCCAAAATAAAGGCCTTTTTAAATCGTCCACAATTGACCTAATTTTCAGCGATTTCAAAATGCTCTAAAATGGAAAAGTGCCATTTCCACAGGGTAATTCCAATTTAGATCTACAGTACACAACCCGACAGTGATACCATATCAATATCAAGTCATTCTGATGTTTTTTCCAAAATAAAGGCCTATTTAAATTGTCCACAATTGACCTAATTTTCAGTGATTTCAAAATGCTATAACAGTGATTTCAAAATGCTCTAAAATGGAAAATTGCTGTTTCCACAGGTTAATTCCACCTTAGATCTACAGTATACAACCCCACAGTGATACCATATCAATGTCAACTCATTCTGATGTTCGTTTCCAAAATAAAGGCCTTTTTAAATTGTCCACAATTGACCTAATTTTCAGTTATTTAAAAATGCTCTAAAATGGAAAATTGCTGTTTCCACATGGTAATTCCAATTTAGATCTACAGTACACAACCCCACAGTGATACCATATCAATATCAAGTCATTCTGATGTTGCTTTCTAAAATAAAGGCCTTTTTAAATTGTCCACAATTGACCTAATTTTCAGTGATTTCAAAATGCTATAACAGTGATTTCAAAATGCTCTAAAATCGAAAATTGCTGTTTCCAAAGGGTAACTCCACTTTAGATCTACAGTATACAACCCCACAGTGATACTATATCAATCTCAGGTCATTCTGATGTTGCTTTCCAAAATAAAGGCCTTTTTAAATTGTCCACAATTGACCTAATTTTCAGTGATTTCAAAATGCTCTAAAATGGAAAAGTGCTATTTCCACAGGGTAATTCCAATTTAGATGTACAGTATACAACCCCACAGTGATACTATATCAATATCAAGTCATTCTGATGTTGCTTTCCAAAATAAAGGCCTTTTTAAAATGTCCACAATTGACCTAATTGTCAGTGATTTCAAAATGCTATAACAGTGATTTCAAAATGCTCTAAAATGGAAAATTGTTTCCACAGGGTAATTCCACTTTAGATCTACAGTATACAACCCCACAGTGATACCATATCAATATCAAGTCATTCTGATGTTGCCTTCCAAAGTAAAGGCCTTTTTAATTGTCCACAATTGACCTAATATTCAGTGATTTCAAAATGCTATAACAGTGATTTCAAAATGCTCTAAAATGGAAAATTGCTGTTTCCACAGGTTAATTCCACTTTAGATCTACAGTATACAAGCCCAGAGTGATACCATATGAATATCAAGTCATTCTGATGTTGCTTTCCAAAATAAAGGCCGTTTTAAATTGTCCACAATTGACCTAATTTTCAGTGATTTCAAAATGCTCTAAAATAGAAAAGTGCTATTTCCACAGGGTAATTCCAATTTAGATCTGCAGTACACAACCCCACAGTGATACCATATTAATATCAAGTAATTCTGATGTTGCTTTCCAAAATAAAGGCCTTTTTTAAATTGTCCACAATAGACCTAATTTTCAGTAATTTCAAAATGCTATTACAGGGATTTTGAAATGCTCTAAAATGGAAAATTGCCGTTTCCACAGGGTATTTCCACCTTAGATCTACAGTATACAACCCCACAGTGATACCATATCAATATCAAGTCATTCTGATGTTGCTTTCCAAAATAAAGGCCTTTTTAAATTGTCCACAATTGACCTAATTTTCAGTGATTTCAAAATGCTCTAAAATGGAAAAGTGCTATTTCCACAGGGTAATTCCATTTTATATCTGCAGTACACAACCCCACAGTGATACCATATCAATATTTTAACGTTATGAAGTTCATTATTTTCAGCTCCACACAGCTGCCCCTGTACACAGTAACACCCGTGTAGAAAACGCCAAGGTCGGGTGTTCCTCAGACTGTTTACATTCCAGGAGAAGAGCCAGAAGGAGAAGAAGAATGCTTTTCAATAATCAAAGTACTTAATTTGTGATTAAAGCTAGTCGAAACAGATGTTGATCAATAATAATCAAGTGAATGATCAGTGGAATAAAGATGTCATGATTTATGTGTTTAATGAAAACAGGACTACTGCACAGACAGACTGACCCTCATCTCCATAGAAACGCATGACACATTGTTCCAACCAATCAGAGCTTTCGGCTGCCGCAAGAGAATCTGGCTTGTTGACTTAAAGTGTCCAATCCGCTTTACTAAAACTTATCAACAATTCAGAGATATAAAACAAGGCAATGCCATTTTAAGCTCAGTTCCATTTTGACTTCAGTTCTATTCACCGTCATCCCAAAGAGAAGCACAGCCTGGCCAGATGTGTTTTCTTCTTTAAACTAAGAACTGTGAAGTTGGAGATTTTCGTCGTTTAACAACCAGACGACATCCTTTCAAAATAAGAGCACCTGCTGACGCTGCCAATTGTTACCTGGGTCGACCCTTCAGACGGGCTTTGAAACGCTGCGATCGCTGTTTCGACCTGCTCCAGCGCATATCCGAGGTCTTCAGACCTGGCATTTCCTGATCTACCTGGGAGGCCCCCACTGGGTACGTACACGGCAAAATAGCAGCTCATGTCATCACTTTAGAAGCCTCGTGATATCTAGTCATATCAATCAAAGACTACCAGATTCAATGACGTCAGCCTAAGGAGTCTGAACCAACCACACACACACACACACACACACACACACACACACACACACACACACACATATCGAACATCACATTCATTTCCAAACAACACAGAGTTAGTCCTGGTAGATTGTTAAGAATTTATAATTAAGAAATTAAAGATTCTTAAACGATCCCAACTCTCTCTCTTTTCTTGTCTCAAAGTCAATACAGAGTGTTTAATTAAACTCCCTGATGATAAAAGCAACCTATTCTTCTGATTATAACAAGTGATCTACTTACAGTATATTAAAATACAACTCTAGATAGTTACATCACTCTATTTCACTACAATTGGCGAGCCTAGCATGATATCTGCACAGTTTATTACACTTTGTGCCGATTTTGAGACATATTTTGGGATTTTTGTCCAGTGTGTGAGTTCAGAGAGAAAAAGGCGAGCATTTTCCTCTTTCAGCTTCTCAGAAAAGGGGGGTGCACATTCATCGCCCTCCAACAGGAGGCGCTGTTTCATCAAAACACCTTAAGTGCTGACGTGTGCTGACGGCCATTTTGATGCCTACATCTGAGGGTAAACATTTCTCCTGTTTAATACGTGGAACTTGTCTGTTTATTGTTTGTCGCGGTGTTTGTGACACTGTGTGCATCCATTTGTGTAATCGGAGACCGAAGACTCCGTCGGAAATTTATTTCCGTCCAGAAGACGCCTGATCAACGTCAATTTTTCCCGGAATACTCGTTAGCAACTACCGTAGCTTAACTTGCTAGGTAACCGCTGTAATTCGGGTTATATACGTAGAGCGATACTGCATCTGGATTGCGTACGCTGTTGACACCCTTTTAACCACGGAGCGAGATGCCCGTTGGTTAATCGGGCAATTTTAAGACCCTGGTCGCTCCAGGGCTTTCGCTAGCACTAGCCAAAGAGCTAACTAGCCACTCTCGGTGAGAGGCTCGGGAACGCATCCCGCGAAGCTGTCAAACCGTTCCGACGCAGCGATTCTGCGTCCTTAATCCCGCTAAACCTTCCGGTATGGGGTAATTTTGGATAACGTTAGCGGCGGTTCTAATAAACGCTCCGGTTTTTAGAATCATGATTCTGCTACAGGGAAAAACAACGGGTGCCGGACTGCGCATGCGCAACAATCTGCCATCTAAGGTGCCCGACACGTAGCTCGACCGGCCATCTTGGACAGGTCAAAAGACATGATATTTTTGGCATTATTAAACAATTTTGCCCAAAATATTCATTCAAAAGCCAAGCTTTCCTGTAACTAATTCTTTGATAAGTCTACAGGTAAGGTTGTTTCTAAATAAACATCTAAGTACAGACAAAATCAAAGAGAGAATTAGTAAATTGGAAAAAAAAACTCATTACTAATTTAGAAGATGGACTCAGAGGAAACGATGCAATTACCATCCCAACTTCAGGCGGCGATGCAAAACGCTCTCCTGACAATGATGCAAAGCGCTTTCCTACCAATGATGACTGAGATGAAGGACATGAAGAATATGTTCAGCACTCTTCAGCAAGACGTCGAGGGCGTCAAACAATTTGTGCGGGATTCTCAAGCGACCCGGGCAGCGGCTCCGTGTTTGCCTGAGAATCTGCCAGATGAGACTGAACTGCTGCAGGCTGATGTTTTCACAGGTTCTGATTCACAGGAAAACAACAACAACTCACAGGAAAGCAACAAAACCTCACCGGTCGTTCCATCCGTGGCGATGTTAGGCGATGAGCCCGCGGACGACGACCCCACTACTGCTACCGCTGTAGCTGAAAAAATTTTGCTTGCACCTCTGGTCGTGAGAAAGGGGTCTAATAGGCCCGCAGTGGAGGTCACTGTAAATCAGAGACATTGCTGTGTTGCATTATTGGACACAGGAGCGGACATCTCGCTCATCAGCGGAGCTCTTTACAGCAGCATAGGCGAACAAAGGGGGGAGGACATCTCACCCCCCACACTCATTTCAGGCCCAAAGGATTTTGACGATTTCTATGGCGCTCCATCGTCCGCGGCTGCGACGACTGAGGTCAAGGTCTCGATAGGAGGCATGTTCTTTAAACACCTCGTGTACATCAACGAGGAGATGATGATGCCCATGCTCACTGGGTTGGACTGTCTCCAACGCCTTGACGCTAGAATCAGCTACGCGTCCGGACAACTGTTTGCACGTGTGAGGAAGCCAAAGCCGTACAAACCGCGGCATGACACAGGCGGACGCCTTACTGTGGCAAGTCTTTCGCGGGGGGACACGATTTCGACCTCACCACCACTCTCGAAGCCACAGGGTAGGCCCCCGGAACTTCTGTCACAGATTGAGAAGGTAATAGACCTAGCAGATGCTCTCACTAACGAGGTCGAGCGAGACCAACTACGACAACTTTTGCTAAAGTACCAGGATTTTCTTTCACTTGACTCCTTGGACTGTGGTCTGACCACTATCCATGAAGTCCGGATTCCTACCAGGCCAGATGCACCGCCGTCCTTTGTGCGGCAATACAAGATTCCCCTGGCTTCCATAGAACCAGTCCAGGAAATCATTGACAGCCTCTTGGCTAACGGGGTCATTCAACCCTGCAACAGCACCTACTCGGCTCCGTTGTGGCCGGTACTGAAGCCTAATGGTAAGTGGCGACTAACCATTGACTACCGGCAGCTCAACAAACAGGTCCCCTTGTCTAGGTGGCCTATGGCACGCCTGGAGCAGGAGCTTCCAAGAGTGAAAGATGCCAAGTACTTTTCCACACTTGACATTGCGTCCGGGTTTTGGACGATTCTCGTCCACGAATCGGACCAACACAAACTTGCCTTCTCCTTTGCCAACCGGCAGTACACCTTCACCTGGTGTCCTTTTGGTTATTCCAACTCACCAGCTGAGTTCAACATCTTCTTGAACAAGGCATGCCCCGATGCTCGAGAGCGAGGGACCCTCATCTATGTCGACGACATTCTTATTCGTCGGCGTACATTGGATGACCACCTGGCCGAGCTGGACCATGTCATGGGTCAACTCGCGGCGGCAGGTGCAAAGATCTCTCTCGCCAAAGGACAGTGGTGCAGGTCGCAAGTTCAGTACGTTGGCCTCCTTGTGGGACCACAGGGAGTGCTGCCTCAGCTTGGCAGGATTCAGGGTGTTGCCACCATCACACCTCTGACGAACGTCTCCGAACTTCGCAGCTTCTTGGGGGTCTGCAACTACTCGCGTCAGTTCGTGGAACATTACGCTGAGTTGGCACGACCTCTGACTAATCTGTTGAAGAAGGATGTGGCGTTCGAGTGGGCGGAGCAGCACCAGCAGGCCATGGATGACCTGAAGGCCGCGATGTGCTCAGCTCCGTGCTTGGCGCTTCCCGACTGTGACAAGGAGTTCCTTTCTCAGCTCACTGTTTGAGTGCTGGTCTCTACCAGGTTCATGACTGCGACAGGCGTGTCGTAGCCTATGCTAGTAAGCTCTTGACTGGACCTGAGTTGAAATACTCGGACTGTGAAAAGGCTTTGCTTTCCACCATGTGGGCAGTTAAGTACTTTGCGAACTACATTGGCGGACAGAAGATCATCATTGAGACACAGCACCAGCCGGTGACCTTCCTTAACAGTCAGCGCATCAGAGATGGTGTGGTGACCAATTCGCGAATCGCTTTGTGACTGCTGGCTCTTCAAAGCTTCGATATCGAGGTGCGCTACGCCCAGAACCGACGTAGCCCTCTTGGCATGGGTTTGGCTGCGTGCCAACACTGCTCGGACGACGCCATCGCGTCAGTCCCGCCAGCCAGGCCCCCTCAGGCTCTTATAAACCATAACTACCGAGATTGGGATGTGAAACTTCCGTTGGTCCTCATGGCCATACGCGCTACCCCCCACGAGTCTACAGGTGTCTCCCTGTTTGAAATGATGACGGGCAGACAAATGACCCTACCGCTTCACCTGCTGTATCAACGACGGGTTCGGTCCGACACAGCCCCGGCTTGTACGAGCGGCCAATACTTGCAGGACCTGAGAACTCACCTGCTTGCAGCATTCTCGTTCGCACAGGCATCTCTGGAGAAGTCAGCTGAAGGCAGGAAATCTTATTACGACAAGAAAGCCTCACATTCCGAACTCGATGTAGGTGATCAGGCCTGGTACTACATTTTCGCTCCCAAAACGGGTAACAATAATGCGACCTCGGGGAAGCTGGCTAAGAAACTTTTGCCCAAATGGTTGGGTCCATACCTGATTACAGATAAGATCTCTCCGGTCGTGTATCAGATCAAGATCGCAGACAAAAGCAAGGCACCCGTCTACAAATGGGTACACAGGGACCATATCAAACTGCACAAGGGTCCCACAGATTTGGCCGATACCGACAACAACAATCCACCGACTTCAAAAGGGGGGTGATATATACGTCCCGTTGGTTCCACAGATTTCTATCTCTGATAACACAAATTTGTTTGTTTGTGAGTGTACATGGTTGTCTTTCCTGTTATACGTCACGTGCAGACTTAAGGTGTGTTGAGACGGATGTGCTGTGGGCTCCTGGAGTCAGGTAAACGGCCAGGTAACAGTGAGTGGGTTAGGCCACATAGTACTGTTGTCCAAAAATTTTGTTTTTTTTATCTTTACCAATCATAATTCCTTAGGGGTACATTAACATGAACATGATTACTAACCACTGATTTTCATTTTAGTACTGATTTACATTTCTGTTTTTTATAGTACCTTTGACCAGTTGATTTTAACAGTGAATATTATGTTTGTGATTATCAATTCTTTGATTTATCCTACAGGGCTATAACCAATTTTGCCCCTGTCCTGACAGCGTGTATTTACAGTGAGGATTCACTGATGCCAGTTAGGGTTCTTTCATTTTTCTGCTTCTCGCATCATCCCTTTTTGCATCTAACACAGACAGGGCTGCATCCATTTCTTCACTTAATGGGTAGTTACACATAAAACTAACACATAGTACAAAAGGCACTAATAGAGTTAGGTTTTTAATTTTTTTTTTGATGACAAGAAATGCAATTTTGTCGTGTCTACATTGAAGTGCCTGCACTGTGCTCTCTCTCTGCTGAGCTTGTGAGGATCCTGCTTCCTGGGGGTGGATCCGTGACTCATCATCTGCATCGACTACTCCTGGGGGGTGCTCCGGCTCGTTGGCCTTGGACGACTGTGGTTCCGGCATGGCTGCTGGGACACCTCATTCGTTGGGATGACTGTCAACTGCTCTTCCCTTTTTGTGGATTACGATAAGTACTCTTTCAAGGTTCAATTTTTATTTGGAATATTACCCTGCCTGTGGATACAACAATCGATTTTTAATTGGAATACTACCCTGTTCGTGGATACGTACAAGATTTGCTCCTGCTTTGCTTTATTGCCCGTGAGGATATAAAGTTGCTGTTGCTTCGTTTATGGCTTCCATGGGGAATAATTAATAACCTGCTGACTTGTGTTCTTCCTGAGGAGTATGCGAGACTGTTCTTCGGCGTGGGGTTCGTACCTCACCACAGATGGCTGTTCCCTTGGGATCGCATCCTGTTCTGTTGTCAAGATTCTTCATAACTTGGGTTTGTTCAACGACCAAGTGGTCTCTTGAAGGACCACATTGACCTTGAAAAGGGGGGATATGTAACGTTATGAAGTTCATTATTTTCAGCTCCACACAGCTGCCCCTGTACACAGTAACACCCGTGTAGAAAACGCCAAGGTCGGGTGTTCCTCAGACTGTTTACATTCCAGGAGAAGAGCCAGAAGGAGAAGAAGAACGCTTTTCAATAATCAAAGTACTTAATTTGTGATTAAAGCTAGTAGAAACAGATGTTGATCAATAATAATCAAGTGAATGATCTGTGGAATAAAGATGTCATGATTTATGTGTTTAATGAAAACAGGACTACTGCACAGACAGACTGACCCTCATCTCCATAGAAACGCATGACACATTGTTCCAACCAGTCAGAGCTTTCGGCTGCCGCAAGAGAATCTGGCTTGTTGACTTAAAGTGTCCAATCCGCTTTACTAAAACTTATCAACAATTCAGAGATATAAAACAAGGCAACGCCATTTTAAGCTCAGTTCCATTTTGACTTCAGTTCTATTCACCGTCATCCCAAAGAGAAGCACAGCCTGGCCAGATGTGTTTTCTTCTTTAAACTAAGAACTGTGAAGTTGGAGATTTTCGTCGTTTAACAACCAGACGACATCCTTTCAAAATAAGAGCACCTGCTGACGCTGCCAATTGTTACCTGGGTCGACCCTTCAGACGGGCTTTGAAACGCTGCGATCGCTGTTTCGACCAGCTCCAGCGCATATCCGAGGTCTTCAGACCTGGCATTTCCTGATCTACCTGGGAGGCCCCCACTGGGTACGTACACGGCAAAATAGCAGCTCATGTCATCACTTTAGAAGCCTCGTGATATCTAGTCATAGCAATCAAAGACTACCAGATTCAATGACGTCAGCCTAAGGAGTCTGAACCAACCAACCACACACACACACACACACACACACACACACACACACACACACACACACACACACACACACATCGAACATCACATTCATTTCCAAACAACACAGAGTTAGTCCTGGTAGATTGTTAAGAATTTATAATTAAGAAATTAAAGATTCTTAAACGATCCCAACTCTCTCTTTTCTTGTCTCAAAGTCAATACAGAGTGTTTAATTAAACTCCCTGATGATAAAAGCAACCTATTCTTCTGATTATAACAAGTGATCTACTTACAGTATATTAAAATACAACTCTAGATAGTTACATCACTCTATTTCACTACAATCTCAAGTAATTCTGATGTTGCTTTCCAAAATAAAGGCATTTTTAAATTGTCCACAACTGACCTAATTTTCAGTGATTTCAAAATGCTATAACAGTGATTTCAGAATGCTCTAAAATGGAAAATTGCTGTTTCCACAGGGTAATTCCACGTTAGATCTACAATATACAACCCCACAGTGATACCATATCAATATCAAGTCATTCTGATGTTGCCTTCCAAAATAAAGGCCTTTTTAAATTGTCCACAATTGACCTAATTTTCAGTGATTTCAAAATGCTATAAGTGATTTCAAAATGCTCTAAAATGGAAAATTGCTGTTTCCACAGGTTAATTCCACTTTAGATCTACAGTATACAACCCCACAGTGACACCATATCAATATCAAGTCATTCTGATGTTGCTTTCCAAAATAAAGGCCTTTTTAAATTGTCCACAATTGACCTAATTTTCAGTGATTTCAAAATGCTCTAAAATGGAAAAGTGCTATTTCCACAGGGTATTTCCAATTTAGATCTGCAGTACACAACCCCACAGTGATACCATATCAATATCAAGTAATTCTGATGTTGCTTTCCAAAATAAAGGCCTTTTCAAATTGTCCACAATTGACCTTATTTTCAGTGATTTCAAAATGCTATAACAGCGATTTCAAAATGCTCTAAAATAGAAAATTGCTGTTTCCACAGGGTACTTCTACTTTAGATCTACAGTATACAACCCCACAGTGATACCATATCAATATCAAGTCATTCTGATGTTGCTTTCCAAAATAAAGGCCTTTTTAAATTGTCCACAATTGACCTAATTTTCAGTTATTTCAAAATGCTATAACAGTTAATTCAAAATGCTCTAAAATGGAGAATTGCTGTTTCCACAGGGTAAATCCACTTTAGATCTACAGTATATAACTCCACAGTTATACCATATTAATATCAAGTCATTCTGATGTTGCTTTCCAAAATAAAGGCCTTTTTAAATTGTCCACAATTGACCTAATTTTCAGTGATTTCAAAATGCTATAACAGTGAATTCAAAATGCTCTAAAATGGAAAATTGCTGTTTCCACAGGGTAATTCCACTTTAGATCTACAATATACAACCCCACAGTGATACCATATCAATATCAAGTCATTCTGATGTTGCCTTCCAAAATAAAGGCCTTTTTAAAATGTCCACAATTGACCTAATTTTCAGTGATTTCAAAATGCTATAACAGTGATTTCAAAATGCTCTAAAATGGAAAATTGCTGTTTCCACAGGTTAGTTCCACTTTAGATCTACAGTATACAACCCCACAGTGATACCATATCAATATCAAGTCATTCTGATGTTGTTTTCCAAAATAAAGGCCTTTTAAAATTGTCCACAATTGACCTAATTTTCAGTGATTTCAAAATGCTCTAAAATAGAAAAGTGCTATTTCCACAGGGTAATTCCAATTTAGATCTGCAGTACACAACCCCACAGTGATACCATATCAATATCAAGTAATTCTGATGTTGCTTTCCAAAATAAAGGCATTTTTAAATTGTCCACAACTGACCTAATTTTCATTGATTTCAAAATGCTATAACAGTGATTTGAAAATGCTCAAAAATGGAAAATTGCAGTTTCCACAGGGTAATTCCACTTTAGATCTACAGTATACAACCCCACAGTGATACCATATCAATATCAAGTCATTCTGATGTTGCCTTCCAAAATAAAGGCCTTTTTAAATTGTCCACAATTCACCTAATTTTCAGTGATTTCAAAATGCTCTAAAATGGAAAATTGCTATTTCCACAGGTTAATTCCACTTTAGATCTACAGTATACAACCCCACAGTGATACCATATCAATAACAAGTCATTCTGATGTTGCTTTCCAAAATAAAGGCCTTTTTAAATTGTCCACAATTGACCCAATTTTCAGTGATTTCAAAATGCTATAACAGTGATTTCAAAATGCTCTGAAATGGAAAAGTGCTTTTTCCAAAGGGTAATTCCACTTTAGAACTACAGTATACAACCCCACAGTGATACCATATCAATATCCTCATTCTGACGTTGCTTTCCAAAATAAAGGCCTTTTTAAATTATCCACAATTGACCCAATTTTCAGTGATTTCAAAATGCTATACCAGTAATTTTAAATTGCTCTGAAATGGAAAAGTGCTTTTTCCAAAGGGTAATTCCACTTTAGAACTACAGTATACAACCCCACAGTGATACCATATCAATATCAAGTCATTCTGATGTTGCTTTCCAAAATAAAGGCCTTTTTAAATTGTCCACAATTGACCTAATTTTCAGTAATTTCAAAATGCTATAACAGTGATTTCAAAATGCTCTAAAATGGAAAATTGCTGTTTCCACAGGGTAATTCCACTTTAGATCTACAGTATACAACCCCACAGTGATACCATATCAATACGAAGTCATTCTGATGTTGCCTTCCAAAATAAAGGCCTTTTTAAATTGTCCACAATCGACCTAATTTTCAGTGATTTCAAAATGCTATAACAGTTATTTCAAAATGCTCTAAAATGGAAAATTGCTGTTTCCACAGGTTAATTCCACTTTAGATCTACAGTATACAACCCCACAGTGATACTAAATCAATATCAAGTCATTCTGATGTTGCTTTCCAAAATAAAGGTCTTTTTAAATTGTCCACAATTGACCTAATTTTCAATGATGTCAAAATGCTCTAAAATGGAAAAGTGCTATTTCCACAGGGTAGTTCCACTTTAGATCTACAGTATACAACCCCACAGTGATACCATATCAATATCAAGTCATTCTGATGTTGCCTTCCAAAGTAAAGGCCTTTTTAAATTGTCCACAATTGACCTAATTTTCAGTGATTTCAAAATGCTATAACAGTGATTTCAAAATGCTCTAAAATGGAAAATTGCTGTTTTCACAGGTTAATTCCACTTTAGATCTACAGTATACAACCCCACAGTGATACCATATCAATATCAAGTCATTCTGATGTTGCCTTCCAAAGTAAAGGCCTTTTTAAATTGTCCACAATTGACCTAATTTTCAGTGATTTCAAAATGCCATAACAGTGATTTCAAAATGCTCTAAAATGGAAAATTGCGTTTTTCACAGGTTAATTCCACTTTAGATCTACAGTATACAACCCCACAGTGATACCATATCAATATCAAGTCTTTCTGATGTTGCCTTCCAAAATAAAGGCCTTTTTAAATTGTCCACAATTGACCTAATTTTCACTTGATTTCAAAATGCTCTAAAATAGAAAAGTGCTATTTCCACAGGGTAATTCCAATTTAGATCTGCAGTACACAACCCCACAGTGATACCATATCAATATCAAGTAATTCTGATGTTGCTTTCCAAAATAAAGGCCTTTTTAAATTGTCCACAATTGACCTAATTTTCAGTGATTTCAAAATGCTATAACAGTGATTTCAAAATGCTCTAAAATGGAAAAGTGCTGTTTCCACAGTTAATTCCACTTTAGATCTACAGTATACAACCCCACAGTGATACTATATCAATATCAAGTCATTCTGATGTTGCTTTCCAAAATAAAGGTCTTTTTAAATTGTCCACAATTGACCTAATTTTCAATGATGTCAAAATGCTCTAAAATGGAAAAGTGCTATTTCCACAGGGTAGTTCCACTTTAGATCTACAGTATACAACCCCACAGTGATACCATATCAATATCAAGTCATTCTGATGTTGCCTTCCAAAGTAAAGGCCTTTTTAAATTGTCCACAATTGACCTAATTTTCAGTGATTTCAAAATGCTATAACAGTGATTTCAAAATGCTCTAAAATGGAAAATTGCTGTTTCCACAGGTTAATTCCACTTTAGATCTACAGTGTACAACCCCACAGTGATACCATTTCAATATCAAGTCATTCTGATGTTGCCTTCCAAAATAAAGGCCTTTTTAAATTGTCCACAATTCACCTAATTTACAGTGATTTCAAAATGCTCTAAAATGGAAAAGTGCTATTTCCACAGGGTAAATCCAATTTAGATCTGCAGTACACAACCCCACAGTGATACCATATCAATATCAAGTAATTCTGATGTTGCTTTCCAAAATAAAGGCAATTTTAAATTGTCCACAATTGACCCAATTTTCAGTTATTTCAAAATGCTATAACAGTAATTTCAAAATGCTCTGAAATGGAAAAGTGCTGTTTCCAAAGGGTAATTCCACATTAGAACTACAGTATACAACCCCACAGGGATACCATATCAATATCAAGTAATTCTGATGTTGCCTTCCAAAATAAAGGCCTTTTTAAATTGTCCACAATTGACCTAATTTTCAGTGATTTCAAAATGCTATAACAGTGATTTCAAAATGCTCAAAATTGGAAAATTGCTGTTTCCACAGGTTAATTCCACTTTAGATCTACAGTATACAACCCCACAGTGATAACACATCAATTTCAAGTCATTCTGATGTTGCCTTCCAAAATAAAGTCCTTTTTAAATTGTCCACAATTGACCTAATTTTCAGTGATTTCAAAATGCTCTAAAATGGAAAAGTGCTATTTCCACAGGGTAATTCCAATTTAGATCTGCAGTACACAACCCCACGGTGATACCATATCAATATCAAGTAATTCTGATGTTGCCTTCCAAAATAAAGTCCTTTTTAAATTGTCCACAATTGACCTAATTTTCAGTGATTTCAAAATGCTCTAAAATGGAAAAGTGCTATTTCCACAGGGTAATTCCACTTTAGATCTGCAGTACACAACCCCACGGTGATACCATATCAATATCAAGTAATTCTGATGTTGCTTTCCAAAATAAAGGCATTTTTTAATTGTCCACACTTGACCCAATTTTCAGTGATTTCAAAATGCTATAACAGTAATTTCAAAATGCTCTGAAATGGAAAAGTGCTGTTTCCAAAGGGTAATTCCACTTTAGAACTACAGTATACAACCCCACAGTGATACCATATCAATACCAAGTCATTCTGATGTTGCCTTCCAAAATAAAGGCCTTTTTAAATTGTCCACAATTGACCTAATTTTCAGTGATTTCAAAATGCTCTAAAATGGAAAAGTGCTATTTCCACAGGGTAATTCCAATTTAGATCTGCAGTACACAACCCCACAGTGATACCATATCAATATCAAGTAATTCTGATGTTGCTTTCCAAAATAAAGGCCTTTTTAAATTGTCCACAACTGACCTAATTTTCAGTGATTTCAAAATGCTATAACAGTGATTTCAAAATGCTCTAAAATGGAAAATATCTGTTTCCATAGGGTATTTCCACCTTAGATCTACAGTATACAACCCCACAATGATACCATATCAATATCAAGTCATTCTGATGTTGGTTTCCAAAATAAAGGCCTTTTTAAATTGTCCACAATTGACCTAATTTTCAGTTATTTCAAAATGCTCTAAAATGGAAAATTGCTGTTTCCACATGGTAATTCCAATTTAGATCGACAGTACACAACCCCACAGTTATACCATATCAATATCAAGTCATTCTGATGTTGCTTTCCAAAATAAAGGCATTTTTAAATTGTCCACAACTGACCTAATATTCAGTGATTTCAAAATGCTATAACAGTAATTTCAAAATGCTCTAAAATCAAAAAGTGCTATTTCCACAGGGTAATTCCAATTTAGATCTGCAGTACACAACCCCACAGTGATACCATATCAATATCAAGTAATTCTGATGTTGCTTTCCAAAATAAAGGCATTATTAAATTGTCCACAATTTACCCAATTTTCAGTGATTTCAAAATGCTATAACAGTAAATTAAAAATGCTCTGAAATGGAAAAGTGCTGTTTCCAAAGGGTATTTCCACTTTAGAACTACAGTATACAACCCCACAGTGATACCATATCAATATCAAGTCATTCTGATGTTGCTTTCCAAAATAAAGGCCTTTTTTAAATTGTCCACAATAGACCTAATTTTCAGTAATTTTAAAATGCTATAACAGTGATTTCAAAATGCTCTAAAATGGAAAATTGCTGTTTCCACAGGGTATTTCCACCTTAGATCTACAGTATACAACCCCACAATGATACCATATCAATATCAAGTCATTCTGATGTTGGTTTCCAAAATAAAGGCCTTTTTAAATTGTCCACAATTGACCTAATTTTCAGTTATTTCAAAATTTTCTAAAATGGAAAATTGCTGTTTCCACAGGGTAATTCCACTTTAGATCTACAATATACAACCCCACAGTGATACCATATCAATATCAAGTCATTCTGATGTTGCCTTCCAAAATAAAGGCCTTTTTAAATTGTCCACAATTCAACTAATTTTCAGTGATTTCAAAATGCTCTAAAATGGAAAAGTGCTATTTCCACAGGGTAAATCCAATTTAGATCTGCAGTACACAACCCCACAGTGATACCATATCAATATCAAGTAATTCTGCTGTTGCTTTCCAAAATAAAGGCATTTTTAAATTGTCCACACTTGACCCAATTTTCAGTCATTTCAAAATGCTATAACAGTAATTTCAAAATGCTCTAAAATGGAAAATTGCTGTTTCCACAGGGTAATTCCACTTTAGATCTACAGTATACAACCCCACAGTGATACCATATCAATATCAAGTCATTCTGATGTTGCCTTCCAAAGTAAAGGCCTTTTTAAATTGTCCACAATTGACCTAATTTTCAGTGATTTCAAAATGCTCTAAAATAGAAAAGTGCTATTTCCACAGGGTAATTCCAATTTAGATCTACAGTACACAACCCCACAGTGATACCACATCAATATCAAGTCATTCTGATGTTGCTTTCCAAAATAAAGGCCTTTTTTAAATTGTCCACAATAGACCTAATTTTCAGTAATTTCAAAATGCTATAACAGTGATTTCAAAATGCTCTAAAATGGAAAATTGCTGTTTCCACGGGTTAATTCCACTTTAGATCTACAGTATACAACCCCACAGTGATACCACATCAATATCAAGTCATTCTGATGCTGCTTTCCAAAATAAAGGCCTTTTTAAATTGTCCACAATTGACCTAATTTTCAGTGATTTCAAAATGCTCTAAAATGGAAAAGTGCTATTTCCACAGGGTAATTCCAATTTAGAACTACAGTATACAACCCCACAGTGATACCATATCAATATCAAGTCATTCTGATGTTGCTTTCCAAAATAAAGGTCTTTTTAAATTGTCCACAATCGACCTAATTTTCAGTGATTTCAAAATGTTATAACAGTGATTTCAAAATGCTCTAAAATGGAAAATTGCTGTTTCCACAGGTTAATTCCACTTTAGATCTACAGTATACAACCCCACAGTGATACCATATCAATACCAAGTCATTCTGATGTTGCCTTCCAAAATAAAGGCCTTTTTAAATTGTCCACAATTGACCGAATTTTCAGTGATTTCAAAATGCTCTAAAATGGAAAACTGCTATTTCCACAGGGTAATTCCACTTTAGATCTGCAGTACACAACCCCACAGTTATACCATATCAATATCAAGTAATTCTGATGTTGCTTTCCAAAATAAAGGCCATTTTAAATTGTCCACAACTGACCTAATTTTCAGTGATTTCAAAATGCTATAACAGTGATTTCAAAATGCTCTAAAATGGAAAATTGCTGTTTCCACAGGGTAATTCCACTTTAGATCTACAGTATACAACCCCACAGTGATACCAAATCAATACCAAGTCATTCTGATGTTGCCTTCCAAAATAAAGGCCTTTTTAAATTGTACACAATTGACCGAATTTTCAGTGATTTCAAAATGCTCTAAAATGGAAAACTGCTATTTCCACAGGGTAATTCCACTTTAGATCTGCAGTACACAACCCCACAGTTATACCATATCAATATCAAGTAATTCTGATGTTGCTTTCCAAAATAAAGGCCATTTTAAATTGTCCACAACTGACCTAATTTTCAGTGATTTCAAAATGCTATAACAGTGATTTCAAAATGCTCTAAAATGAAAAATTGCTGTTTCCACAGGGTAATTCCACTTTAGATCTACAGTATGCAACCCCACAGTGATACCATATCAATATCAAGTCATTCTGATGTTGCCTTCCAAAGTAAAGGCCTTTTTAAATTGTCCACAATTGACCTAATTTTCAGTGATTTCAAAATGCTCTAAAATAGAAAAGTGCCATTTCCACAGGGTAATTCCAATTTAGATCTGCAGTACACAACCCCACAGTGATACCATATCAATATCAAGTCATTCTGAGGTTGCTTTCCAAAATAAAG
Organism: Nothobranchius furzeri; assembly: GCF_043380555.1. Lineage (NCBI taxonomy): Eukaryota > Metazoa > Chordata > Actinopteri > Cyprinodontiformes > Nothobranchiidae > Nothobranchius > Nothobranchius furzeri. The sequence continues at coordinate 65,774,924 of NC_091747.1, forward strand.
GCCTTTTTTAAATTGTCCACAATAGACCTAATTTTCAGTAATTTCAAAATGCTATAACAGTGATTTCAAAATGCTCTAAAATGGAAAATTGCTGTTTCCACAGGGTATTTCCACCTTAGATCTACAGTATACAACCCCACAGTGATACCATATCAATATCAAGTCATTCTGCTGTTGCTTTCCAAAATAAAGGCCTTTTTAAATTGTCCACAATTGACCTAATTTTCAGTTATTTCAAAATGCTCTAAAATGGAAAGTTGCTGTTTCCACATGGTAATTCCAATTTAGATCTACAGTACACAACCCCACAGTGATACCATATCAATATCAAGTAATTCTGATGTTGCTTTCCAAAATAAAGGCATTTTTAAATTGTCCACAACTGACTTAATTTTCAGTGATTTCAAAATGCTATAACAGTAATTTCAAAATGCTCTAAAATCAAAAACTGCTGTTTCCACAGGGCAACTCCACTTTAGATCTACAGTATACAACCCCACAGTGATACCATATCAATATCAAGTCATTCTGCTGTTGCTTTCCAAAATAAAGGCCTTTTTAAATTGTCCACAATTGACCTAATTTTCAGTGATTTCAAAATGCTATAACAGTGATTTCAAAATGCTCTAAAATGGAAAATTGCTGTTTCCACAGGTTAATTCCACTTTAAATCTACAGAATACAACCCCACAGTGATACCATATCAATATCAAGTCATTCTGATGTTGCTTTCCAAAATAAAGGCCTTTTTAAATTGTCCACAATTGACCTAATTTTCAGTGATTTCAAAATGCTCTAAAATGGAAAAGTGCTATTTCCACAGGGTAATTCCAATTTAGATCTACAGTATACAACCCCACGGTGATACTATATCAATATCAAGTCATTCTGATGTTGCTTTCCAAAATAAAGGCCTTTTTAAATTGTCCACAATTGACCTAATTTTCAGTTATTTCAAAATGCTAACAGTGATTTCAAAATGCTCTAAAATGGAAAATTGTTTCCACAGGGTAATTCCACTTTAGATCTACAGTATACAACCCCACAGTGATACCATATGAATATCAAGTCATTCTGATGTTGCCTTCCAAAGTAAAGGCCTTTTTAATTGTCCACAACTGACCTAATTTTCAGTGAATTCAAAATGCTCTAAAATGGAAAATTGCTGTTTCCACAGGTTAATTCCACTTTAGATCTACAGTATACAAGCCCACAGTGATACCATATCAATATCAAGTCATTCTGATGTTGCTTTCCAAAATAAAGGCCATTTTAAATTGTCCACAATTGACCTAATTTTCAGTGATTTCAAAATGCTCTAAAATAGAAAAGTGCTATTTCCACAGGGTAATTCCAATTAAGATCTGCAGTACACAACCCCACAGTGATACCATATTAATATCAAGTAATTCTGATGTTGCTTTCCAAAATAAAGGCCTTTTTTAAATTGTCCACCATTGACCTAATTTTCAGTGATTTCAAAATGCTATAACAGTGATATCAAAATGCTCTAAAATGGAAAATTGCTGTTTCCACAGGTTAATTCCACTTTAGATCTACAGTATACAAGCCCACAGTGACACCATGTCAATATCAAGTCATTCTGATGTTGCTTTCCAAAATAAAGGCCTTTTAAATTGTCCACAATTGACCTAATTTTCAGTGATTTCAAAATGCTCTAAAATGGAAAAGTGCTATTTCCACAGGGTAATTCCAATTTAGATCTGCAGTACACAACCCCAAAGTGATACCATATCAATATCAAGTAATTCTGATGTTGCTTTCAAAAATAAAGGCCTTTTTAAATTGTCCACAACTGACCTAATTTTCAGTGATTTCAAAATGCTATAACAGTGATTTCAAAATGCTCTAAAATGAAAAATTACTGTTTCCACAGGGTAATTCCACTTTAGATCTACAGTATGCAACCCCACAGTGATACCATATCAATATCAAGTCATTCTGATGTTGCCTTCCAAAGTAAAGGCCTTTTAAAATTGTCCACAATTGACCTAATTTTCAGTGATTTCAAAATGCTATAACAGTGATTTCAAAATGCTCTAAAATGGAAAATTGCTGTTTCCACAGGTTAATTCCACTTTAGATCTACAGTATACAACCCCACAGTGATACCATATCAATATCAAGTCATTCTGATGTTGCTTTCCAAAATAAAGGCCTTTTTAAATTGTCCACAACTGACCTAATTTTCAGTGATTTCAAAATGCTATAACAGTAATTTCAAAATGCTCTAAAATCGAAAATTGCTGTTTCCACAGGGTAACTCCACTTTAGATCTACAGTATACAACCCCACAGTGATACCATATCAATATCAAGTCATTCTGATGTTTTTTCCAAAATAAAGGCCTTTTTAAATTGTCCACAATTAACCTAATTTTCAGTGATTTCAAAATGCTATAACAGTGATTTCAAAATGCTCTAAAATGGAAAATTGCTGTTTCCACAGGTTAATTCCACCTTAGATCTACAGTATACAACCCCACAGTGATACCATATCAATGTCAACTCATTCTGATGTTCGTTTCCAAAATAAAGGCCTTTTTAAATTGTCCACAATTGACCTAATTTTCAGTTATTTCAAAATGCTCTAAAATGGAAAATTGCTGTTTCCACATGGTAATTCCAATTTAGATCTACAGTACACAACCCCACAGTGATAACATATCAATATCAAGTCATTCTGATGTTGCTTTCCAAAATAAAGGCATTTTTAAATTGTCCACAATAGACCTAATTTTCAGTAATTTCAAAATGCTATAACAGTGATTTCAAAATGCTCTAAAATGGAAAATTGCTGTTTCCACGGGTTAATTCCACTTTAGATCTACAGTATACAACCCCACAGTGATACCACATCAATATCAAGTCATTCTGATGCTGCTTTCCAAAATAAAGGCCTTTTTAAATTGTCCACAATTGACCTAATTTTCAGTGATTTCAAAATGTTATAACAGTGATTTCAAAATGCTCTAAAATGGAAAATTGCTGTTTCCACAGGTTAATTCCACTTTAGATCTACAGTATACAACCCCACAGTGATACCATATCAATACCAAGTCATTCTGATGTTGCCTTCCAAAATAAAGGCCTTTTTAAATTGTCCACAATTGACCGAATTTTCAGTGATTTCAAAATGCTCTAAAATGGAAAACTGCTATTTCCACAGGGTAATTCCACTTTAGATCTGCAGTACACAACCCCACAGTTATACCATATCAATATCAAGTAATTCTGATGTTGCTTTCCAAAATAAAGGCCATTTTAAATTGTCCACAACTGACCTAATTTTCAGTGATTTCAAAATGCTATAACAGTGATTTCAAAATGCTCTAAAATGGAAATTTGCTGTTTCCACAGGGTAATTCCACTTTAGATCTACAGTATACAACCCCACAGTGATACCATATCAATACCAAGTCATTCTGATGTTGCCTTCCAAAATAAAGGCCTTTTTAAATTGTACACAATTGACCGAATTTTCAGTTATTTCAAAATGCTCTAAAATGGAAAACTGCTATTTCCACAGGGTAATTCCACTTTAGATCTGCAGTACACAACCCCACAGTTATACCATATCAATATCAAGTAATTCTGATGTTGCTTTCCAAAATAAAGGCCATTTTAAATTGTCCACAACTGACCTAATTTTCAGTGATTTCAAAATGCTATAACAGTGATTTCAAAATGCTCTAAAATGAAAAATTGCTGTTTCCACAGGGTAATTCCACTTTAGATCTACAGTATGCAACCCCACAGTGATACCATATCAATATCAAGTCATTCTGATGTTGCCTTCCAAAGTAAAGGCCTTTTTAAATTGTCCACAATTGACCTAATTTTCAGTGATTTCAAAATGCTCTAAAATAGAAAAGTGCCATTTCCACAGGGTAATTCCAATTTAGATCTGCAGTACACAACCCCACAGTGATACCATATCAATATCAAGTCATTCTGAGGTTGCTTTCCAAAATAAAGGCCTTTTTTAAATTGTCCACAATAGACCTAATTTTCAGTAATTTCAAAATGCTATAACAGTGATTTCAAAATGCTCTAAAATGGAAAATTGCTGTTTCCACAGGGTATTTCCACCTTAGATCTACAGTATACAACCCCACAGTGATACCATATCAATATCAAGTCATTCTGCTGTTGCTTTCCAAAATAAAGGCCTTTTTAAATTGTCCACAATTGACCTAATTTTCAGTTATTTCAAAATGCTCTAAAATGGAAAGTTGCTGTTTCCACATGGTAATTCCAATTTAGATCTACAGTACACAACCCCACAGTGATACCATATCAATATCAAGTCATTCTGATGTTGCTTTCCAAAATAAAGGCATTTTTAAATTGTCCACAACTGACTTAATTTTCAGTGATTTCAAAATGCTATAACAGTAATTTCAAAATGCTCTAAAATCAAAAACTGCTGTTTCCACAGGGTAACTCCACTTTAGATCTACAGTATACAACCCCACAGTGATACCATATCAATATCAAGTCATTCTGCTGTTGCTTTCCAAAATAAAGGCCTTTTTAAATTGTCCACAATTGATCTAATTTTCAGTGATTTCAAAATGCTATAACAGTGATTTCAAAATGCTCTAAAATGGAAAATTGCTGTTTCCACAGGTTAATTCCACTTTAAATCTACAGAATACAACCCCACAGTGATACCATATCAATATCAAGTCATTCTGATGTTGCTTTCCAAAATAAAGGCCTTTTTAAATTGTCCACAATTGACCTAAATTTCAGTGATTTCAAAATGCTCTAAAATGGAAAAGTGCTATTTCCACAGGGTAATTCCAATTTAGATCTACAGTATACAACCCCACGGTGATACTATATCAATATCAAGTCATTCTGATGTTGCTTTCCAAAATAAAGGCCTTTTTAAATTGTCCACAATTGACCTAATTTTCAGTTATTTCAAAATGCTATAACAGTGATTTCAAAATGCTCTAAAATGGAAAATTGTTTCCACAGGGTAATTCCACTTTAGATCTACAGTATACAACCCCACAGTGATACCATATGAATATCAAGTCATTCTGATGTTGCCTTCCAAAGTAAAGGCCTTTTTAATTGTCCACAACTGACCTAATTTTCAGTGAATTCAAAATGCTCTAAAATGGAAAATTGCTGTTTCCACAGGTTAATTCCACTTTAGATCTACAGTATACAAGCCCACAGTGATACCATATCAATATCAAGTCATTCTGATGTTGCTTTCCAAAATAAAGGCCATTTTAAATTGTCCAAAATTGACCTAATTTTCAGTGATTTCAAAATGCTCTAAAATAGAAAAGTGCTATTTCCACAGGGTATTTCCAATTTAGATCTGCAGTACACAACCCCACAGTGATACCATATTAATATCAAGTATTTCTGATGTTGCTTTCCAAAATAAAGGCCTTTTTTAAATTGTCCACCATTGACCTAATTTTCAGTGATTTCAAAATGCTATAACAGTGATATCAAAATGCTCTAAAATGGAAAATTGCTGTTTCCACAGGTTAATTCCACTTTAGATCTACAGTATACACGCCCACAGTGACACCATGTCAATATCAAGTCATTCTGATGTTGCTTTCCAAAATAAAGGTTTTTTTAAATTGTCCACAATTGACCTAATTTTCAGTTATTTAAAAATGCTCTAAAATGGAAAATTGCTGTTTCCACATGGTAATTCCAATTTAGATCTACAGTACACAACCCCACAGTGATAACATATCAATATCAAGTCATTCTGATGTTGCTTTCCAAAATAAAGGCCTTTTTAATTTGTCCACAATTGACCTAATTTTCAGTGATTTCAAAATGCTATAACAGTGATTTCAAAATGCTCTAAAATGGAAAATTGCTGTTTCCACAGGTTAATTCCACTTTAGATCTACAGTATACAACCCCACAGTGATACTATATCAATATCAAGTCATTCTGATGTTGCTTTCCAAAATAAAGGCCTTTTAAATTGTCCACAATTGACCTAATTTTCAGTGATTTCAAAATGCTCTAAAATGGAAAAGTGCTATTTCCACAGGGTAATTCCAATTTAGATCTGCAGTACACAACCCCAAAGTGATACCATATCAATATCAAGTAATTCTGATGTTGCTTTCAAAAATAAAGGCCTTTTTAAATTGTCCACAACTGACCTAATTTTCAGTGATTTCAAAATGCTATAACAGTGATTTCAAAATGCTCTAAAATGAAAAATTGCTGTTTCCACAGGGTAATTCCACTTTAGATCTACAGTATGCAACCCCACAGTGATACCATATCAATATCAAGTCATTCTGATGTTGCCTTCCAAAGTAAAGGCCTTTTAAAATTGTCCACAATTGACCTAATTTTCAGTGATTTCAAAATGCTATAACAGTGATTTCAAAATGCTCTAAAATGGAAAATTGCTGTTTCCACAGGTTAATTCCACTTTAGATCTACAGTATACAACCCCACAGTGATACCATATCAATATCAAGTCATTCTGATGTTGCTTTCCAAAATAAAGGCCTTTTTAAATCGTCCACAATTGACCTAATTTTCAGCGATTTCAAAATGCTCTAAAATGGAAAAGTGCCATTTCCACAGGGTAATTCCAATTTAGATCTACAGTACACAACCCCACAGTGATACCATATCAATATCAAGTCATTCTGATGTTGCTTTCCAAAATAAAGGCCTTTTTAAATTGTCCACAACTGACCTAATTTTCAGTGATTTCAAAATGCTATAACAGTAATTTCAAAATGCTCTAAAATCGAAAATTGCTGTTTCCACAGGGTAACTCCACTTTAGATCTACAGTATACAACCCCACAGTGATACCATATCAATATCAAGTCATTCTGATGTTTTTTCCAAAATAAAGGCCTTTTTAAATTGTCCACAATTAACCTAATTTTCAGTGATTTCAAAATGCTATAACAGTGATTTCAAAATGCTCTAAAATGGAAAATTGCTGTTTCCACAGGTTAATTCCACCTTAGATCTACAGTATACAACCCCACAGTGATACCATATCAATGTCAACTCATTCTGATGTTCGTTTCCAAAATAAAGGCCTTTTTAAATTGTCCACAATTGACCTAATTTTCAGTTATTTAAAAATGCTCTAAAATGGAAAATTGCTGTTTCCACATGGTAATTCCAATTTAGATCTACAGTACACAACCCCACAGTGATAACATATCAATATCAAGTCATTCTGATGTTGCTTTCCAAAATAAAGGCATTTTTAAATTGTCCACAACTGACCTAATTTTCAGTGATTTCAAAATGCTATAACAGTAATTTCAAAATGCTCTAAAATCGAAAATTGCTGTTTCCAAAGGGTAACTCCACTTTAGATCTACAGTATACAACCCCACAGTGATACTATATCAATATCAAGTCATTCTGATGTTGCTTTCTAAAATAAAGGCCTTTTTAAATTGTCCACAATTGACCTAATTTTCAGTGATTTCAAAATGCTATAACAGTGATTTCAAAATGCTCTAAAATCGAAAATTGCTGTTTCCAAAGGGTAACTCCACTTTAGATCTACAGTATACAACCCCACAGTGATACTATATCAATATCAAGTCATTCTGATGTTGCTTTCCAAAATAAAGGCCTTTTTAAATTGTCCACAATTGACCTAATTTTCAGTGATTTCAAAATGCTCTAAAATGGAAAAGTGCTATTTTCACAGGGTAATTCCAATTTAGATCTACAGTATACAACCCCACAGTGATACTATATCAATATCAAGTCATTCTGATGTTGCTTTCCAAAATAAAGGCCTTTTTAAATTGTCCACAATTGACCTAATTGTCAGTGATTTCAAAATGCTATAACAGTGATTTCAAAATGCTCTAAAATGGAAAATTGTTTCCACAGGGTAATTCCACTTTAGATCTACAGTATACAACCCCACAGTGATACCATATCAATATCAAGTCATTCTGATGTTGCCTTCCAAAGTAAAGGCCTTTTTAATTGTCCACAATTGACCTAATATTCAGTGATTTCAAAATGCTATAACAGTGATTTCAAAATGCTCTAAAATGGAAAATTGCTGTTTCCACAGGTTAATTCCACTTTAGATCTACAGTATACAAGCCCACAGTGATACCATATCAATATCAAGTCATTCTGATGTTGCTTTCCAAAATAAAGGCCGTTTTAAATTGTCCACAATTGACCTAATTTTCAGTGATTTCAAAATGCTCTAAAATAGAAAAGTGCTATTTCCACAGGGTAATTCCAATTTAGATCTGCAGTACACAACCCCACAGTGATACCATATTAATATCAAGTAATTCTGATGTTGCTTTCCAAAATAAAGGCCTTTTTTAAATTGTCCACAATAGACCTAATTTTCAGTAATTTCAAAATGCTATTACAGGGATTTCGAAATGCTCTAAAATGGAAAATTGCCGTTTCCACAGGTTATTTCCACCTTAGATCTACTGTATACAACCCCACAGTGATACCATATCAATATCAAGTCATTCTGATGTTGCTTTCCAAAATAAAGGCCTTTTTAAATTGTCCACAATTGACCTAATTTTCAGTGATTTCAAAATGCTCTAAAATGGAAAAGTGCTATTTCCACAGGGTAATTCCATTTTAGATCTGCAGTACACAACCCCACAGTGATACCATATCAATATTTTAACGTTATGAAGTTCATTATTTTCAGCTCCACACAGCTGCCCCTGTACACAGCAACACCCGTGTAGAAAACGCCAAGGTCGGGTGTTCCTCAGACTGTTTACATTCCAGGAGAAGAGCCAGAAGGAGAAGAAGAATGCTTTTCAATAATCAAAGTACTTAATTTGTGATTAAAGCTAGTCGAAACAGATGTTGATCAATAATAATCAAGTGAATGATCTGTGGAATAAAGATGTCATGATTTATGTGTTTAATGAAAACAGGACTACTGCACAGACAGACTGACCCTCATCTCCATAGAAACGCATGACACATTGTTCCAACCAATCAGAGCTTTCGGCTGCCGCAAGAGAATCTGGCTTGTTGACTTAAAGTGTCCAATCCGCTTTACTAAAACTTATCAACAATTCAGAGATATAAAACAAGGCAATGCCATTTTAAGCTCAGTTCCATTTTGACTTCAGTTCTATTCACCGTCATCCCAAAGAGAAGCACAGCCTGGCCAGATGTGTTTTCTTCTTTAAACTAAGAACTGTGAAGTTGGAGATTTTCGTCGTTTAACAACCAGACGACATCCTTTCAAAATAAGAGCACCTGATGACGCTGCCGATTGTTACCTGGGTCGACCCTTCAGACGGGCTTTGAAACGCTGCGATCGCTGTTTCGACCAGCTCCAGCGCATATCCGAGGTCTTCAGACCTGGCATTTCCTGATCTACCTGGGAGGCCCCCACTGGGTACGTACACGGCAAAATAGCAGCTCATGTCATCACTTTAGAAGCCTCGTGATATCTAGTCATATCAATCAAAGACTACCAGATTCAATGACGTCAGCCTAAGGAGTCTGAACCAACCACACACACACACACACATACACACACATATCGAACATCACATTCATTTCCAAACAACACAGAGTTAGTCCTGGTAGATTGTTAAGAATTTATAATTAAGAAATTAAAGATTCTTAAACGATCCCAACTCTCTCTCTTTTCTTGTCTCAAAGTCAATACAGAGTGTTTAATTAAACTCCCTGATGATAAAAGCAACCTATTCTTCTGATTATAACAAGTGATCTACTTACAGTATATTAAAATACAACTCTAGATAGTTACATCACTCTATTTCACTACAATTGGCGAGCCTAGCATGATATCTGCACAGTTTATTACACTTTGTGCCGATTTTGAGACATATTTTGGGATTTTTGTCCAGTGTGTGAGTTCAGAGAGAAAAAGGCGAGCATTTTCCTCTTTCAGCTTCTCAGAAAAGGGGGGTGCACATTCATTGCCCTCCAACAGGAGGCGCTGTTTCATCAAAACACCTTAAGTGCTGACGTGTGCTGACGGCCATTTTGATGCCTACATCTGAGGGTAAACATTTCTCCTGTTTAATACGTGGAACTTGTCTGTTTATTGTTTGTCGCGGTGTTTGTGACACTGTGTGCATCCATTTGTGTAATCGGAGACCGAAGACTCCGTCGGAAATTTATTTCCGTCCAGAAGACGCCTGATCAACGTCAATTTTTCCCGGAATACTCGTTAGCAACTACCGTAGCTTAACTTGCTAGGTAACCGCTGTAATTCGGGTTATATACGTAGAGCGATACTGCATCTGGATTGCGTACGCTGTTGACACCCTTTTAACCACGGAGCGAGATGCCCGTTGGTTAATCGGGCAATTTTAAGACCCTGGTCGCTCCAGGGCTTTCGCTAGCACTAGCCAAAGAGCTAACTAGCCACTCTCGGTGAGAGGCTCGGGAACGCATCCCGCGAAGCTGTCAAACCGTTCCGACGCAGCGATTCTGCGTCCTTAATCCCGCTAAACCTTCCGGTATGGGGTAATTTTGGATAACGTTAGCGGCGGTTCTAATAAACGCTCCGGTTTTTAGAATCATGATTCTGCTACAGGGAAAAACAACGGGTGCCGGACTGCGCATGCGCAACAATCTGCCATCTAAGGTGCCCGACACGTAGCTCGACCGGCCATCTTGGACAGGTCAAAAGACATGATATTTTTGGCATTATTAAACAATTTTGCCCAAAATATTCATTCAAAAGCCAAGCTTTCCTGTAACTAATTCTTTGATAAGTCTACAGGTAAGGTTGTTTCTAAATAAACATCTAAGTACAGACAAAATCAAAGAGAGAATTAGTAAATTGGAAAAAAAACTCATTACTAATTTAGAAGATGGACTCAGAGGAAACGATGCAATTACCATCCCAACTTCAGGCGGCGATGCAAAACGCTCTCCTGACAATGATGCAAAGCGCTTTCCTACCAATGATGACTGAGATGAAGGACATGAAGAATATGTTCAGCACTCTTCAGCAAGACGTCGAGGGCGTCAAACAATTTGTGCGGGATTCTCAAGCGACCCGGGCAGCGGCTCCGTGTTTGCCTGAGAATCCGCCAGATGAGACTGAACTGCTGCAGGCTGATGTTTTCACAGGTTCTGATTCACAGGAAAACAACAACAACTCACAGGAAAGCAACAAAACCTCACCGGTCGTTCCATCCGTGGCGATGTTAGGCGATGAGCCCGCGGACGACGACCCCACTACTGCTACCGCTGTAGCTGAAAAAATTTTGCTTGCACCTCTGGTCGTGAGAAAGGGGTCTAATAGGCCCGCAGTGGAGGTCACTGTAAATCAGAGACATTGCTGTGTTGCATTATTGGACACAGGAGCGGACATCTCGCTCATCAGCTGAGCTCTTTACAGCAGCATAGGCGAACAAAGGGGGGAGGACATCTCACCCCCCACACTCATTTCAGGCCCAAAGGATTTTGACGATTTCTATGGCGCTCCATCGTCCGCGGCTGCGACGACTGAGGTCAAGGTCTCGATAGGAGGCATGTTCTTTAAACACCTCGTGTACATCAACGAGGAGATGATGATGCCCATGCTCATTGGGTTGGACTGTCTCCAACGCCTTGACGCTAGAATCAGCTACGCGTCCGGACAACTGTTTGCACGTGTGAGGAAGCCAAAGCCGTACAAACCGCGGCATGACACAGGCGGACGCCTTACTGTGGCAAGTCTTTCGCGGGGGGACACGATTTCGACCTCACCACCACTCTCGAAGCCACAGGGTAGGCCCCCGGAACTTCTGTCACAGATTGAGAAGGTAATAGACCTAGCAGATGCTCTCACTAACGAGGTCGAGCGAGACCAACTACGACAACTTTTGCTAAAGTACCAGGATTTTCTTTCACTTGACTCCTTGGACTGTGGTCTGACCACTATCCATGAAGTCCGGATTCCTACCAGGCCAGATGCACCGCCGTCCTTTGTGCGGCAATACAAGATTCCCCTGGCTTCCATAGAACCAGTCCAGGAAATCATTGACAGCCTCTTGGCTAACGGGGTCATTCAACCCTGCAACAGCACCTACTCGGCTCCGTTGTGGCCGGTACTGAAGCCTAATGGTAAGTGGCGACTAACCATTGACTACCGGCAGCTCAACAAACAGGTCCCCTTGTCTAGGTGGCCTATGGCACGCCTGGAGCAGGAGCTTCCAAGAGTGAAAGATGCCATGTACTTTTCTACACTTGACATTGCGTCCGGGTTTTGGACGATTCTCGTCCACGAATCGGACCAACACAAACTTGCCTTCTCCTTTGCCAACCGGCAGTACACCTTCACCTGGTGTCCTTTTGGTTATTCCAACTCACCAGCTGAGTTCAACATCTTCTTGAACAAGGCCTGCCCCGATGCTCGAGAGCGAGGGACCCTCATGTATGTCGACGACATTCTTATTCGTCGGCGTACATTGGATGACCACCTGGCCGAGCTGGACCATGTCATGGGTCAACTCGCGGCGGCAGGTGCAAAGATCTCTCTCGCCAAAGGACAGTGGTGCAGGTCGCAAGTTCAGTACGTTGGCCTCCTTGTGGGACCACAGGGAGTGCTGCCTCAGCTTGGCAGGATTCAGGGTGTTGCCACCATCACACCTCCGACGAACGTCTCCGAACTTCGCAGCTTCTTGGGGGTCTGTAACTACTCGCGTCAGTTCGTGGAACATTACGCTGAGTTGGCACGACCACTGACTAATCTGTTGAAGAAGGATGTGGCGTTCGAGTGGGCGGAGCAGCACCAGCAGGCCATGGATGACCTGAAGGCCGCGATGTGCTCAGCTCCGTGCTTGGCGCTTCCCGACTGTGACAAGGAGTTCCACCTTGAGGTTGGTTTCTCAGCTCACTGTTTGAGTGCTGGTCTCTACCAGGTTCATGACTGCGACAGGCGTGTCGTAGCCTATGCTAGTAAGCTCTTGACTGGACCTGAGTTGAAATACTCGGACTGTGAAAAGGCTTTGCTTTCCACCATGTGGGCAGTTAAGTACTTTGCGAACTACATTGGCGGACAGAAGATCATCATTGAGACACAGCACCAGCCGGTGAACTTCCTTAACAGTCAGCGCATCAGAGATGGTGTGGTGACCAATTCGCGAATCGCTTTGTGACTGCTGGCTCTTCAAAGCTTCGATATCGAGGTGCGCTACGCCCAGAACCGACGTAGCCCTCTTGGCATGGATTTGGCTGCGTGCCAACACTGCTCGGACGACGCCATTGCGTCAGTCCCGCCAGCCAGGCCCCCTCAGGCTCTTATAAACCATAACCACCGAGATTGGGATGTGAAACTTCCGTTGGTCCTCATGGCCATACGCGCTACCCCCCACGAGTCTACAGGTGTCTCCCTGTTTGAAATGATGACGGGCAGACAAATGACCCTACCGCTTCACCTGCTGTATCAACGACGGGTTCGGTCCGACACAGCCCCGGCTTGTACGAGCGGCCAATACTTGCAGGACCTGAGAACTCACCTGCTTGCAGCATTCTCGTTCGCACAGGCATCTCTGGAGAAGTCAGCTGAAGGCAGGAAATCTTATTACGACAAGAAAGCCTCACATTCCGAACTCGATGTAGGTGATCAGGCCTGGTACTACATTTTCGCTCCCAAAACGGGTAACAATAATGCGACCTCGGGGAAGCTGGCTAAGAAACTTTTGCCCAAATGGTTGGGTCCATACCTGATTACAGATAAGATCTCTCCGGTCGTGTATCAGATCAAGATCGCCGACAAAAGCAAGGCACCCGTCTACAAATGGGTACACAGGGACCATATCAAACTGCACAAGGGTCCCACAGATTTGGCCGATACCGACAACAACAATCCACCGACTTCAAAAGGGGGGTGATATATACGTCCCGTTGGTTCCACAGATTTCTATCTCTGATAACACAAATTTGTTTGTTTGTGAGTGTACATGGTTGTCTTTCCTGTTATACGTCACGTGCAGACTTAAGGTGTGTTGAGACGGATGTGCTGTGGGCTCCTGGAGTCAGGTAAACGGCCAGGTAACAGTGAGTGGGTTAGGCCACATAGTACTGTTGTCCAAAAATTTTGTTTTTTTTTATCTTTACCAATCATAATTCCTTAGGGGTACATTAACATGAACACGATTACTAAACACTGATTTTCATTTTAGTACTGATTTACATTTCTGTTTTTTATAGTACCTTTGACCAGTTGATTTTAACAGTGAATATTATGTTTGTGATTATCAATTCTTTGATTTATCCTACAGGGCTATAACCAATTTTGCCCCTGTCCTGACAGCCTGTATTTACAGTGAGGATTCACTGATGCCAGTTAGGGTTCTTTCATTTTTCTGCTTCTCGCATCATCCCTTTTTGCATCTAACACAGACAGGGCTGCATCCATTTCTTCACTTAATGGGTAGTTACACATAAAACTAACACATAGTACAAAAGGCACTAATAGAGTTAGGTTTTTAATTTTTTTTTTTGATGACAAGAAATGCAATTTTGTCGTGTCTACATTGAAGTGCCTGCACTGTGCTCTCTCTCTGCTGAGCTTGTGAGGATCCTGCTTCCTGGGGGTGGATCCGTGACTCATCATCTGCATCGACTACTCCTGGGGGGTGCTCCGGCTCGTTGGCCTTGGACGACTGTGGTTCCGGCATGGCTGCTGGGACACCTCATTCGTTGGGATGACTGTCAACTGCTCTTCCCTTTTTGTGGATTACGATAAGTACTCTTTCAAGGTTCAATTTTTATTTGGAATATTACCCTGCCTGTGGATACAACAATCGATTTTTAATTGGAATACTACCCTGTTCGTGGATACGTACAAGATTTGCTCCTGCTTTGCTTTATTGCCCGTGAGGATATAAAGTTGCTGTTGCTTCGTTTATGGCTTCCATGGGGAATAATTAATAACCTGCTGACTTGTGTTTTTCCTGAGGAGTATGCGAGACTGTTCTTCGGCGTGGGGTTCGTACCTCACCACAGATGGCTGTTCCCTTGGGATCGCATCCTGTTCTGTTGTCAAGATTCTTCATAACTTGGGTTTGTTCAACGACCAAGTGGTCTCTTGAAGGACCACATTGACCTTGAAAAGGGGGGATATGTAACGTTATGAAGTTCATTATTTTCAGCTCCACACAGCTGCCCCTGTACACAGTAACACCCGTGTAGAAAACGCCAAGGTCGGGTGTTCCTCAGACTGTTTACATTCCAGGAGAAGAGCCAGAAGGAGAAGAAGAACGCTTTTCAATAATCAAAGTACTTAATTTGTGATTAAAGCTAGTCGAAACAGATGTTGATCAATAATAATCAAGTGAATGATCTGTGGAATAAAGATGTCATGATTTATGTGTTTAATGAAAACAGGACTACTGCACAGACAGACTGACCCTCATCTCCATAGAAACGCATGACGCATTGTTCCAACCAATCAGAGCTTTCGGCTGCCGCAAGAGAATCTGGCTTGTTGACTTAAAGTGTCCAATCCGCTTTACTAAAACTTATCAACAATTCAGAGATATAAAACAAGGCAACGCCATTTTAAGCTCAGTTCCATTTTGACTTCAGTTCTATTCACCGTCATCCCAAAGAGAAGCACAGCCTGGCCAGATGTGTTTTCTTCTTTAAACTAAGAACTGTGAAGTTGGAGATTTTCGTCGTTTAACAACCAGACGACATCCTTTCAAAATAAGAGCACCTGCTGACGCTGCCGATTGTTACCTGGGTCGACCCTTCAGACGGGCTTTGAAACGCTGCGATCGCTGTTTCGACCAGCTCCAGCGCATATCCGAGGTCTTCAGACCTGGCATTTCCTGATCTACCTGGGAGGTCCCCACTGGGTACGTACACGGCAAAATAGCAGCTCATGTCATCACTTTAGAAGCCTCGTGATATCTAGTCATAGCAATCAAAGACTACCAGATTCAATGACGTCAGCCTAAGGAGTCTGAACCAACCACACACACACACACACACACACACACACACACACACACACACACACACACACACACACACACACACACACACACACACACACACACACACACACACACACACACACACACACACACACACACACACACACACACACACACACACACACACACACACACACACACACACACACACACACACACACACACACACACACACACACACACACACACACACACACACACACACACACACACACACACACACACACATCGAACATCACATTCATTTCCAAACAACACAGAGTTAGTCCTGGTAGATTGTTAAGAATTTATAATTAAGAAATTAAAGATTCTTAAACGATCCCAACTCTCTCTCTTTTCTTGTCTCAAAGTCAATACAGAGTATTTAATTAAACTCCCTGATGATAAAAGCAACCTATTCTTCTGATTATAACAAGTGATCTTCTTACAGTATATTAAAATACAACTCTAGATAGTTACATCACTCTATTTCACTACAATATCAAGTAATTCTGATGTTGCTTTCCAAAATAAAGGCATTTTTAAATTGTCCACAACTGACCTAATTTTCAGTGATTTCAAAATGCTATAACAGTGATTTCAGAATGCTCTAAAATGGAAAATTGCTGTTTCCACAGGGTAATTCCACTTTAGATCTACAATATACAACCCCACAGTGATACCATATCAATATCAAGTCATTCTGATGTTGCCTTCCAAAATAAAGGCCTTTTTAAATTGTCCACAATTGACCTAATTTTCAGTTATTTCAAAATGCTATAACAATGAATTCAAAATGCTCTAAAATGGAAAATTGCAGTTTTCACAGGGTAATTCCACTTAAGATCTACAGTATACAACCCCACATTGATACCATGTCAATATCAAGTCATTCTGATGTTGCTTTCCAAAATAAATGCCTTTTTAAATTGTCCACAATTGACTTAATTTTCAGTTATTTCAAAATGCTATAACAGTGATTTCAAAATTCTCTAAAATGGAAAATTGCTGTTTCCACAGGGTAGTTCCACTTTAGATCTACAGTATACAAGCCCACAGGGATACCATATCAATACCAAGTCATTCTGACGTTGCTTTCCAAAATAAAGGCCTTTTTAAATTGTCCACAATTGACCTAATTTTCACTTATTTCAAAATGCTATAACAGTGAATTCAAAATGCTCTAAAATGGAAAATTGATGTTTCCACAGGGTATTTCCACTTTAGATCTACAGTATACAACCCCACAGTGATACCATATCAATACCAAGTCATTCTGACGTTGCTTTCCAAAATAAAGGCCTTTTTAAATTGTCAACAATTGACCTAATTTTCTGTGATTTCAAAATGCTATACCAGTGATTTCAAAATGCTCTAAAATGGAAAATTGCTGTTTCCACAGGGTAATTCCACTTTAGATCTACAGTATACAACCCCACAGTGATACCATATCAATATCAAGTCATTCTGATGTTGCTTTCCAAAATAAAGGCCTTTTTAAATTGTCCACAATTGACCTAATTTTCAGTGATTTCAAAATGCTATAACTGATTTCAAAATGCTCTCAAATGGAAAATTACTGTTTCCACAGGTTAATTCCACTTTAGATCTACAGTATTACATTACATCTGTAGTATCTAAACACACAGAGTCATAGAAAGGTGTGATATGTCCATAACAGATGACTCACCCAGTTGACCTGGTATGTACTTCTCTGGTGTCTCTTCATCCCCCACGGCACAAATCAGCAGCTGCGAAACCACGTCCTGATGAGACTTAAATTCTTTCAACAAGTTCACATGGAAGGTCTGATACTTTTTAGTTCTGTCAGGCATGAACAGTTCATAGGTGAACTTACTAACTTTCATGGTGATTTCATAAGGACCGAACCATTTAGCAAGGAGTTTGTTTTCAGAAGTGGGAAGGAGTAGGAGTACCTGTTGGCCTGGTGTGAAGTTTCTCTCCCTAGCCTTGCGGTCGTACCACCTCTTTTGGTTCTGCTGGGCCGTCCTCAAGGACTCCTGTGCCAGCACCGTCATTTACTCCAAGCGTTGCCTCATCTTCACTACATAGGCCACTACGTTGTCTCCCGTAGATGTTGGATTTTCCCAGTAGTCCTGAAGCAGGTCCAAGGGCCCTCTGACTTTGTGACCATAGAGCAGCTCAAATGGGGAAAATCCTGTTGAAGCTTGTGGCACCTCCCTGTATGCAAACAGCAGGTACAGCAACCATTGGTCCCAGTCCTTTCCTGTCTGAGAAACTAACTTCCGCAGCATACTTTTCAAAGTTAGGTTATACCGTTCCACTAGCCAATCCGTTTGGGGGTGGTACGGGGTGGTCCTAATCCCCTTAACCTCTAGGAGCTTATACACCTGCTGCAATAACTTTGACATGAAGTTTGTCCCACAGTCAGTCAAAATTTCTCTAGGAATCCCCACTCTAGAGAATATCTGCAACAGTTAGCAACATTTTTAGCCTTCACTGTTTTTAGAGGGAATGCCTCTGGGTATCGAGTTCCATAGTCACAAAGAACTAATATGAATCTATACCCTGTACTACTACGCTCTAAGGGCCCCACTATGTCCATACCAAGTCTCTCAAATGGTGCTTCCATGATGGGTAGAGGCTGCAACATTGCCCGAGGCACTCTGCGTGAGGAGGTAAGTTGACAAATTTCACATGAACTGCAAAATTTTGAGACGTCATTGTACATGCCTGGCCAAACAAATCTGCTGGCAATCCTACACAGGGTCTTCTGGTAAGCCATGTGGCCAGCCCAAGGAACAGAATGTCCCAACTCCATTACCTTGGATCTGAACTGTTTAGGCAAAGCCAAAGCTTCTACTGTCCCCTTACTCTGGTACAATATGCCGTTCTTAAAGTGCATGTCAAGTGTGCCTCAGAGTCTTACCCCACCCACGTATCAATTTTAAAAACTGCAACATTAGTAGGCGTTGCCTGGAGGACCGAGAGGGCGGAGCCGCGGCAGTGACGAAACGATGGCTAACTAGACGATGCTAGCTCCCTTCACTCTGAACAGTTATTAGAAGTGGAGGCCGTTTCTCCCCCTCCTTACACAGACACTCGAGAAGAAAGGGACCAAGTCTATTTGGAGGAGACAAGCGGACCTGAGCCTTATTGTTTTGAACTTGTGAGTTGCCTGAAATTACCGGAACCGACCCAACAGAACCATCTTTGAATGGTAAGTAGCCGTTAGCCATAGCATTGGATTAGCTGCAAGGTTTGACTCCACGGCCCTAGAGCTAGTATTCAGCACGTTTTAGAGGTTTATCTGCTTCAACACACCTGGTTTTAATCAGCAGCAAATTGCTGAGCTGCTTAACAGCTAATCTAACCCATTAAAGCAGGAAAACCACTGAAACGTGCTGGATAGCAGCTCTCCGGTAGCCCTGGGCTCAAGTTACAATCTGCTGCATAAAGTTATGAAACTACCCCATGAGAAAATTATTCTGTAATGTGTTCAGCCCACTAAAACTGCCCTGATTTCATTATTTATTTACTGATACTAGCTGCTCTTGGTTGCAGGTGGTCCTCTGGTGTCTGCAGCTGGTCTCTGGTGTCGTCAGGATCAGGAGCTTCCGGAAGAATTTGCCTTTCAATGACTCTTTCCCCCTTATTTGTTATATTAATTAAATAAATCTCAATTTATATATTTCCTGTTTTTGTTCATGTCCATAAATACTTAAACATGCTTGAAATTAAAACGAGCTTATAACAGTGAGGTGCTAGTTTAATTCATCACAATAGAGCTAGTTAAACATGCGACAATGTGATAATTCAATTAATGTAATTTATAAATATCCATTAAAATATCAAAACTGGAATCAAAATTAGATATTTGGCAGCACCAAAAACTTGTCAAACACAATATTTATTATAATAATTGTAGGCAGACAGGAGACAGAGCTGATGGAGGTTCTCAGTCATCAAAGGAAGGCTGAAGGCTTTCCAGGAACAGGAGATGTGGTGTTGTCTCTTCTCTCTCTATTCTGCCAGATGAGCTGATAGGTTACAGGTGTGTGAGGACACACTCATGCTGTCATAACCAGATGACAGGAGTTATCAGGTGATCAGCCAGGCTAATGATGAGATGCAGAAAGAAAACAAATCATGCAGAAAGAAAACAAATCCAGGACAGTGTACAGTAATAAAAATAATATGTGGTGTTGCTCACCTTATGTGCTCTTATAAGTATTAACGTGTGCCTGCCTCATGGTGTAGAGTCCATATTTTGCTGAGTGTCCTGCAATAATGCAGGTTATTAGTTAATTTACTTTTGATAGCAAAAACAAAATATTTAATGTAAAAGTTATTTACCAGGTGAATCAGCTCACACGTCACCACCAAGTGTCACAGGGCCAGAATCAGTACCCTCCTTCATGATGTCATTATGTAATCACATACTTATTTAATTGTTAATATCTTAAAAATTCTGAAATGTTTTAATTTTTTTTACCTTGAACATTTCACTGAGCTTGCACTGTCACTGAGGTGGAAGCTGGAATCAACAGCAGACACCTCACATCTTGGTCTTTTCAGGAGGTGTGGATGCTGCTCTGGGACCTTCTGGAAGATGAATTTCTGTCATGGTCCCTGTGTCACAAGACACACTGCGGCTGTGAGCTCTATAAAAAACAAAGAAGCAGCACATTTATAAACGTTTAAAAGAGCATAAAATCACGTGTAACAATCTGTAAAACAAATTAAAACTAGAAGGTAATAAAATGTTTACATAGAAGATTATTAAAAATAATTCACCTTTGCTACGGGTAACGCTTCACGTCAGCCTGGACAAGTGCATTATTGCAGACTACTAAATCAGTCTGACAGCCAGTGTCTTGGGTAGATTTAGCCTGAAAAAAAAATAGAAGCACATTGATGTTTATAAAGTCAGATAATATACAAAAGAAACTGTCCTATATAGGTGCTTTATAACATTCCTAGTGTGTGATGTTATTATAACGTAAAAGTCAGTCACATATGATGTGGAGAGCCTGAAATGCGACCTCCTGAACAGAATTCCTCACGGAACCGGGTCACGCTGTGCTGATTTCATGCTGTAATGATGTCTGTCAACTAGTGCTGCGTCAGTTAGAGTCACTGTTGCAGAATTACCGACTGACACAAAAACAACCCGAATTTTCTCTGAGCCTGACAGTCATGTGGATTGTTTTGTTGGCCAGGGCTTCGAGATATGCTCCGATTCGCCGCTGATTCTAACCTTACATCCCGTTCCACATTTTGTGAACTTGACAAATCAGCCCGAAGGCAGTGCAGGCTGATATTAGCTAAATGGAGTGAACCACGTCTCTCAAACTTTGCATTTAGGAAGGGAATTGTCTTTAGAAGATGTTAAAACTTTTATTTAGCTTACTCACCTCAGACTGGAGCCCGTCATGGTGGGGGAGCAAAGTCGGTGGGCTGCATCTAAATCGCGGAAGAGCCACGGTGGGCACAGCCTCCCTCTTCAAACGGAGATGTGCAGGATCGCGGGTAAATTGCTGGTTGCAAACTACAGCACCAGGCGGGAGCTGAATGTTTTCCAGACACCGATTGCGCACAACCACTGGCGCCTAATTTCTAAGTCCAGCGGAAAGGAGTGCAACCCGACAGAGCCACCGAACCCACTGCACTACACCTTCTCACCATGCTAACACGATATGGAGCACTAAACCCGACCTACTTTCCTAATTACACTAACAGCCAAACACTAACTAAACTACAATATCCAACAGCCAAGCTAACACTAAATAAGTATGTATAACACTAAAGGCTACGCTAAAGACTAGGATATGCTAATGCTATATGCTAATGCTGAATTACGGCTGGCCTCCTACACTCGCTTGCAAATCCAACTCCCAACTCACCACAAGGCGTGGCCGAGACGCTCGTTGTTTTATAACTTTGACACAGAGCTGCTACGTAGTACTCTACTGGTTTACGTAGTATCTTACTCTTTAGCCATTGGCTAAAATTTATTCAAAATGTGTCAAATTCTATGTTTTAAGCTGAAGGTGGAGCTATACTGTGGTATTTAGGCAGAATTTTTAATTTTTAAAGAAAATGCACCAAAATGCTAAAATAATGAATACACACATTTAAAACACTATTAGACACTCATTTATACAGTTCATCAGCAAAAAAAAGTTAATTTAGACGTTACTTGCTCTTTAATGACATATGTTGCATCCTCTAAACATCCCAAGCTACCTTGCTTTACTCCCTCAACCTCTATCACCTTGCTAAACCAGGGTTTCAGGGTAACATCCTCTTTCTGCAACTTAGCTACATCAGAAGGGAGATTTAACTCAACTGAAGAGAAATGTTTAAACTTTCTATCTGTTTACTACCATTTCTGCTCAGTTTCTCTCTTCTTCTTTGTGCTTTTGATTTCCTAGGTTTGCCTTTCCCAAGTTCAAGATCTTCCCCCCAGAATGGCAATTCCTTTAAGGTCTCACTAGCACTCTGAGATCTTGTCACAACCATGTTAAACCCTGTAGGTGGATTAGCTACACTCAGTGAGACTGCAGCCAAATGTTTAGATGGATCTAGCTCTGATGATTTTTCTGCCTCTTGCACTAAATCTAGCAGGATTGGTACATCATTACCCAAAATCACCTCAAATGGCAAGCTTGAAGCTAAAGCCATTGGCAGCAAAAAGGTCTGGCCACTAGCCGTTAAACACACATCTGCCATAGCATACTGATGTCTGTCACATGAACACAGCTAATACTGATTTTATCCTCCCTCCATTTTTCTCTGGATATTAGGTCAGCAGAAACCATGGACTGAAATCCACCTGTATCTAATAATGCCATAACCCGATGACCATTAATTAGTACTGGTGTGGTAAGTGCTTTCTGGGTAGTTTCTACAGAATTTGGCAACCCAGGTCTAGGTACTGCACAGTAAAGGGAAGGTTTCGACTTATTGGTTAGAGGACAAGAATATTGGGTGTGGCCTAACTCATTACACACAACATCTAACCTCTTTACTGGATTGTTGAAAACTGTTAGCAGGATTTGGCTTATGGTACTTATTAGCTGTAAACTGCCTTGGTTTAGACCCTGCCCTATGTGGACCAAAACCCCTTTCACCCCCATCGGACTTACTCCGGGCTTGGTCTCTGGGTCCATTTTCTCTGTCCCTCTCCCTCTGGAACCGTGTAGAACCTTGTCCAATGATCGTCCGACCGGATCCTTTCCTTGCAGCCAGAAAAACCTCCGCCAGTTCCGCTGCTCTTACCGCTGTCTTGGGGTCTCACTCACGGATCCATACTTCTAGGTCTGGATGAACAATTTTCAGGAACTGCTCCAAAATCAGTGTTTCTGAGATCTGTTGTTTTGAAGATTCGTCAGGTTTGACCCACTTTGAGAACAGATCCTGTTGCCAGTCCCCACATGCCAAAGACAGTGGCAAGAAACAGGGTCAAAAGGTGGGCCACAGAGATAAGATTGGACCCATACTGAAACACACCGAACTTGCTTATGCGAGTAAAATCAGCCAGAAGACAGAAGCCCAACTGCACAACAAGCATCCAAGCTGAGGGTAACAGAAGGGTCGCAGGGACAAGAGGTCAGAACTTGCTTCCGAGGACAGAACTGGGCAAAAGGTCAGGAGGAGGCTGACCCAACCTCTGGCAGGAAAGAAGGGACTGGAGGGAACAGAGTGAAAACAGCTCATCGGAACAAGAGGCCTTCATCAGGAATGCTGGGCTTCGGAGGAAACTGAAGATCTGCTACAAAGATGATGATTAATGACCTGTGTTAAGCTAAAAAGGCCTTCTTGAAGAATGCTGCATGTAGTAGAAATGATACCAAATGTCTTGTGTTGAGCTAAAAAGTGTGTAACTGGTAAATGACCCCATGACCTTAATGTCATAAGATAATGATATATGTGTAACTAGAAGACTTTTTACCTTGTCTAGGAGGTCCCAAGAAGAGTATAAAAGAGCAGCTATAAGCAGAGCTGACACAGTTGGGGCAGACGACAGCAGAGACAGAGCAGATTTGGAAAAGAAGAGGTCATCCTCCGTCCTCTGGACGGGGGACGGAGGACGACAGGTCAGTTTTTGGAGAGAAGCAGAGGAGAGAGTTTCTGGGGCAGTCAACAGACACAGTAGCAGGAGCAGTAGCTTGAAGACAAAGTTGGTGTAAGCCAACTAATTATTCTTAATTAATCATTAGGACTAATTTCTCCTTGGGGGAAGTGGTCAGTTTTATATCTACCAATTTTTTGTATTTTTTAATCTTGTAATAAAACTTTTGAAAAAGAATCCACATCCCTGATTCTTCCAGGTCTTTTTTAAAGGTTAAGGTGGGAGCCTCAACCTATCTTAAGGAGAGGTAAGCACATTAATTACAGGTTCCTGAGTTATCAGGATTTGCTTTACGGTTTGTGACAGATTAATAAAAAGAAACCTTAAGTAAAGAAGCTTGTCTTCTCCTCTCCTGCGAGTAACGAGATATCTTAAGGATGATAAAAACCAAAACATTAGTAGGTTGTATTTGGCTCTGATTGCAAGTATGAAAAAGTCTCAGCCAGCGCTGGGAGGTTGGATTAATTAGATAAATTGATAAATCTATGTTAGCCTGATCAACTAACAAGAATCATTTTATAGTTACCAACCGCCCACATAAGCTGACAGGGGCGCAATTAATCCTAATAACCCAAAAAATTGCCAGTGAAGGATGGCCACCCGCTGGGCTCGCCCTAGTATCTAAACCAATAGATAACGGGATTAATTAAAAAGGAAGTGTGCTATCACAAAGAAACGAGTACTGCATATCATTTCTCCTTAAAATAGGGAACTGATTCTAATTGAGGGAGTCCAAACCAGGGTCTAGTACAATAAAACTCACCGTCATCCCCACGAACCCTGAGAACGCAGCGTAGTCTTATTAAGTTCTAACGGAACCAGGTTTTAAAGGAACCGACAAATAGGACGTGCTCGCGACAATCCTTCAGCCTCACATACAGCTCTTTAGGAATTTCGTCTGGAACCATCTGTGTAGACGGAAATCTTTGACGGTAGGTTTCTGAAGTGATTTCATATTTTTCTAGTATAGCTGTTTTTACTTTATCATAATCTTCAGTGTCAGAAATGTCCATGAGCACATATGCACTTCGGGCCTTACCAGGCAGCAGAGCTACCAGACGGAGAGCCCATTCCCCTCTTGGCCACCTACAGACTTGAGCCATCCTTTCAAAAGTAGTCAGAAAAGCACAGTGAGTGCCTCCAACTTGATGACCTCGGTGCGGGGACCACAATCTGAAGGCAGGGGGGGAGGGGGGGGGGGGGTAGATAGGGTTTTCACAGCATTTGTCTGCATTCCTTCCATCGTGGGAGTTTTTGCACACAACTCCAAGGCTGCTTATGATAGGTCTGCTCGATTATGGCAAAAATAATAATCACGATTATGGTGACTGAAATTGAGATCACGATTATTTAGGACGATTTTTCAATTTATGTTGATTTTAATTGTTTTTATTCAGTCATAAAATTGCTCAGGGCACAATCAGGACAAAAATAAATAAGAAACAAGATGATCACTAAAATAACTCCTGATTCCCAGTATAAAAAGACCAATATACTTATAGCTCATAGTTTATGACCCAAGGGCTATAGACCTTGGTTTAACTCATTTAAGTCTAACCAGTACAGACCCAAATACCAATATCTTGCAAATACTGACAGCAAGAATTATACAGTGGCATTTATAACAAATAAATGCAAATAAATTGATGTTCACAAAATTTTGCATAACATTTATTGAGTCGTGTCAAGGTGCTGTAGGAGCGTGCACTAGCACCGTGTCCTCAGAGAGATTATTTATTATTTATCAGCGTGAGGAACTTATTTCTACCTTATTTATAAACTATTTACAAGTCCATCAGTTAATGTAATAATTGTCCCAACCACAGCTGCACCCCCCACCCCCCAAACCCGGTTTCACAGCAATCAGGGGCAAGCTGCATGCGTGTTTAGCGCGCCGCACGCGCACATTTAGCCGTTTTTAGCGGCTCAGGAATCCGCAGGTACGGTGTGTGTGTCACTCACTCTGGTTACTCCAACAGAAAGCCGGCTCTGAGAGCTGTTTCTTTAGCGACCGACACATCACTACATCATTCCCTTTCCTAATGTCCTGAAGAACGGTCCGGAGCACAGGCGGAGTGTTTAGCTAACCTGCAGGAAATGTCGACGATAGTTATCCAGAAAGTAGCTAAGGATTACCAGAGATGTTTCTGAGGTGTTCGCTAGGTACTTTTAAGTTAAAAAGTCAAGAAGGTGGTCTGAAAAGCTGCTAGAAATAGCGTCAAAGTCACTAAGTTGGCAACACTGTGGAAGGAGCGCTTCATTTGCAACTCAGGGCAGCGCAAGCGGGAGGAGCAAATAATCGGCTTGTTTTGTTTTTTATAATCGTTCAAAACTCAGATCGTAATCTTGATTAAAATTTGATTAATTGAGCAGCCCTAGCTTATGGCGTCAGATTGGATAAGAAGACTTTGTTTGAGTCAGGCAGAGATAATTTTCCTCTCTGCCTTAAAGTCTGTATTGATCATTCAAATCCTCCAGTGAAGCCAATTCGGTGATTAAACATCTCCACACCGTCCGGTGACCCTCTCTGAGATGACATCCAATTTGCGCACTAACACCGGTAACGCAGCTAAGACATTGTCCAGCTTGCGATTCACCTCGGGTAACTTCCCAGTCTGTGAGGTCTCCACCCGGACGGTGCCGTCCATGGATGCGGGTCGCCCTCCAATTGCTCCCGTCATCCCAATTTTATGGAAAACCAGATATCCTCCCACTCCAATCAGAAGAAATCCAGTGATCATCAGGCCAAATATCTACACATCTTCGATGTCCTCAATGGACAGCTGAGAGAGACAGATGACATTCCACTTCTTCCAGGAATCGAGCATATATCCCGCTGCATGTGTCCCGTGAGGACAAGCATGAGCCCCCTCCTCCGTTCTCATCATAGAAAAAAATCTTATCAATCGCGTTGAATGACCAATTAATTAAATCCATTTCTGAAAAATAGTGATCTCCAGAGGAAATACAGAGAAGCGCTCTGTAGGCAGATGGGACAAAAAGCCTTGGGAAAAAGCAGATAAGGGAGCAAAGCAGAAGCGACCATGCTCTGTGAGAGCAGGATGGTTTTAACTAAGGATTTTCTCAAATAATTTTATTTACATTTTAACTAAATGTATTCACTAATTTCAGGATCTTGGGTTACCACGTTTAAATATTAAATTTCCATAAATTGGGATGGAAACCCATTTATTTTTTTAACTAAACAAATTCTGATAAAGAAGGAACACAAACTTCCTTCCAACACATTTGTTTGCCACAAAACTTGGCTCAGAAACAAGTCCATGTGAATCACCCCAAGAGCTTACCGATAGCCTGTCAAGACCAAAGTCCTCCTCACAGCTGAATTGTTTGCTTGCCATCTCAGTTTTGTCACACACACTGGTTGAATCACTGCTGCATGCATGAAGAAGCCACTAGTGGTGAGCTCTTGATTTCCTGATTTGGCTCACCTGGAGGAGCACACACCAGAGTTCACAAGCCCCCTCTGGCCAGTGTGAAGATTGCATGCACAGCTCATGCGCAGACACTGTGCAGCAGAGTCAGCATGAGGAGACAGTTGACCTCTGCCAGGTCGGCATGACAATACTCTTAAATTATACTTAAATCATCATCTCTAAGATCTCCTTAAATAATTACAATACAAAAATAGAAACATCCTTAATCAATCCTAAAAACATTCAATGGAACTAATCTGCCTTCCTTAGAGCAATTTCACAGGTCACCGCTCCC
The DNA here is from genome assembly GCF_043380555.1 of Nothobranchius furzeri. Lineage (NCBI taxonomy): Eukaryota > Metazoa > Chordata > Actinopteri > Cyprinodontiformes > Nothobranchiidae > Nothobranchius > Nothobranchius furzeri. The sequence goes on from NC_091747.1 coordinate 65,802,747, forward strand.
AGATTTTTTAGACACGACCACATTTAAGGGGAAATAATTCAGTTCCTCCCACACACTTGATATTAAAGTCTTCTTTAAACCCACTGATACTCATGCTTTGCTCCACAAAACGAGCTTTCATCCGAAAAACACATTTGCTGGGATAATTAAATCACAGCTGCTGAGGTTTCACAGAATTTGTATACAGAGTGATTTCCAGGAGACAAAGAAGATTCTATTCTCCGCTTTGTCCACTAGGGGGTACTGTCGCACCTTTTAAGAAAGGTGCACAGAACGTTTTTGGAGAAAAAAACAATTAATGTGTCACCACAATTACCCCTTGTGATCCCATATGCACTGCAAATGTTGGGCTGCATCAGAGGTGTCAAAAGGAATTTTCAGACACTGGTCCAAACAACAAAGTTGCTCACAGAACATTAAGTGCTGGCTGCCTACAGGAGGAACAAAAATCTGAAGGACTATCTACTTAAGGCTAAATTAAAGCCCAAAATCCGAACCAAGTCTAGTGATTTGGGGGAATTCTTTAAGCACAAACAATGGATCTACAACGTGTTTTCAGACACGGTGTATTTAACCCTAATGAAAGGCACCGCCCGTACCTCAAACTGTGTGTATCTGATAACATGTAAAGCTTGTGGCAAAATGTATGTGGGGGAGACCAAGAATACACTCCTGGTCAGATTCACACAGCACAGACAAAACATCCTGAGAAGAAAGGAGACAAATACCCATTTGGTTCAGCATTTTATTACACATGGGTGGAACTCTGTTACAGCCACAGTACTCGAGTCGAACCCAGACCGGACTGCACAGCAGCGGAAGCGGGCTGAGAAACTCTGGATGGTGAGTCTAGACACGGCACACCCGAGAGGACTTAATGAGACTAAGCCTCGGGCTGTCACAGGCCTCTAACACTGCCTCATACATCCGACCTCAGGTCAACGGGTTCACACTGTGGGAAGTGTATACAAACACAGATATTGAAAACTGCTTGTTGAATGAAATGATTTTGTTAAACACTACTGTTTGCAGGTGATGTGGGGTGAGTAGGGCAACCATCAGAGGCCTCCCCCACTGCAACCCTCTGACTGTAACCAGTGGGCCCCTGGCCTCTGACCCAAGCTTCCTATCCTCTCCCCAATCCCTGGCCCTTACCCTAACCAGTGGGGGCCTGAACCTGGTCCCACCTCCCCTACCCCAACCCATGGCTCTTACCCTAACCAGTGGGGGCCAGTACCTCTTCCCCAGCTCCCCTAACCCTCTCCCAACCCCAGGCCCTTACCCTAACCAGTGGGGGCCTTACCCGCTCCCACCTCCCCTACCTCCTCTCCCAATCCCTGGCCCTTACCCTAGCCAGTGGGGGCCTGGAACCCCCCCCCCCCCAACCCTTGGCTCTTACCCTAACCAGTGGGAGCTTGTACTCCCTTCCCATTCCCATTCTCCTGAACTCTGGGCCCTGACCTTAAGTGGTTGGGGCCCTGAGCACTTCCTCTCTTTTCTCGTTTCCCGCACACACACACACTCTCTATCTCCGGGCCCTGGCCTTAATTGGCTGGGGCCCGGACCCTCTTAACTACTCCTCTCTCCTCCGGACCCCAGGCCCTGACCCTGATACGGTTGGGGCCTGGGACCTTATATACTCTCTTTCTCTCTCTCTACAGGCTGACCTTGACCCGGTCTAGGGGTGTTGGTCTCCCCCTTCCCTTTCCCACCCTGACCCCCACCCGGAGGGACCCACTTGGTACCTGTTTTTAATTTTGATGAGCTCCAACCCAATCAGTGGATTGGACAGTTCTTACCACTCCAGAAAAAATGTGTATATATGTGTGTGTGTGTTTATGGCACTTACCTGTGAAACCCGAGGCGTAGTTCTTGGGGGAGGCTGACCATCAATATCCGGGGGACCCAGAATGGACAGAGCCTCAAAGGGACCACCGCCTTCGGCGATGGCCCCTTTTAATAGTTTCTCCTAACCCTAAACCTACATTTTTTAAACTGTAAATGATTTGATGACTGTACTGAAACTTGATGTTAAAAGTATGATCGTGCTTGTATAATTTTTATTTGCACCAATTGTATGGAGTTTAACGAAGGCCTTCGTCCAGGCTAATTTATCTGATTTATGTTGGCACTTTATGATGTTACAATCTTTTGTACTGTTCCTTTATGAATGGTTAACTAAAGAATAAATAGGGTTCACTTTATCCAGTGTGTTGTTTTATATGTGTTTGTATTAGTTGATTATTTTATGTCTTTGAACACAAGAATGGCAGGGGCGTGTCCAGGGAGTGGCCTGGGGTGGCATATGCCACCCATGGAATCGGATTGGCCACCCCAGGTGCCACCACACTAATTTACCTTTAAATAAGCTTTTCTTTGTCCACAAAAGGCTTGGGGGTAAAACAAAAAAAGCACAACCATTGGTGCCACCCATGCACAAAATTGTGCCTCACCTGGGCCACCCCATTTTAAAAGATCTGGACACACCGCTGAAGAATGGTAATTTTGGTGGCCTTAAATTAATAGTTTATTTAGTTTTATTTAAACAATATCCAAAAATAGGCCATTTAAAATAGATACAGGTAGTGGAGACAAACAATGGTCATGGAACAAAGTGGAGTTAACAAATTCTACGATGCAAAAAAAAAGACAAAAAACCCAATTGATTTTGTGATGGGTGAAACTCCCCCATCTAAATAAGCACAACTATTGGTGCCACCCATGTAAAAACAAGTGCCCTACCTGGGCCACCCCATTTTATAAGGCCTGGACACGCCACTGTATGAATGTTTGTTCAGTCTTTATTTTTTATTTGAAAACCCTCAACTATTTGCTAATTGTAAGATTCAGCTTCATCCCAGCATTACTTATCTTTTACAATAAATAATTTTGTTAAAACTAAAGGTTTTGGTATAGCAGTGCCCAGTGTGCAAGAGAAGCACCCCATGGCAGTGTGAGGTGTGCAGAACTCTGCCTGCAGCTGGAGAGTAACTGCTTCGTCTACCACATCAAATAAAAACGTCTGAAAGTTTACAAAAACAAATGGTCTTAAAAACTGCTAAAAAAAGATACCAAGGTTCAAACTTTTTAAAGAATAGATGCATTACAGTTCAAAGTTTAAATTGTTTGCCCAGGAATTTTGAAGTTCCTGTTCAGTAATAAATGTAAAAAATTCTAATCAGTTTGCTTTTTTCACTTTTAAGCTGATTTTTTAAAGGCTTTAATAGAAATAACTTCTAAATACAAACCATACACTGAAAGCTGAGGTTGCTCTGAAAAAAGGATCAGAATTACACACTTTGCACTTTTTATTACAATTTTACAGCCGTAAGATAAAAAAAAGACCAGACAGCCCTGTTATAATTATGGTCATATGAGGGTTATTAAGATGGCGATGCACAAACAGGAAGTGATTGGTAGTCATTCCAGTCCAATCCAGTTGGTGGCGGTAATGCACCAAAATGTTGTTTGCCAAGTGCCATAAGACCACAAATAATAATAAGAAGAGAAGCGGGAGCGTTTGTAACAAACTCAAAGTGATAGTCAAAACATTAAGCATGAAATGGAGTTATCCTAGTGGCTCCAATAAGAGAAAGCAGCTTGCTTCATAAAAGCTTTTATTTTCACTTCTGAAAGTGACGTCGTTTTTCTATGTAAACATCAAAAAGAAGCAGAAAGGAAAGACAATGGAAAATGTTTAAAGGGAGGAAAACATAGACCAAAATGGAAAATAGAGAGAAAAAAATTAAAAAACTAAGGCTAAAGCACAGGAGCACTGACAGGAAGAAGAAAGCAGAGCAAATATTGAAAGCGTTCAAAGGAAGGCAAATACAGGAAAAAAGAGGACTAATAAAAAGGAAAAATAACTCATGTCAGAAGAGGGGAGTTTTGCAAATCCAGTTAAAGGTAAGATCGTCGAAAATATAGTGTAAGGGGACCCATGTCTGTGTTCGCCTTGGGCCCCCATATTGCTAAATCCGCCACTGGTTGGGAGTCTTCTTTTCTGATATGTGGACATCTCTCCTCTGATTGGCTAACAGCAACATGACTACCACTGACTCTGCTCTGCAACAATGATGTTTTATCTCCACAAATAACACAAGCCTGGAGTTCTGCTGTGAGGTGGAGTTGCTAATGGTTAGCTTCTACTAGTAGAGACGTTCTCTGCGGTTTCCTGGATGCTAAACCAACAACAGCCTTCCCCATTGTGAGCAAAGATGATTGAGTCCATGAATGTTAAGTGACAGTGTGACATAGATCTGTCAGGCTTTTCTAATCCTAGAGTTTCACCGTCTGTTTTCTATCAGAAGCTAATGCAGGAGATAGGTGTAGGAGACCATTTTCTATCAGAAGTTAATGCAGGAGATAGGTGTAGGAGACTATTTTCTATCAGAGGCTAATGCAGGAGATAGGTGAAAGAAACCATTTTCTATCAGAAGCTAATGCAGGAGATAGGCAAAGGAGACTATTTTCTATCAGAAGCTAATGCAGGAGATAGGTGAAGGAGACTATTTTCTATATCAGAGGCTAATGCAGGAGATAGGTGAAGGAGACTATTTTCTATCAGAGGCTAATGCAGGAGATAGGTGTAGGAGACCATCTTCTATCAGAAGCTAATGCAGGAGATAGGCGGAGGAGACCATTTTCTATCAGAAGCTAATGCAGGAGATAGGTGAAGGAGACTATTTTCTATCAGAGGCTAATGCAGGAGATAGGTGTAGGAGACCATCTTCTATCAGAAGCTAATGCAGGAGATAGGCGGAGGAGACCATTTTCTATCAGAAGTTAATGCAGGAGATAGGTGTAGGAGACTTTTTTCTATCAGAAGCGGATGTAGGAGATAGGCGTAAGAGACTATGTTAATGTTCAGCCTACATATTAAACTCAGAGTGACCCGTTAGAATCAGACATAATCATTAAAAATGTTTTTTCAGTGTGTCACACCTTTATAATAGCAAGAATGAAGTAATTATTCCTGAAGTTCTGGCTTAAGCAGAATTTTTCCCTGAGTGAAGAATTTAACAATGTTTTCATTAAATCCCAAATCAAGCAGAAGGACAAAGCCTTGGTCCCCAACAAACATATTTATTTGAATTTCTTTCAAATGATAACAAAAACCCGATCAACAATGATTGAGCACAGGGTTCTTGGAAACAAGGTGAGTGGAGGGGGTGCTGGTTCCATTACACCCTACGTATCAAACCCAGCCGCTGCTCGGAGAAACCCAGTGGGCTTGCACCAACTCAAACGGTGTTGGAACTCCATCCTTTTCTCCTTTTTTACAAACTTTACAGCATAAAAATAGATTTGTAACTATGATTAACATATTCCTTAGTGTAAATATACGACATTTAATGCATGTTCAAACTGACTTATTTCTTTTTTATTGTCTGGCTATAAGCTTCCACCTGAAAAACAACAGAACATGAAGTAAAAGCACGAGTACCGATGAGCGTGATGTAAGGCAAAGCCAGCAGATTACCTGAACATCATGTGGTCAGTGTCATAAAGTGTAGCTTAACAGCTCGTTTAAAACGTACATCTGTTTTTATAAAGACCTCTGGCACTTGAGTGTTTATTGTCTACAATCTGTAGTCTGCTCCTTGCATAGAACACCCGTCTCTGGCCTATCAGGGCCACCATTGGCTTTCAGATAAAACTTCCCTGGAAGTAAAGGACCCTAAACTCTGAACAGAGTGCAGCAAACACATTGGTACATTCCACGGGTTTGTTGTCTTTTATATCAATGCATATGAATTGCACAATCCTGCCTCAGTTTAGCAGTTAAGCTGCAGTGCAACATTGTCACTGTGATCAAACACCTCATGTACAAAATAGAAATATTTGGCAAACTGAGAAAAAAGAAAACCAAACTTCCGCCTTACCTGGCACCGTTAGAATGGCTACTACCAAGAAAACAGGTCATCAAAATAACTAACCAGCATTCAGAATTCACCCATAATAGCTACTGATATTTTCCCCAACAAATGAACGCCATCACCCAAAATAGAATAAGACAAAAATAATGATGAAAATCACAGCTATCCTTATCCTCGGGAATGATAAACACAACGTACTGCAATGCTAAAATTTAGGAAGAGTTCTGAGTTTGGTGCTGATGTGTCAAATGTCGGCATTGGTGCCCGTCAGAGGAGAGGTGGGCTTTGGCCCAGGAGGTCACTGGTTGTTTTTCTCTTGTGATACCTTCACCACTGTGCCTGTGTGTGTGTGGTTTCTGAGAGCCACTCCACTCCCACCTCTCCGACGGCTCACTGAATCACCAGGCACAGTCCATAGCCTGATCCCAGGTGCGTTCACCTTCCCACCGGTGGTGCTGGAGGAGCTCCTCTCATCACAGCTAAGGGCAAAGACAGATATGAGGTTACTTCAGGTCAGTCCTTTAACTTCAACACAGATGTGGATACGACACACTTCAGAAATGCAACATGATGCTGTGATGAAGACAAAGTAGAATATAGCCTTGAGTTTGATGGTCAAACGAAAATTTCACACACTTCCATGTGTTTATAAAAACTGGATGTGCATGAGGCCCTGCTGGTTGGTCCAAGACCAGATAGGAGACCATGTGTCCTGAATGTGCAGATTAATTTTAATCCCATCAGATTAACACTCCCTCACAAAGATAGCCATCCCAGCCAACTGCTGATAAAAAACATTAAAGAGCTAAAATATGGTGCATTAGCAGGCTAGCGTTAGCAGCCTAGCTCCTCTTTCACATCGTTTAAAATTTGTCATTTTGCAATTAGCATAAATACACAGGCTGAAACAAAATGCAGTTTGTCACTAGCCTCTCCAGTGCAAAACCTTAAAAACTATAAATACGGTAACAGGTAGGCTGATACTATCACATACCTTCAGTAGCAGCCGACATCTCACATTGGGGTAATCGTTGGGTCAGACAATGTGTGTATTAAAGGTTTGTGTGTCTGTGAATTGGAGAATGTCACAGTTCATGTGGATGGGGAAGGGACCACAGCCGGGTAGTTCTGCAATTGTGTAGCTTGGCCTGCCAGACTCGTCCTCTGTTCTACAGTGATCTAGTCTGCTTACTCACAGGCAGAGAAGCACATGAGGGGCGGGACTAGCTGTAGTCACTGCTACTATAATTTTTTTGCCGTACCGCGATACACTGTAGTTTTGTAGCCATACTGCGTGAGCTGCGGGTTTTCAGCCATACCCCGCAATGCTGTAGGTTTTTAGCCGTACTGCGACGCTGTAGTTTTTTTGATGGCACTGATGGGCTTGGTTAAAATTCTCTGGGGATGGGGTTATTTGAATAGAATAGTTTCCAGCCCCAATACTAGAAGGAAGCATGAGGCTTGCTGGTCAGGGTACAATTAATGCTCCTGTACCTCTTTCCAGATGGGGAGGGGGAAGGGTCTATGAGAGGAGTGGGGTCCATGATGATGGAGTTCCCTATGCTTGTGCAGCGCTGTTTATAGATCTCTTCCAGGGGCTGGAGAGGAGCACCAACAGTTATAGCTGCAGTCCTGACAATCAAGTGGACAGTGGCGGCTGGCCACTAGAGGGCGATAGGGCGCCACCCCACCCCCCCCCAGTTTTCCCCAGTGTTTTTAATTTTTATTTAAAATAAATAAATAAATAAAATGAACAATAATCACATATTCTAAGTTAATTGTGTGTTTTGTAACAAAAACAAATTTTATATATATATATAAAAGGGGAATAGAGCTAAAGCCAAGGCTGTTCGTTGATGTTCGGGTGAGCTCGACAGTCTTGACCACTGGAGCTCACGAGTCATCCCGGGCACACATGGACAACACGGTGAAGCTAGCCATGTTAGGCAGAGCTAATGCAGAGCCATGCAGCTCGACGAGGGAAACGGAAGAAACGGAGGACGTTTGGACAGGGAGAACAACAGCAGCTGGGTGCAGAGGTAAGCTGTACATTACATTTCTTTGAGCAAGACAATCAGAATCAGAAATCCTTGGTTGTCCCACAAACAGGGACATTTGTTTAATAACATGTACATTGTTTAATGTGAAAAAACTGTAAAAACTCATTTCAACACACATACTTATTATACATATTTAATCATGTAAATGTGTATTTCATGTAAATTTGTACATACATCAATCTGATTCCATTGTACTTGTTACACTTCTGCTGCAGCAAACAAATTTCCCAGCTTTTGGGACAATAAAACATTTCTGATTCTCAATGAGATGTTTTTACATTTGAAGTAAAAACATCTCATTGAGAATCAGAAACCCTAACCCTAACCCTACAACAGAGCATGAGGATCCTTTTTTACTTTTTTACTACAACCTGCTTCTGACCTGCTCTGAGCCCGAAGCCAACTCGCAGGCACTGGCAGTTCACCAGCTCAGTTTGGGGTTTTCCATAAATTGGGAGAAAAGCTCGGTGACTGAACTCCGGGACAATGAAAGCTTGCCTTTCCCAGCCCAGAATTATGGATCTGGCTACGATGCTTAGGTGCGTGCACCCGCGCCACACTGTGTCAGCCCCGTCAGTCATGAGACTGATGGGCATCATGGCAGCAGGTCACGTGGTGGTTCCACTGGGTTTGCATCAAACGGCAGTTCAGACGTCTCAAAATTCACCCAATACACCACAGGATGCTCACCCTGTCACATCCAGATCTATCTTCAGCCATCTCCTCACCAAATACTTCTTGAAGGCGTTTGGAGGCTCAGATCTGCTCCTGCATCTCTGATTCCACAGTGGGATCTGGCTGCAGTTCTAACTGGGTTGTCTCAGGCTCCCTTTTGAGCCTTTAGACCAAGTTCCAATAAAACTTTTTGTCGCTCCAAACTGCAATGTTGCTGGCTCTGACGTCCTTCAAGAGAGTGAGTGACCTGACTGCTCTTTCTGTCTCACCATCCTGCCTCAGGATCAGGGGTGATTGGGGTTCGGCCATTCTGGGTCCTAACCGGGTGTTCACCCCAAGAGCATCAACAGGTCCTTCAGGTCTAGAAACATGTCTCTAGCAGGGTACATTCCTCCTCCTCATGAGTCAGAGGAAGACGCTGCATCCCACCTCCTGTGCCTGGTGCGTGTGCTCAGATGTTAAGTCTCTCACACAGCTCAGCTACACGCTTCACAGCAGCTGTTTGTTCACTACAGAGATTGTTCTCAGGGACAGCCTCTGTCATCTCAGCGCCTTTTACATTGGCTGCGTGATGCTATCACTCGCCTATTCCTCCTCTGTTTTGGATGTTCCAGATGGATTGAAGAAACATTCCACTCGGGCGATTTCTTCCTCTGTGGCATTGTGGGGTGAAATGTCTGTAGCAGACATATGCATGGTTGCTTCATGGTCCTCACCACCTCCCTTCACAAGTTTTTACCTCAGAGATGTGTCCACCAACCTCGCCGCTGCTGGCTCACAGCTCAGCTTCATCACAGCTGTTGCTGAATTTTCTGATCAGAAACTATGCAGTTTCGTTAACATGTTCTCAGAATGTGTCACACTGTGTCCTTGATTATGACAGCCCCTCCTGCCTGTTGCTAGGCAACCTTGAGGTTGATTCTCATCAGTTAAACGCTGATCATATGCAGTCATCATGTCCTCCAGTTGTTCTCTCATCTTTACGCCCGCCGACAGTTGTAGAGGTTTGTTGGGCTGGAACTTCAGAGTGCGCCCAGGTTTGGTTCTGAACCAGTGTGGCATTGACTATATCTGGCTCCGCCTTTAATCTAATAGGTGATGTGCGTAGCTATACAAAATAGAATGTTGTTTACATGTTGTAACCCCAAATTCTATGAGTATAGCTTAGCCTTTTAAGCATCCTGATCCCACTGGTTCTGGGGGCTGTGTGTGCCCTTTTATAGGGCCAGGACCCGACTAGGAGGCAGGCGTACATGAAAAAGCTCTTAAATGATTGGATAAGAGAATGAAGTTAATCCAATAGGATTTAACCAAAGTTACATTACAAAGTGTTGTGTTGAACCAAAAGCTTATTTTCGGCATCATTAAACAATAGTTTAAAAAACATACAATGTGATTTCCTGGATTTCCATGTTATTGGCTGAGATTGTTACACAAATGGGAAGAGAACCACTTCATTATTTATTTATTTTATCTCAACAAAGTATTTTTAGCGATACTACAGGTGCTGGCCAGTAAATTAGAATATCATCAAAAGGTTGAAAATATTTCAGTAATTCCATTCAAAACGTGAAACTTGTACATTATATTCATGCAATGCACACAGACCAATGTATTTCCAATGTTCATTACATTTAAATTTGATATTCATAAGTGACAACTAATGAAAACTCCAAATTTGGTATCTCAAAAAATTAGAATATTCTGAAAAGGCTGAATATAGAAGACACCTGCTGCCACTCTAATCAGCTGATTTACTCAAAACACCTGCAAAGGCCTTTAAAAGGTCCCTCAGTCTTGTTTTGAAGGCACCACAATCATGGGGAAGACTTCTGACTTAACAGCTGTCCAAAAGACAATCATTGACACCTTGCACAAGGAGGGCAAGACACAAAAGGTGATTGCTAAAGAAGCTGGCTGTTCGCAGAGCTCTGTGTCCAAGCACATTAACAGACAGGCGAAGGGACGGAAAAAATGTGGTAGAAAAAAGTGTACAAGCTCTAGGGATAACCGCACCCTGCAGAGAATTGTGACGACAAACCCATTCAAAAATGTGGGGGAGATCCACAAAGAGTGGACTGCAGCTGGAGTCAGCGCTTCAAGAACCACCACGAGGAGACTCATGAAAGACATGGGATTCAGGTGTCGCATTCCGTGTGTCAAGCCACTCTTGGACAAGAAACAGCGCAAGAAGCGTCTCGCCTGGGCCAAGGACAAAAAGGACTGGACTGATGCCGAGTGGTCCAAAGTTATGTTTTCTGATGAAAGCAAGTTCTGCATTTCCTTTGGAAATCAAGGACCCAGAGTCTGGAGGAAGAGCGGAGAAGCACAGAATCCACGTTGCATGAGGTCCAGTGTAAAGTTTCCACCGTCAGTGATGGTGTGGGGTGCCATGTCATCTGCCGGTGTTGGCCCACTCTGTTTCCTGAGGTCCAGGGTCAATGCAGCCGTCTACCAGGAAGTTTTAGAGCACTTCATGCTTCCTGCTGCTGACCAACTTTATGGGGATGCAGACTTCACCTTTCAACAGGACTTGGCACCTGCACACAGTGCCAAAACCACCAGCACCTGGTTCAAGGACCATGGTATCCCTGTCCTTGATTGGCCAGCAAACTCGCCTGACCTTAACCCCATAGAAAATCTATGGGGTATTGTGAAGCGGAGGATGCAATACGCTAGACCCAACAATGCAGAGGAGCGGAAGACGACTATCAGAGCAACCTGGGCTCTCATAACACCTGAGCAGTGCCACAGACTGATCGAGTCCATGCCACGCCGCATTACTGCAGTTATTGAGGCAAAAGGAGCCCCGACTAAGTATTGAGTGCTATACATGCACATTCTTTTCATGTTCATTCTTTTCAGTTGGCCAACATTAGAGAAACAAACATTTTTTCATTGGCCTTTAGAATATTCTAATTTTCTGAGATACCAGATTTGATGTTTTCATTGGTTGTCACCTATAAATATCAAATTTAAACGTAATAAACATCGGAAATACATTGGTCTGTGTGCATTGCATGAATATAATGTACAAGTTTCACGTTTTGAATGGAATTACTGAAATATTTTCAACCTTTTGATGATATTCTAATTTACTGGCCAGCACCTGTATGTTAGAATTTTGTTAAGAGGCGTGAAAAATCTTTTAAGCTAGCTTGTTTGGCAGATTTGTCATTGTGCCTTTAAAGGAAGAACATGTAAGAATTCTACAATGAAATAATCACAAAACTGTCAAATATCTCAATCATGGTGGAAGGAATGTTACACTGAAGAAGATTTCCTTCTCAGCCAGATAGGGGGTTACGAACTTTTCTCCTTTCAAAATGGTCAAACAGGAACAGTGTCTGTTCATAATCTCTCTAAACTGGCCAATACAGCAAAAAGGAGTGACACAGAAGTTATTTCATGTACCCCTAAGAAGCCTCGGCATCTTTCTGATTTACAATAATAAAAGGTGAAGCAGGCTAGCAGCTAAAGATGAGCTAACAATGCTAACGGTGAATTAGAAGAAACTGTCGGCTCTTAAAAATTTTTTAAGCTACTTTCTCAATTACAAACAACCAGGGCCAGATTATCATTGCAGGGGCCCCTGGGCACAATGTGCTTAGGGCCCCACCCACACCCCTCACCCCACCCGGCCTCCCCCAACATTACTGTCACCCAGAAACACTTTTTAGTCATTTCATAACATTGTCAATATTAAAAATCGCTTGATACAAAAGCATTTACCTCCAGGTCAAAATAGTTTTATAACCTAATCACAAACACTCATACCTGATTTTTTTTCCTGTTGTGCCTCACTTATGTCTTTCTTCCTTTGTCCTCTCTCTTTTCTCCTCTTTTTCTGTCTCTCTCTTCCTCACAGTGCTCATGTCTTCTCTTCTGTCTGTACTAACAAAAATGTTGTCAATCTGTGGGACAGTGGGGGCAAGAGTCTGCTGTAAAAGAGATCCCACTGTCACACAACAACAGAAAGTAATGCAGATTATTTAAAAGATTATAAAGTTATTGAAAAGTTTGCAAAGATGAAATATCTGCATGTTTTTTGTTTGTCTCCTGTCCCCTTCCTCCTCTTGTTTCCTGTTTCCTTTCTCATCTTGTCTCCTGTCTCCTTCCTCATCTTGTTACCTGTCTCCTTCATCCTCTTGTCTCCTGTTTCCTTCCTCAACTTGTCTCCTGTCTCCTTCCTCCTCTTGTCTTCTGTCTCATTCCTCCTCTTGTCTCCTGTTTTCTTCCTCCTCTTGTCTCCTGTTTCCTTCCTCCTCTTGTCTCCTGTCTCCTTCCTTTTCTTGTCCCCCGTTTCCTTCCTCATCTTGTCTCCCATTTCGTTTCTCGTCTTTTCTCCTGTCTCCTTCCTCCTCTTGACTCCTGGCTCCATCCTCTTATTTTTGTTTCCTCTTGTTGGTCTCCTCTCTTGCCTTCAGAAAAACTGCTTTCTGGCTTTTCTATTAGTTTGTTTAAACTGTTCAGAATAAAAATCCAGGCTCTGTCTCGTTAGATTGGTGCGACTAAAGTTTGTACTGAATGAAAATGTACATGAAACCATGTTGAAAAGGTAAGAAAAGGATCCGATTAGGTCGTTTTTCCCCCTCATGTACAGTCACGGAGTACAGCGCAGTGCGCATGGCTCTGGGGTTAATCACGTTTAATTGTTTCTCTTTGCAACAATGTTCACAAGATGGCCAAACAGTTAAATGGCAGGTTACAGATATTTCCATTTGACTATTTTGACAGATAAACTCAAGGATGTTGGTTGTTTTGAAAGAATTACCCCGACGCACACTGATGCGCACACAGATGAGCTGACACACACGGCAAGATGGCGCTGGTGTATGTGGCAAGTCGTCTGTCTCCTGTCAGTTATTTTATCTTTTTATTATTTTTGAGTGTTTTTACGTGTAATGTGACTTTGTTGCTGACTTATGACCGAGAGGCTCTTCTAGAACTTCGGTCGGCTGCTGGCCTGGTGGAACCGGGTGCTTGGACGGGCTGGAGGAGTTCCCATTTTTCATCCTCATGCCAGTGCCGCTTGGCACCACCGCTTGTGCCTCGACGGCTCCTGGATCGGGCTAACTGGAGGAAGCATCGTAGGGGTCGTGGAAGGTGTGGTGGACGGCGGGTGAGACTGTGGTCCAAGCTGTCACGGTCCCGTAGGGAGCTTGCTGAGCTGACGGGTATCAGCCGTCATCTTGTGGCGCCGTTGGAGCCGGCCCGTCTTGCCTCGTGCCGTTGGTGGGATTTGAAGAGGAGACTGCATGCGCGCGCTTTCTTCCAGTGTCTCAGTGCCGATGGAGGGGAGTCAACCCAGCAAATCTCCACCCGGTGACCTGTACAGGGGTAGCATCCACATCCCTGTGCTTAAATAGCGCTGGGCCGACGACTCCACATCTCACACGGCTAGGTCTGGTCAATGCCAGGTCGGTAATGAATAAAACTTTCATTCTGAAAGACTCCTTTGTTGCACAGGGGTTGGAACTCCTGTGCATATGTGAGAGCTGGCTGCCTATGGGAGACTCGAGTGCTTTACTGGAACTACTACCAGTGGGTTGTAGCTGTTTTAATGTCCCGAGGTCTTCTGGCAGAGGTGGTGGACTGGTTGTCATCTATAAATCTCACTTCAACTGTAAACAGCTTATTCTGTCGAATCCTCCTTCCAGCTTTGAAATGTGCCTATTTGAACTTGGCCCACCTCCCCTGTTGCTCATGGCGTTGATATATCGCCCTCCTAAATTTGATGGGGACTTTTTAAAGGACTTTTCTGACCTCCTGTCTATAAACATGCTAAAGTATGATCATGTTTTGATTCTTGGTGATTTTAATATTCATGTCTGTTGTCCTGATAAGCCATTGGCTAAAGTCATCTTACATCTGTTGGGCTCCCTTAATCGGTCATAGTGGGTCCTGGGACCTACTCATGCGCAGGGACACACCTTGGATTTAGTGATCTCTATTGGTCTCTCTGTTGCTGGTGTAGAGATACTGAGCCCGGTTTTTTCTGATCACTCGCCCATTTTATGTGATTTAAACTTGCCCTGCATGCCCTCTGTGGCTTCCTCTCATGTGAGATTTTGTCGTGTTTTAAATACAGCAAAGATTATTGAGCTTGGTGAGCTCCTATGTGCCGAAGAAAGTGAGCTATACACAATGTCACTTAATGCAGAGGAGCTTACACTCCAATTTGACAGTATCTGTAAAAAGATTTTGGATAAAATTGCACCTTTTAAGATTAGAAAGCCGAGGCCTAGGCCAGAACCATGGCTCTCTGATGATGTTTGGGCCTGCAGGAGGACAGAAAGGAAGTGGAGGAAAGACAGACTCCAAGTCTCTCCTGAGATTTTCAGAGAATCTTTTTTTAACTATCAGCAAACTCTTAAGGAAGCAAGGGCGAAGTTCTTTGCTGATATCGTGGAAAAAAATTCTCATGATCCACACGCTCTTTTTCTGTTGTAAATTCGCTACTTGAGCTCTCTGATTCTAGTTCTTTGCCTCCCACAGTTGAAAATTGTAATGACTTTCTTCATTTTTTTGTTGATAAGGTTACAGCTATTCGAGCTGCCATTACAACAGGGTATATACAGCAATCCTTAAGTAAAATTTACTACTTTTTAATACTTTTTTTACTACCTTCAGAATTTTTTTAAAACCATCAAAACACTAAATTGCAATTGTTAATCAGCGACCTATTTACACATATTTTAACATATATAACATACAAAAAGAATAGACTTAGAGACTCACTGATGTTGACAACGTATTGCACATATTTATTTTACATAGAAAATTAGCCAGGCACTTCTGTTCAGCGGTTCAGACAGTTGACTACGAGGCCTGAAATGATGCACAACGACCACTGAATATGACGTCATCATTATGTGACCGGATATGCTAAAGTAGGGCTGCTCGATTATGGCAAAAACAATAATCACGATTATTGTGACTGAAATTGAGATCTCGATTATTTAAGACGATTTTTCAATTTATGTAGATTTTTATTTTTTTTATTTTTATTCAGTCATAAAACTGCTCAGGGCACAATCAGGGCAAAAATAAACAAGAAACAAGATGATCACTAAAATAACTCCTGATTCCCAGTATAAAAAGACCAATATACTTATAACTCATAGTTTATGACCCAAGGGCTACAGACCTTGGTTTAACTCATTTAAGTCTAACCAGTACAGACCCAAATACCAATATCTTGCAAATACTGACAGCAAGAATTATACTGTGGCATTTATAATAAATACATGCAAATTGCTGTTCACTAAATGTTGCATAGCATTTATTGAGTCGTGTCAAGGTGCTGTAGGAGAGTGCACTACCACCATGTCCTCAGAGAGATTAATTATTATTTATCAGCGTGAGGAACTTATTTCTACCTTATTTATAAATTATTTATTTACAAGTCCATCAGTTAATGTAATAATTGTCCCAACCACAGCTGCACCCCCACCCCCCAACCCGGTCTCACAGCAGGGGCATGCTGCACGTGTGTTTAGCGCGCCGCACGCGCACATTTAGCCGTTTTTATCGGCTCAGGAGTCCGCAGGTGCGGTGTGTGTGTCACTCACTCTGGTTACTCCAACAGAGAGCCGGCTCCGAGAGCTGTGTCTTTAGCGACTGACACATCACTACATCATTCCCTTTCCTAATGTTGTGAAGAACGGTCCGGGGCGCAGGCGGAGTGTTTAGCTAACCTGCAGGAAATGTCGACGACAGTTATCCAGAAAGTAGCTAAGGGTTACCAGAGATGTTTCTGAGGTGTTCGCTAGGTACTTTTAAGATTTAAAAAGTCAAGAAGGGGGTCTGAAAAGCTGCTAGAAATAGCGTCAAAGTCGCTAAGTTAACTTGGCAACACTGGGAGGAGCGCTTCATTTGCAACTCAAGGCAGCGCAAGTGGGAGGAGCAAATAATCGGCTTGTTTTGTTTTTATAATCGTTCAAAACATTTCATTCGGAATATATTTCTATGTCGATGTTCAGAATACGACATCTGATAGTCTGAAAAAATAATACCTAATTTGGAAAAAATAATACCTCTGAGACCAAATTTAACACTTTTAATGGCCTTAAATTTGACTATTTTTATTTATCACTTTTTAATACTTTTTAAAACCCCGCGGACACCCTGTACAAACTCACCACCTGACTCTCTACTCCCAGAGCCGCCCCAGGCAATACAGGAAACATTTGAGCCTGTATCCTTATCGGACTTGGAAATACTGGTCACTCAGCTTAAACCATCTGGCTCTCCTTGTGATGTGCTGTCCGCTAGAATTTATAAAGAACTCTTTCCAGTGATATGCCCTTTGCTTTTGGCAATCATAAATGGCAGTCTTACTTCTAGTATGGTTCCGTCCTCGTTTAAGAAGGCTGTTATTCATTCTATGTTAAAAAAGCCGGGGCTGGATGTGACAACCTTAGCTAATTACAGGCCCATCTCAAAACTCCCTTTTCTTTCCAAACTGCTGGAGAAGGTCGTGTATTCACAATTGGTTGACTTTATGAACACAAATGATATATGGGAGACCTTTCAGTCAGGGTTCAGGAAAGGTCACAGCACTAAATCCGCTCTTTTAATGGTTTTTAATGACACGTTTTTAGCCTGTGACATGGATAACGATGTCGTCCTACTATTGCTGGACTTATCTGCAGCTTTTGATACAGTCGACCACGAAGTCCTTCTGGACCGACTACAGCATTGGGTGGGGATAACTGGGCAGGCCCTCCAATGGCTTCGCTCCTACCTTCATGACAGGATATTTAGTGTTCAGATGGGTGAGGTGACGTCACCCTGCATGAGACTTCGTTGGGGTGTGCCACAGGGCTCTGTCCTTGGTCCTCTCCTATTTGCAGTGTATTTGCTTCCTCTTGGAGTTCTCCATCGGCATAATGTGAAATTTCATTTTTTTGCTGATGACTGCTAGATCCATCTCCCCCTTCGACGTGGGGAGGATAGATCTCTTTCTCCTTTATTGGACTGTTTGAAGGACATAAAATGTTGGATGGCTTTTAATTTTTTGCACCTGAATGACAGCAAAATGGAAGTCAAAATACTTAGTCCTGGCAGAAGAAATGGCTCAGGTGCTGATATTGACCTTGGCCCATTGACCCCCTATGAAAAGAAAATATTAATTTGGGGATTAAAATTGACTCCTCACTTAATCTTCACACTCACGTAAATACAGTGGTGAGGTCCTGTTTTCTAAATCTGAAACGACTATCCAGGGTCAGGCTTCTGCTGTCCAGAGCACATGTGTTGCATACTTTCGTCCTGTCCCGTCTGGACTACTGTAACGCTCTGTATGCCGGTCTGGCCCAGTGCATGGTTGCACGGCTCCAATTTGTACAGAACTCAGTGGCTAGGTTCCTGACAGGTACTAAATGTCGAGATCACATTACTCCAGTGCTGCCGCTCTGCACTGGCTCCCGGTGCAATATCAAGCTAAATTTAAGATCTTAACTCTTGTTTATAAGGCCCTCCAGGGCAGTGCCCCCTCTTACATTACTGCACTTTTGCACAAGCATGCTCCATCTCAGTCTCTTTGCTCAGCCAAGCAGGGACGCCTAGTGGTCCCTCGGTCGAAATATCGATTGAGGGGTTATCGTGCATTTTCTGTTTTGGCTTCAAGTCTGTGGAATGAATTGCCATTGAGCATTAGGCAGGCGCCGTCCCTTCAAGTCTTTAAGTCTCGTCTAAAGACTTGTTTCTATTTGATTGCTTTTCAGCGCTAGGGTTCATTGAACTGCCCTGACATTATGGTTTTTAATACTCATCAGAACATCAGAGCTTTATACTGGACACTGTGCTCAGAGCAGCTCGCAGCGCAAATGGTGGACAGTGGGTTGAAGATCTGTAGAGGGGTTCGCAACACAGCGCAGAACCACAGCGATGCGGTAAGATTTCCTCCCACTGAAGCGGTCTGGAAACCCGGTCTCTCTGAGGGATGTGTCACTTGGAAAAATGTTCACCGATTATAAAACTTTGGCTGAATAGTGCTTGTTCCCGTCTCCAATGTGGAGACGCATGACGCATCCTGTCTGTCTGAGGCAGAATAGCCTTTTCAGCTTAGAATGCACCTGTAGAGACATTTGATTACGCACAAAGTTTATGTGGAGCAGAAGCGGTCGGTCCACGGCAGGTGAAATGTTCCTAGCGTACTTGAGGTGAAACTGTTTAATTGTAACATTAATATGTTACTGGACACGCTGGCCTGGTTGGTTAGACCGGAGTTTAAAGTGGAAAACACACAAACACACACACACACACTCAAAAATGCACCAACGGGCGTAAGGACCTGTTCTACTGTGCTGTGGTCTATCGTCCACCTGGTCCAAACAGTTCTTTCCTTCAGGAGTTTAGTGACTTTCTATCCTCCACTGTGAAGCTGTCCAGACTGGTGATTGTTGGTGACTTTAACATCCACGTTGATGATCCCTCTGATCATTTTGCCATGAATTTATCCAGCCTTATGGACTTCTTCAGCTTTACCCAGCATGTTTCTGGCCCCACACACACCAGGGGGCACACTCTAGACCTTGTTTTTACCCTGAGTCTAAATGCTGACAGTGTTTGTCCTGAGGATGTTTATATTTCAGATCACCATTGCGTTTTCTTTAACTTGTCAGTTTCTGTGTCCCCACCTCCTGCTCGCCGTATGGTTAGTTCTCGTTTTCTTAACGAGAGCACAGCTAGCAATTTTTCTGCTGCTTTTGATCCACCCTGTTCTTCCGATAATGACCCAGATTCCTTAACTTCTCAGTTTAACGAGCACTGCCTCTCCATTCTGGACAACATCTGTCCTGTCAGAACCAGATCAGTTCCTGCAGTGAACCCTACTCCCTGGTATAAGGACAGCCTTCAGCCTGAAGCGCCAATGCAGAAAAATTGAGCGTTTGTGGAAGAAAACCCATCTCAACGTCCATCTGCTGCACCTAAAGGATCTTCTGTCATCCTTTAACTCTGCAGTCAGAGATGCTAGGGTTTCCTAGTTCTCCAACCTGGTGTCCCAGAGCAAAGGGAACCCCAAGGTGCTGTTTAACACCATCAGCAGCATCGTCTCTCCTGCCTCTCCTACAGCCTCCATCCACTCTGTTGCAGACTGTGAGAACTTTCTGTCTTTCTTTGTGGACAAAGTCAGTAAGGTTAGATCTAGCATCTCTCCTTCAGCCTTATCGCCGCCTCTCCCGACTCCAACCAGGCCCATCATCCTAGATAGCTTTGCTCCTGTTTCTTTGCCTGAGTTAACCAAACTAGTTAACTCTATGAAGACCTCTGCATGCCCCCTCCACATCTTACCCTCATCTTTGTTTAAAAGTGCTTTTCACTCCATCGGTCCCAGCGTGCTTTCTATAATTAATGCTTCTCTGGTCTCTGGTCAGGTCCCTGCTTACTTTAAGAACGCTGTAATCCACCCGCTTCTTAAAAAACCGAGTCTCGACCCCTCTCTCCATAGCAGCTTCAGGCCCATCTCTAAACTTCCGTTCATCTCCAAGATCTTGGAAAAGGTTGTGGCTAAACAACTCACAGCTGCTCTTGATGAACAGAACATCTATGATAGCTTCCAGTCAGGTTTTCGTAGAGCTCATTCTACTGAAACAGCTCTTCTTAGGGTCTCCAATGACCTTCTGACTCACGGTGATGCAGGGGACTGTTCTGTTCTGGTCCTGCTGGACCTGACTGCAGCCTTTGACACTGTTGACCATCACCTGCTACTGGAGAGGCTGAGAGACTGGGTAGGCCTATCAGGATCTGCTCTGGAGTGGTTCTCCTCTTATCTCTCTGAGCGCTCCTTTTCTGTGGCCGTCTCCAAGTTTAGGTCCTCCACCACCTCTCTTACCCATGGTGTCCCACAAGGTTCTGTGCTGGGGCCTATGCTCTTCCTCCTCTATCTGCTTCCTCTTCAGCACATCCTGAGCTCCTTCAAAGGAATCTCCTACCATCTTTATGCAGATGACATCCAACTGTACATCTCCTTTAAGCCCCATGAGATGTCTAAGCTGCAGCTGTTACACACCTGCTTAGACTCTATCAAAACCTGGATGGTGGGAGCTTTCTTCAGCTGAATGAAGATAAGACTGAGATCCTCATCTGTGCCCCAGACAAGCTGGTTCCCAAAGTCAGAGACTCCCTTGGTCAGCTTGCTTCTCACACCAAACCTTCCGTCAGGAATCTTGGTGTGACCTTTGACCGGGCTCTCACCCTGGATTCTCATGTCAGTTCTCTTGTTCGCTCTTCCTTCTTCCATCTCAGGAACGTTGCTAAGCTGAGTCCCATTCTGTCCCACTCTGAACTTGAGACAGTTCTCCACACCTTCATCTCCTCACGCTTATACTACTGTAACTCTCTTTTCACGTGTCTGAGCAGAACCTCCCTGAACCGTCTACAGGTGGTTCAGAACGCCTGTGCTCGGCTTCTGACCAAGTCCTCCAAACACACCCACATCACCCCGCTTCTCCTCCAGCTTCACTGGCTGCCAGTCAACTTCAGGGTTCATTTCAAGATCCTGGTTCTGGTCTATAGGGCCTTACATGGACAAGCACCATCTTACATTGGTGATCTTCTTAGTCCCTACACCCCCAGCAGGTCCCTGAGGTCCAGTGATCAAAGCCTACTGGTTGTGCAGCACCAGGCTAAAGGTCAAAGGTGACAGATAATCTGCTGCTGTGGCCCCCAGACTCTGGACCTCTCTCCCCCTGAGCCTGAGATCAGTGGACTCAGTGGTCTCCTTTAAAAGGCAGCTGAAGACTCACTTGTTCAAGCTGGCTTTTGTATGACCTTCTTCACCACTCTCTCTTTATTCTGCTCTCCCCACCTATTCCACCTTCCTCAGGATCCACTGGTTTCCCTCTTTCCTGTTCACTCTCTCTCTTTCTTAACATTTTTTGTTTTAAATCCCAATAGCCTATTTTTGCTCATTTTAAATTTATTTTAAAACATTTTCTAAATGCTTTTTTATATTTTAACTTTTTTTGTTTTTGTGAAGCGCCTCGTGATTTTTATCTTGAGAGGCGCTTTAGAAATGATATTTTCTTCTTCTTCTTAAAATAATGCTGATGGCGTGGACTAGAAGACAGGTGATGGTTTATGTATTTAAATGATGATCAGGCTGCTGTAAAATGTAATCTCCATCCACATCCAGACAGAATTATTCTCTATTCTGTCTCTATTTTCTCTGCTCTTGTCTGAGCTGACGTAGCTGATGGCGCGGTACCCTTATGAACCGTGAGGTACATATAAGAAGTGCAGTAGAGTTTGAAAAATCTGCAGGGCCACAAACACATTAGGGAAGATGGACTGTAGACTACTGATTAGCCCGTAAACGATCATGGTTCTATTTATATTACATTATTCATGTGGACTCTGCTGGGATTATTTAGAGCTGAGAGGTGCAGAGCTCTGATGGTTGACGCGCTCCAGACAGATGCATTCTGAGAACGGCCACAGTAACATTCTCAAAGTGTCGCCATCTCAAAAACAAATGTAACACGCAATCATGTAGCAGTTTTTCTTTAGTACTGAGAGGAGATGCAGGAAGAGTTAGTTTTTGTACCTGGTGGTTGCAACAAACAGACACCATGGAAGGTAATAAGAAGTGTGGAACAGAAAATTAAATGATTCTTTCAATGTTTAACTCTGACAGGCTGCAGGCGCATCAGTGAGTTTGCGGTGGCTGCGCAGGGGGAGGGGAGGGGGCTGAAGCAGGAACCTTTAAATCTCTTGACGTGAAAGGCAACATTTTTGTTTGCATTCTTGCAAGGAAAGACTGCCTTGTAATTTGAAGTGACAGTGTTTTTTTCATGGTGATAGAGGGCACTTCATTCCTAAATCAATGCAAGCAAGCAGTATTGTTGTATTTGAGTAAGACCTTACCAACGGATGGTCATTAGGGTAAAAAATTCCTGGGAATGCAATTTTTGAACGAGTACTTCATTAGACTGTTCAACCTCCACCAAAATGACGAGCACATCAAACTCCCTAACCCTAACCCATTTCTGCAGGACACCACTGAAACAACAAAAACCTGGTAATCCTTCTCTTGGTGAGAAGCGAGATGTTCTTCATTGAGGAGGGAAGTCCACAAGTGTTCAGCTGGACTAAGCCAATGATTGCATGGATGCAGAGGTTATCTACAGGCATTAGCTTGGCTGTAGAGAGCAGTTTCAGCCATTCAAATCTCAGGGGCTACTAGATCAGCCCTAACCACAACCTGGGCAGAACCACTGCTTCCTCTGGTCTTACAAACACCACAGGGAAGCCTCTGTTTCAACAGTTGGAGTCCATAGTGTGTTCAGATGAAAAGTGTGTGTGTGTGGAGAGTAGATGAAAGGTCACTCATACCCTTTTCATTCTTGCTGGGGTAGATCTTGTTAAAGGGCTTGTAATCCTCTGGAAGGGGAAGGTCCTCGATGGGGTGGAAGTTGAACTTGGCTTCAAAATCATCTAAAAGAGACAAGATGGAAAAGAATAAGTGTAGGCTGGAGCTGCAGAACAGTTCCCAATAACATCTCAGCCCCAAGATGGAAAAGTGACTGAGGGGCTGTAGCAGCACACGGGATGATGAGTGTGAACACCACGCTGAAAGCTGGACATGCACCAGGAGCATGATACTGCTGCCCAGGCGATGAAGTGCGGTTGGGACTGTGGACAGTAGACAAGTTGGGGACAAAGGTACATGGACAAGGAAAAATCTATCTGGTATTCATTCGTGATCTGGATAATTCCAGTACATTCTGCAATGTCTGTGGTTCCTGTTGTCCAACTAGGGTGTACAAATAAAACAAACGTAGCAGCTAACAGCTGACGTTGGGAGACATTTGATCTCCTGTTGCTGAAGCAAGAATCGTGAAGGATTTGGATTTGGTTTATTCTTCTATTCTATTCCTTTTAAGTCCTGTTTTCATTGCCTAATATTCTCATGTTGCTAAAATGCTGTCAGAACGCAAGACTAGCCAGGGATCCCCACTCTTTTCTTGAGATTATTTTCCTGGGCTGTGCAGGAACATTTTCGAGACTTTTTCAGCGGCTACATTACGACTAGTTATCTCCACTAGGGCTGGTGATATACCGATATCATCTTATCAGGATATGGTCTGAAGCAGATATGATACTGTACATATACCATTATATTGATAATTCTAGTTGTGCAAAGATAGTTGTCTTTCACAAAGCCACCTGCTCTCCTCTACCTGCAAGGCAACACGACTAGATCAGAAGTTATCCTCTACTTCAGTTCATACACTGCTACTTTACGAGCTGATATCAGTTTAAAAGTCCAAACTCTCACGGTCATGCTGTAATCACAATCAGTCACTAACATTAGAAAATTAACTATTATTGAACTTTCAAATTCATTGCATCTGCTAACCTAACCATGGAACATTAAACATCTGGTATACATAATGGCATTAATTGATGAGTTATGTGTTTTTGACTCTGAATAATCTTTATTTATCCATCTTGGATAACTTTTACCTTGAGTTCCTTGGTGACGGGGCATGCTTGGGTCCGTGTTTTTGATTGGTTAGGTGTAAGTAATGACTCTAGTATGAAGCTATCTAATAAACTATAATGGAAAATGAAACTTTTATTGATCCATTTTTTCTATTGAACCACATTTGAATGATATATATCGAAATAGAATTATTGTCCAGCCCTAATTACTAAGTTTACAGTTACCACTTAAAATGATTTATTTATAAATTTAGCCATGTTGGATTCAGTTTATTTATGTTACCTTTGTTCGAGTGAACATGCCAGTCTTCTCTGGGCTCTGGTCTGCGTACCTAGCTAAAGCAGCGTGGACAGTGGGGCTCTGCTCTCTGTGCCCATACCCAGTATTGTGATAGAGCTGAGTTTATGACCTTTTTCCTCATTCACACGTTTTTGTTTCTGCTGTCGGACAACAGAACAAGTATGAAAAGTGGAACGTGGCCCGGTAAAGCTACCCATTAGCTGTGGTCATGCTCACTACGGCTCCATTAAAACCAAAGGCACAGCTCTCTGCTGCTCCTCTGTCACCCAACAGAGAGGGAGGAAGATCTCCCCCTCCATATACTGTAATGAAGCAACACTCTGGAACTGAAAGTTGCTAGTTTTGACTCTTCTTTGGATGAATAAATCCTCACGTGGGTCTGAAATCAGTAGATCTAGCACCAAATACAGATGGAAACACTGGGAAGCAGAACTGTTGTAAGGGAATATGCAGTCTGATTTGTCGGTAGTGTCACGTGCAGCTAGGGATGTCCCGATCCGATCACAAGATCGGAAATTGACCTCGATCATGTGGTTTCAGACTGATCGGGACTCAGGCTTTACTTCCCGATCCAAGCCCCGATCCGGACTGGATACTGGGTTCAAATTACAGAGCAACTTGATTCTCCTTAAAGGTTATCAGGCTCCCCTGATGCCCTTAACTTACACACCCAGAAGGAGCACAAAAGAGATCCAGTTTCTACCTACATTATTTATATGGACTCAGCATAGCAGGGATTCTTTAGCGCAGAGATGCAGAGCGGCAGGCAAACCACTGATTATTCATGAACTCCAGCTGCGTTCTGCACACGGCCACAGTAAAGTTTTCTAAGTTTCTAAGTGGCGTCACCAAAAAATATATAATTAACACACAGTCATTCGTGTCCGTTCATTTTCTCTCTGGTAAGTTCTGTCTGTGTTTGAGCATGACGTGTGGACGCGCTGCAGTGCTCGTCACTGGCGCAGCTGGGCAGCACAGCGCAGCGCACACTCCGCTTTATTGCAGTCAATAGATCAATTTGATCTGCTGGTTAAAAAGTTACTTGTGAGGTGAAAAAGAAGGAAGCAGGCAGGAGTTTTTCTGGAGGACTGGGAGATGCAGGAAGATGAGAGACAGACAGGACAGGAAGATAGGAAAATAAAAACCAAGAAAACAAAACAAAGTTCTTAAAAAAATAAAATGTAGGTAGACTGATCCCACTACATGTTTGTACCTGTATAAAGCAATAACCTATCAGCATGTAGTATTTAAAATTCAGATCATCTTCAAAACTTCGTCCCATGCCCAGGGGCGTATCTAAGCATTTTAGGGGCCGAGGCAAAATAGACCCCTGCCAGGTATTTTAAGTTGAAGTGCTATCTGTTTTTATATTAGACTTTTTGTATTTGCAATAAAGTCCAAAAGTGAAGAATTTATGTTATTTATTACTTGATTGTTCAAGCTACCTCACAGAAGTGATCTGTAGTTAAAAATTAAAATAAAAAGGTAATTAAATAAAAAATAAGGAACATTCTGGAACAGTTTCATCCTTTTCTTTCTTTTTTTTATGTATCGAAAGTATCCGATCAGGACTCGGTATCAGCAGATTCTCAAAATCAAATGACTCGGACTCGAACTCGAGGGCAAAAAAACCTGATCGGGACATCCGTACGTGCGGCGCTGTACCGCCTAGATGCAGAAATGGAAGCAGACCAACGCTACAGCCCAATATCGCCCATTGAAGGCAGCTGAAAACAGTCATGAGTTCCTCCACAAGAAAGGAAAATTAGTTTCCACGACAACTCTAATGATCCCAGGACATTTTACTTTTTTTCCCATTTTCCATGACTGGATAATTGGTCCATTATTTTCCAGGTTTTCCACGAGACAGGGGAACCCTGCTATGGCAGAAGCTCCTAAATCCATGATTAAATTATCAATCATAAATAAATGGTAATCTGGTAAACAGTAAACTAGGAGGGGCTAATGATGAGGGCAACTCACCGGTGAAGGATTTTGAGGAGGAGCTGGAAGGAAAACCATTCCGGACAGGTGGAGGAGGGGGAGGAGGTCCTGCTGGGGTCCGAGAGTTTGAGGAGGATGGAGGAGGGGGTGGTTTCCCTCCTCGGCTTTGGGACTCAGAGATAGCAGAGCTGTGGCCCCGATATGGAGGTGGGGGGGGCGGAGCATCCCGTCCACCATTACGAGAAGTGGCGGGGGTACCTGTGATGGCACAACATAGGTATCAGGTAAAATAGTTAAAAATGCCTTTCATTAAAAATCTAAATTACATTTTTTTATTTTAACTGTGTGAACACAACATGACTACTGGGCTAGCATGTGCTGGTGGGATTCACATAACTATTAGGAGGGGTAGAGGTACCTGCAGCCTACCCTCACTAAGCTAAAGCCAATAAGATGCAGGTCACATGAAGCTGACGTCATGACACATTGTGTTGTTAGTGCTGCGCCATTTTTAATGTCCACAAAAGACAATAACAAACTGTGAGACATCTTTGTGCGTTCATTCTGTGTTTCTTCTAACTGCATTGTTTGGTTCTGTTTTAAACAGAAAACAGTTGTTTTACCTTTTTTGCCAACGTTTCATCTACTACTACGGTCTTCTTCAGAGCTCGCCACAGTTGCATGGGATTTCATAAATGACTCCACACTCATATTGTGTTGATAACTGCATTTTTTTCTAACTGTTGTGTATGGTTTTGCAGGTAAGTGTGGAGTCATATATGAAACACCATACATAAGAGAAACCAGACACCAACTCAACACATGAACAACAGAACATAGAGTGTGAGAAGGAAACAAGCCGAAGACTCAAAAGAGCAGCACAACAAGAAGCAGAAAGTACAATAACGAAATCAGCTGTAGCCGACCGCTGCACAAGGGAAAACACATAATGGACTGGGACAGTACACGGATCATCAACAACAACATATAAGATGGATTAAGGAAGCCATAGAGACAAGGAGACATGGGCACAGGACCATGAACAGAGACGATGGAGATTGGAATACAACTCTAAACCATGCCATGGATACAACCGGCTCCAGAAAACAGAAAACTGGCACAGGTCAGTAGATCTTAAAATTTTAATCAGAGAGATGGACATGTTTGACATCTGGAGGGATGTCACGGCATCAGACGCAAATTCCTCTTCCGGTCTGCATTCTGGGAATCAAAACTAGGAATAAAAACTTTTAACAATTCTGGGAAAAACTAACAGGTGGAATCAGTTCCAATCGATGCTCGATGCCCAACCCTAGTGCTATATAAATAAAGTTTGATTGATTGATTCCATCATACTGCACTTTGCCTGGCAGACCTTGGAGCAAGGGTCCCACCCTAACCCTAACCCTGACCCCCTTCATCAATGAGACATGGGTCACGTTAGACTACATCCTGCGAGCGGCCCGAGGTGTCGCCCTGCTGTTGGGAAGAGGTATGGCCTCGACGTTAGTGGCTCAGAGACACTTGTGGCTGACCCTTTCTAATGTCCCCAACAGGGACAGGGCTAACTATCTGGAGAAGCCCGACTCCCCCAGTGGCCTGTTTGGATAGTCTCTCAATGTTATCCAGACAAAGTTCGAGGCCCAGCGGAAACAGACTGAAGTGCTACGCTCCATCACCCCAGGCGAGAAGGGTGGCGCATGGCACCTGGGTCTGACAGGAGGAACCTGACCTCTCCTCTTTCACCTCAGAGGAACGCCTCGACAGCAGCAGTGAAGGGCTCAGTTACAGCTCGGACCCCGTCTCTCCCTACTCGCCATTCGGCCTGGAGTAAAGGCCCTCCTGGAGGCTCACAGAAATGCTCTGTGAGCCGCAAGAAAAAACCTCAGTTGGCCTGATCCTGGGACCGACCTTGCTCGGGCTTTGGACCCTGTTGGGCTACAAAACCCCAGTTTTCTATGGTTGGAATGGCCCGGTTCAGCTATGGTTCAACCCCACATTCCAAAGAGACTTTGTTTACCGCTTCCAGGGGGCGAGTTTAACGGTTTCCAGAAACATGCACAGAATAATGTAATAAAGTCTGCTGTTTGCACTCGAAAATGTATGGATGCAATGTGTCTCAACAATGCTTCTCAAATTGGCCTCATAAAGCTGCGTCAATCCGCTTAGCTGGTGAACGACACCTCAATTTTCACATCAAATCTTGCCTGCAATCGGCCTGTGCAGGAGTGGGAAAAGCTGTTTTCTCCCGCTCTGCTGGAGAACAGCACCTTTCCTCCGGTAGCAGGCATGAACCTCCCCTTCCGCTAGAGGGCAGCAGCTCCCCCACCCGGACGTCGTAGCTACAGGAATCCCAGAGTCGTAGTTCCCTTTGAATTCAGATTTCTAATCCAGCCATGAGATGCAACCAGGGTCTGCAGATTAGACCAGTTCCACGTCTGAGGTGTTGCCGTGTCTGATATCATTCGCAAGTGTTGCAGAGCGATTATGACTTTGGTCAAAAGAGAGAATGATTCCAAGTGCTTGCTGGAGAATTGATCAGATCAGGAAGTGATCCTTGTATTTATTAAATGTTGACAAATTTAGACAAATCATAATTTGATAAGTTTAAAGGCGTTACCAAAGACTTCAGAGAATAACTCCCTCACTAAGATGAGTGGCTAACTCTTAGTGTGAAGTGAAAATGTTATAACAGTAATGTGGAGCAAAAATGTTAAACATTAATAATAATGATATAGTGATATTGTATTCATACTGATAGATTAAATTACTAGTATCAGCAATTACTGATCTGGTGTAATTTAAGATTTGAAATGAATCATTACAGGAAAAATATTGATTTTAACCCACAATGTAAAGTGTAGGACACATTATTCAAACACTTAATTTACACTGGATTTAAATAAATTGTTCATTCAACAAAATGAGGTTTTTAAAAAGTAATTTCTGACAAGAAAGATGAGCTTTATTCAGAGAGTAAAAGTCTTGTCTTCTGCTTGAGACCTTGGCTTTCCAGCTGAGATAAGGGGCTAGGAGAAGGACTTACTATGTTTCATCTCGTCTTCTTCCGCCTATCTGGGTCCGGGTCGCGGGGATAGTGCGCCAACTAGGGAGTTCCAGACCATCCTCTTCCCGGCCACCTCCACCAGCTCCTCCGGTAGGACCCTGAGACAATGTGTCCTGCGTCCCAGTTGTCCCACAAGTGTGGGCAAGATGGCGCCAGTGTTTTTGGCCAGCTGTCCACCTCGCGGTCTCCTCCTATTGTTTAGGGTGATATTTCTGAACTTTCTTTCCCCCATAATTGCAATCATTAAGTATGATCGCTCTACTCTTTTGGACATACGGTTGGAAATGTGCCTTTCTCCACCTGCCGTGAAGGAATTCCATCATACCTCTTGCCCGCTGCTCCCTGGACATCCTCTCTACCTGTGTCGGATGCCGTGTTGCTTCCGTGGTTGGAAGCGTCGCTGTCGCGGCTGTCGAGCCGGGCGACTGGTGAAGCTTAGAGGTTTTCTGGCCCGCTCACCTGCCTCCTTCAGGATTTCTATCGGCGTGGGGCCCAGTCTGTGTTCCTCTTGGCGATCCCTGGATCCGGCAGTTCCATGTCTGATCCTGTTGGAGTTGTCCGGGGATCTGGCGGGCCCACAGCTCCGCTCTGTGCCAATGGTGCTGCACCGTCGTGGAATCTGCCCAGCAAACCTTCTCCTAGTGCCGACGTCGGCGGCAGTCTGCTCCACGGCTTGGAATGTACATCAAGACTCGACCTCCATCAGCTTTGCTCTTATAAACGCAAGATCCATCAGAAATAAAACTTTTATTCTAAGAGAACTTTTCCGTGATCGAGCGCTGGACTTTCTCTGCGTCGTGGAATCCTGGATCACCCCGGGTGAGTCCGCTGTTCTGGCGGAGACTCTCCCCCCTGCATGTTCATTCATAAACTCTCCAAGACAATGCGGCGGAAATCTTACTTCTGGGGCTACGATATAAAACATAATAATAATCAACTTCTCCTCCATGTTTGCTCAGAGGTGTACGGAGCGTCCTGTCAGCTCATTGGTCAGTGAATGAAACCGCCGTTGATTGGTCCTCGTCCGAGCGACAGCGATGAAAAGTTGAAAATGTTTCAACTTTCTGGGATCACGTCGCTGGGTCGCCTGTGCACGAGCGCAACATTTCACAAGCCCGTTTTTTGCGTTTCGCTTGGTAGAAGGGAGACCCGCGATTATCGCTTTGTTGCGCATGTCTCATTGAAAATGAATGGAGGAGAGGCGATGTCGCCACCCGTGTGTCAAGCCCATAACACGACTCATCTCTTTATGTTACCTCCTCCTCACCCTCCTAGCTGAGCTGACAGAGGGTGTGTAACAGGCCTAAGAGCTGCCCTTTATTACCGGTTCTGTTCATTACCTTTATGGACAGAATTTCTAGGCACAGCCGTGGTGTGGAGTGTGTCGAGTTTGGTGGCAGGAGAATCTCGTCTCTGCTTTATGCGGATGATGTGGTCCTCCTAGCTTCATCCAGCTCTGACCTACAGCTCTTGCTGGGTAGGTTCACAGCCGAATGTGAAGCGGCTGGGATGAGGATCAGCACCTCCAAATCTGAGACCATGGTTCTCGACCGGAAAAGGGTGGCTTGCCAACTCCGGGTCGGGAGAGAGGTCCTACATCAAGTGGAGGAGTTTAAGTATCTCAGGGTCTTGTTCACGAGTGAGGGTAGGAGGGATCGGGAGATCGACAGGCGGATTGGTTCGGCGTCTGCAGTGATGCGGACGCTGAGCCGATCTGTCGTGGTGAAGAGGGAGCTGAGCCAGAAAGCCAGGCTCTCGATTTACCGGTTGATCTACGTCCCAATCCTCACCTATGTCATTACCCAAAGCTCATGACCAAAGAACAAGATCGCGGATACAAGAGGCCAAAATGAGTTTCCTCCGTAGGGTGGCAGGGCTCAGCCTTAGAGATAGGGTGAGGAGCTCGGACATTCGGGAGGGACTTGGAGTAGAACCGCTGCTCCTCCGGATCGAAAGGAGTCAGTTGAGGTGGTTTGAGCAACTGGTCAGGATGCCTCCTGGACGCCTCCCTGGGGAGGTGTTTCGGGCATGTCCTGCCGGCAGGAGGCCCCCGGGTCGACCCAGGACACGTTGGAGAGGTTACATCTCCAATCTGGTCCGGGAACGCCTTGGGGTTCTGCCGGAAGAGCTGGTGGAGAAGGCCGGGGAGAGGACAGTCTCTGGCTCCCTAGTTGGGATGCTGCCCCCGCGACCCGGACCCGAATAAGCGGAGGAAGACGACGACGATGACAGCTCTTAAGTAGTGATGCACAGATATGAAATTGTTGGGCCAACATCGATATCCGATATCGAGATCACTGTTATGGCCGATAACCAATATTTGCCGATACAGATATACTGACATTAATGCTTCTAAAATCAGCAGATTTTGTATAAAATGAGAATTATTAAAGCTGAATTTACGTTATGTACACACAACACACACATTTACGGTTCTGAGATGATTTCATTCACTGTCACGAGACTAAACAATTACACATCCCCCCGAAATGGAGAAACAACTGGAGACAAGATGGAAAAAAAATATCTGTTGTTAACTCATTCACTGCCAGCCGTTTCTTTATCAGAAAAGCCCTTCTCTGCCAGCGTTTTTACAGTTTTTTTTAAGAGTCACAGAACGTTGCGCGCTAGGATGATGTCGATGCCAAAACAACCAAAACAAAGAGTAGACTCACCTCTTAAATCATGAAGAATCTGCACATTTTGAGCTTTATCCGTTCTTTCATAATCCATTGTTGAATTGTGATTGGCAGAAGCTTTTCCGGCTCGCGCCTCACTTTTTTTACAGCAGCGGCCAAAAACGATCTCCTCACACATGGATTTTCTGCTTCCTGGTCATGTGACGTATGCGGATGAAGATCGGCTTTAGAGCTGGGATGTTTGCTCTCACGGTGCAGGGCTCGTTCCGACGCCCACACAGTAAAAACATGCAAATGACGACCAAAGCAGTGAATGAGTTAATATCGGCCCGATTTTATTCATCGGACCGATACAGATAAGTTAAAAAATGACTAACATTGGCTGATACCGATATTGATGCAGATATATTGTCCATCCTTACTCTGAAGATGGGCAGGAGACATGAATTTGTCCTCATCAGCTTTGGCAATCTAAAACATTCATACACAAGAGACTTCGCTTCCTAGGTGGAAACGGAGCAGTCCTGGTGGTTGCTGTCGCAACATCTGCTGCGTGTGTCCATTCAGTTTCACTTTTGTTTTGGTCCGCTAACTTTTTTTTTATTCGCTGTGTTGGAGTCGTCTTTACGGTGGGCTAAACGCAGTGTTTCACACTGTGGTTTAGAGTCAATCCAGTTAATCCCTGCAACCCTAGCTGAGAGTGCATCCAATTGATACGATGTCCACTCTGATGTTGGGGTTAGACTACCCTAGACTCATCTTTTAAAAAGACCTGTCACAGAAGCCCCAAGTGTAAATTCTGCTCTTACCAGTTTGGCGTCCCGGGGGCTCTCTGGCAGGTGGTGGTGGTCTACTGGCCTGCTGGGAGGAAGGAGATGGTGATGGGGGAGGTGGAGGAGCTTGGCTACGACCCTGGCTGCTGCTTGATGCATTTTGATGGTGTTTTTTACGTAGTGAGTTGTTCCTTTGTGGAAGCTCTGGAGCCCCAACAGCATCTACTGAAGAAGACCCATTGGAGACGCCTCCTGCTAGGTGTGATCTATAGGGGGGCGGAGGAGGGGGTGCAGAGGAGCTGCTTGTTGGTGGTCTAATGGAAGACTGAGATGGCTTTGAGGTGTTTGATGGGTTGGGGCCTCGGCTCGGTGTTGGCGGAAGGGGTTTCTCTCTGCTGTAGGCCGACAATATAGAAGATGGAGCTTTTTGGTTTGGGGCAGGTGTTGCATTACCTCGGCTGTTTTTGCTTAAGGGTGGAGGAGGGGGTGGTGCAGAGGTGCTGTGCTTCATCCCGATGCCCATGGAAGAGCTGCTGCAGCTGGCAGGGTTTGAGATGTCAGGCAATGAGGGTCTTTGGGATCGCTGTTGGGTTGGTGGAGACAGCTTCTTGGCTGAAGGTGAGCTTGAGGGAGCTGCTGGAGGGCGAGGGGCAGCAGGCCGGCACCCTGGAGGCCGAAGGGCAGATCGGCCCACTGAACCACCAGCAAATCCATCTGAGAGTAAGAGAACAGACAAATATGACTTGAATCCAAGAAACACAAGATTTCTGGTTTCTTTTGATGTAGAATGCATGTGTAATAACACTTTTCACAAACAGGAATGAAAATTTTAACCTTTAAAACATTTACTTTAGACAGGAAACTGTTGGCAATTTGTTTGATCTGAAAGTAGAGAGTAATGCCATCCATCTATTTTCCTCTGCTTGTCGAGGTTGGGTTGCAGACACAGTAACCTAAAGTTGGGCATACACTGCGTGACATTTTCACTAGTAGCACTGAGCTATATTTCAAACAGTAAGATTTCGTCTCAGAGCAAAGTTCACGAGTCATGTTTGGACACTGTACATCTGGTAGCAACACGTTGGACCTTCAGGTCCAGAAACCCAGAAGACCCAGAGGCTGTCGTGTTGTTATTGACAGTCTGTTGTCCTTTGGGCTTGCTGCTCAAAGGTTTATGGGGGTTGGAGAATGAAGACGAAAGTATAAAAGTAAAACAGTGTTTTGGGATCAGTTTATTTGACATAAATACAGCTAGGGCTGCAACAACGAATCGATAAATTCGATGAAAATCGATTACTAAAAGCGTTGGCAACGAATTGCGTCATCGATTCGTTGTGTCGCACAACTCTTCCAAAAGCGCCCCCCCTTCCCGCCCGCCGTTGCGCGCAGACAGATCAGCGCGAAGGAGAGCCGGCAGTTGTTTGGAAGAGGAACATGGCAGAAGCAGCGAGAGTCAAAAAAGTAAAAGCTTTTTAAGTTTGGGAGCAATTTCTGTTAAATCAGGCGAAGACATGCGTTACCTGCAACGTTTAGGTCAGACTTAGCATGGCACGGGATGATGCAGCGTCTTAAACGCAAGCATGTCAGGATCATCAGCGAGGAAGGAGAGAACTCTGTGTCCGGGTAAATTAAAAACTTTTCAAAAGTGATTCATTCAAGTCCCGGATTATTACACAGGCTAGACATGCCCTAAGCTCGTAAAAAAAAGTGTCTAAAGTCGTGAGCGCGACGCTTATTAGATGAGCGGGGGGACTCGCGCTGCTGCAAACCGGTTCCGCCCAAGGCCGGATTAACTGGGCAATTGCCCAGGGCCCACGAACTCTAAAGGGCCCAGGGCACGAGCAAAATACTGTATCTATAATTTCCTGCTTTATGAGGACTATGGTGACCATAGGCGTCATTTTAACCGGGGACGCCGGGGACATGTCCCCAGCAAAATTTGTGATTGGCTGCTGTGTCCCCCCCACTTTCAAAAAAAGCCTGCTGATGAGGATTTTTGTTTTACCAGCTCAGATCTTATACCAGGGGTCGGCAACCTGTTCCCATCAAAGAGCCATTATTACCCGTTCCCACAGTAAAGAAAACACCGCAGCAGCCGCGGCGTTGTGGGCGGGGCCTACCCTCAGACAGCAGAGCGCTGCTCACAACAGGTGACAGCAGCCGGGGGCATCGCACCCGTGGGGGATTCAACACCCACACTTTTCCAGCTGTTTGCTCACCTCCACACCAGTCTGGTTTCTTTACGTCGCACTCACTCTGTTTGCCTCATCTCCTTCTTCACCTCCCGCTTCTGACAGCGGATGTCGGGTTTCCAGGAGATTAAGAGAGGGAGGGACGGAAGAGCTCGACTGAATTCATAATTTTACATCTTGACATTAGCTGTACAAAGTCTGAGTTTGATCAAGTGAAGAACAACAATCTGCAGAGGTTTATAATAGGCGCGGCGCCAGGTTTTCATTTTTGGGTGGGCCACGGTAATTTTGGACGGACCTTAATAAGCAGTGACTTAAGTGAAGCAGGCAGGTCGCGCTAGAAAATTTAGTTTAAAAAGACGTCATAAATGTGTTCCCCCGTCATTTTTATTTCTAAAATATGAAGTAAAAACTCACAATTTAATTTTCATTCATTTGTCATTAATATGTAGTCTACACCCCTGCGTTAAGTGGACCATCTTCCAGTAAAAGCAAAGCATCCCCACCTCTCCAAAGATGGAAGAGCCGCAAGCGGCTCCAGAGCCGCGGGGTGCCGACCCCTGTGCTAGCCTACTTTATTGTCCCCAGCAATTTTTAAACCCCACTCAAGTGTATGGTTATTGTCCCC
This sequence comes from Nothobranchius furzeri, assembly GCF_043380555.1. Taxonomy (NCBI): domain Eukaryota; kingdom Metazoa; phylum Chordata; class Actinopteri; order Cyprinodontiformes; family Nothobranchiidae; genus Nothobranchius; species Nothobranchius furzeri. The sequence goes on from NC_091747.1 coordinate 65,838,361, forward strand.
AGCAATTCTGAAAACAAACTGACGCCCTTGATGATGACCGTACGTTCCGTTTTCCCCGGACGTGTCCACTTTTCACTCTCTGTCCGGCGCGTCCGGACTGGGGGTTCTTGATGAAAATGTCCGGCTTTTCATCCAGGAGCAGGGATCGAATTATGGGGGAGCTGTATATCCTACACATCCGGGGAGCCGGAAAAAAGTTTTCTATATTATATCATTTTTGGACTCTTTTGAGCAGAGAGCGGCACAGCGCATTGTTGCGCAGCGATCCAGGCAGCTGCTTCCAGCGCACGGTCCATTCTCAAAGTGGCGCAACCAAAAAACTATAATTAGCACACGATCGTTCATGTCTGCACATGTTCTCTATTTTCTGTCTTATTTGTGCCTGAAGCACTCTGCTACTGCGGAGCTCATCACCTGTGCTGCGGTGATTTCACCTCACTGACGCAGCATCGAAAACGCGCTCTGCGCTTTGCGGTCAGGAGATCCCTTTGATCTGCACAGAAGTAACTGATGAGGTGAAAAAGTAAGAATCCAGGCAGCAGATTTTCTGGAGAATTAAGAGGAGATGCAGGAAGATGAGAGACAGACAGGACAGGAAAATAGTTAAATAAAAACAACAAAACAAAACTAAGTGTTGAAAAGTAAAATGTAGATAGATTTATCTCCACGACACGTTTTTACCTATAAAACAATAAGTTATACACATGTAATATTTATAAATTTGATACTATTCAGATCACCTTCAACACTCAGTCACACACCCAGGGCCGTTTCAAGACATTTTGGGGGCCAAGGCAAAATGCCTATGTTTAATTACATTTAAAATTAGTTGTTTGACATCCCTAGTTATTATAAATGTCTACAGATGAGATCAAACAAAACAGATGAGAATTGCCCTTAAGCTGTTTAACTGGACGAAGCATTTTAGGTCACAGATAGATGTAGCTTAGGGTCTCTGTCTATACACCTTATAAGACAATTTAGGTGATGGCATGTTGTTTTTCTGCTATTGAACTGTTTTCTAATAATGCGTTAAATAAAGTGAAGGAAGGAGAGAAATAACGTTTCCCTAGCAGTTTTTAAAAATTTCCCCATGTAATCCGATTAATCGATTAATCGTGTCGAGACCCCATCCGATTCATCGATTATCCAAATAATCGTTTGTTGCAGCCCTAAATACAGCTAACGTGCTGCACAGTGGCGCAGTGGCTAGAGCTGTTGCCTTGCAGCGAGAAGGTCCTGGGTTCACTTCCCAGCCTGGGATCTTTCTGCATGGAGTTTGTGCATGCGTGGGTTCTCTCCGGGTACAGAGTTCTCTCTCTCTGAGTACAGAGAAAAACTATGAAAGAATGGGGGGAAACAACATTAAAACAGTGCATGCTGATGATACATAAGCTTTGGTTCTGTATAGTTAAATTTTATTTATAGACAAAAATGTAGTTGTAATTATCCCTGTACATACAAACAAGTATACCAATGTTTAAACAGAGAGGATGAGAATCTTATATCACTGCATGTTGGGTTAGACAATGCTCTGACTATAGTGTTACTAGACATATTCAGACGACATAGATTTATAAATAGAATTCCTCAAAACAGCATAAAAAGTAGGAAAATTACTACTAACAAACATCTGACTCACAGAAGTCCACCTCAGGAGTCTAAGTAGGATTGTAAAAGCATCCTGATAAGCCACTTGTAATTTCCTCATGGCTGATTTGCCATAACTATACCACAAATGAGCTGCATAAAAGGAAGTGCAGTAGGTCCGAAATTAGGGATGCACCGATTGATCGGCATTTGATCCCAATCGGCCGATAGCGCCCCTATCGGTTTTGATCTGAGTTTTCAAAATAGATCAAAGCAGACCGATCAGGTAGGGTTGTCACGGTAACCGGTGTAGCGGTAAACCCCGGTAAAAAAAAGTTGACAATAATAATAACCGTCTTGTTTTTAAAAAAAACTATATTATCTTGGTGGGTTTACCGTGGCTGCGGTGTAGGCGCGGTGACCCTTACCAGCCACCGTATCATCTGCTGAAGTTGCCGGCGGCACATGCGCGCTTTGATGTTTACAACCAAAACTTTCTTGAAGCTAAAGCTGAAATAATGGCCAAAGGAGGAGATGGAGACACTTTCAAACTCATGACACATCTGCGTGACCATCACCCACAACTCTACAGTCAACGCAAGGCAAGCTAACGTTAGCGCTTTAGCTAAAATGCGTGATCCGAGGATTTGGGTTGAGGGAGAATGCAACGAGTCGCTATATAAAGCAGCCGCAGCGCCGCTACCTGCATATAAACCGTGTCGCGGACACCCCCATGTAGAAATGACGCTATGCATTACGGGGCTCCCAGGGGCAGATAAGAGTTGGTCTCTCTCCGAGAATAATTATGAATTTAACAATGATTACTGCCTGATGACATTTTCCCACATCTGCAAAGCTCACTGGAAGGACACAAACCGAGGACAATATTTTCCTGATATAGGGTTTATTATTCAAGTAAGGGTAAAAAAGTATCTGATTAGAAGGCTACTTGAGTACTGAGTATCATCTGATCTAATATTTTTAAAAAGATGACATCAAACAGACAAAAAATAAGAAGTTATGGGCAAATATTGGTATTTTAAAGACTAAAGGGGAAAAATGTAAACAAATAAACAGCAAAATTTAGACACAAACTGAGGACAATATTTCCTGACATACAGGGTTTATTTAATTGTGTGAAAATGTAGCACGTTTACAAAAAATACCGCGATAATACCGAAAACCGTGGAAATTTTTTAGTCACAATAACCGTGAGGTTAAATTTTCACACTGTGACAACCCTAATACAGACCATTTTAGATTAGGTTACATTTCCTTTATTCCCAGATTATGTAGTTTGTAGCACTCATTCTAATGTTGTAGAAAATTTCTGGCCAATCCACGTGATCGGTATGGGTGATCGGTATCGTGATCGGCAGCAAAAAACCTGATCGGTGCATCCCTATCCGAAATAGGGCCACTTTGACATCGTCAGAGTGCATACCAAATGTAAGTGTCAGAATATTTGCTAGCATATACAAAATATACTGCATTGTCTCTTTAAATCTTCATCAGATAAATCACTTGTCAGAATATGACTAAGATATTGTACTTTATCCACCATAGTTAGGGGCTGATCCACCAAAAAGATTGTTGGAAATTTCAAATTATGATATTCTTTAGCTGTAGCAGTCACAATAACACTCTTTATAGGATTAAACATGATGTCAAACTGAACACCATATCGAGCACAAACCCGTAGTAACTGCTGCAGGCCAGCACTATATGGGGACAAGTGATTAACAAGAAGATTCCCCACCATACATCCTGTTTTACAGGCGGATAGTACCACAGACATTTCATCAAGATGTAGCAGGATGAAATAAGCCTGCTCCAAATTAGGTGGGTTGGCGCATACCGGCTTCCGTACTCATGAGGGCGCTGTGGGTATAAAAGGGAGCTCTGCTCACTGTTGGAGGATGCTAAGGAAACACTGCATTCTGGCGTCAGCTGCTGTATTCAAACTGCGCCTCAGTAGGTGATCGGCTTGGCTTTGGTGGTATGTACTCTACTGGCTAATCAATTAGTTTTAAGGAGATTCGTACTCAAACTGTATTGTGCACTCAACAGCTTGGGCATTTGTTTATTTGGTACTGGGTGTTACGCTACCGCTCATCCCAGAGTGAACTGAGCATTGGAGAAGAGGTATGTAGCTCCTGCAGGGGACAGCATGTGAGTTGAACTAATCCAACTCGAGCTCTGTGTTAAAACTCGGACAGGTGTTGAACATCAGTGCGTTGCCGGGCGGGGAAACTTCCTTGCGGCCTAGATGATACAAGCGGCCAGTAGTGTTGTCAAAAAAGTCGATACCTAGATATAAATCGATGCTAAAAGTGGTATCTAAATTAGATATTCCATCCCTGTGGTATCGATATTATGGACTATTATACACAGCCTTCTTCAAGTACACAGACACGCATGACAGCCAGATGCCGTAAAGCAGCCTCCGCCTCCCAGACAAACAGAAGAAGAAGACGCCGCATGGCTACATTACAATTTCCCATGCGAGTTGTCTCCGATCCAAGTTTTGTCTGCCAAATAAATAAACAAAAACATAAACAGCGAATTTGGGAGGCGCTTCACAGCCCAACTTAATTAGCATACCAAGTCCGACACGTAGTTGTATATTCACGCTTATGTGCTTAAAGGAAAACTCCCGTTTAATGCAACCCGGACTTAATTTCTAGCATGCAGTACGTTTGTTTACTCACGCTGACAACTTTGGTGCTACTTGGATTCCCCGGGGTATTTAGATCCATCGGCGAATCGCCATCAGTGTATATCCATATAACGGGTGCGGACGGGCACCCATGGTGCAGCCTCGAAATAAGACATTATCTGCACCAAAACATCTTCATGTCGAAAGGTTTTGTTAGGAATCATTAACGTGATTCCCCTGTTCGTTTGGAGCGGGTCTGGGATTTCTAGGCGTGAACAGACTAGCCGCAGCTAATCTAACCAGCGCTTTTAATGACGTCGCTGCCGTGCGCCAGTGTTTTTATTAAGATTACCGGTAGATGTACCTTTGTCCTACTGTGGAGAAATTCGTTTTCTCCCTATATTGACCAACAGAGTTGTTCAAAAGTACAGAACAAAACATATGGCATTACATCTTATGACAAAAATGCACCTTAAACAGAGTTTGAGCAGCAAAACATCACTCTGCAAATAGTGTACATATAGTGAGACAATTCACGATTTAAAGTGTTAACTTTCGCCAGTTTTTGTATGTACGTTTTAAAAATGCTGATACTTGAAAGGTTTAAGCACTTAATACACTTAATTCTTAACATTTAATTTTTGCAATATAAACTGAGGAATGTTATTTTTTTAATAAACTTCAACAAATAGGTGTTTGTAAATAGTATCGAAATCGAGTATCGAGTTTTTTTTCCCAGTATCGAATAGAGTTTGAAATTTTAGTATCGTGACAACCCTAGCGGGCAGACCGGTAGGTATGGGCCTCACCTTCTCCAGACTTTGTCAAAAATATAAGTTGTTGACTTGTACCTTTTCCCTGTTTTCTCTTAGATTGTGCTCTGTGGTCTAGCGGGTGGCCCCGCTGTTTCGTTTTAGTTATTTTCTTTGATAAGTTTCCAGTTTCTCCCCCCTCCTGCGGGCTCTGCACGGACCTCAGCGTAGTGTCTGAGGCTTTCCCATTCATCAGCGTGGGAGTCCATAGGGGACAACAACTGTGTTTTAATTATGTGATTTTAAATGATTGTTAGTTTGTAATTCCCCTTTTCTTTTGTGCAGGCTGGGACAAGAGGTGGTGGCCCAGGTGGGGGTGGTCCTGTTTGTGCGTGTGCTGGTGCGGGTTCCCTCACGTTGGCGTGAATGTCACTATAGCCTGGGGTGACGTTATTATATTTCATTTGTTTCTTTTTGGGATTCATCACCCCGTGTGTGATTCCTTCCTACAGCCAGTCTCAGTCCTGCAAGTCATTCCCTGTGTGTCTCTTGTCCCGTTTTTAATCAAAGCCAGTTTTAACAATATACATTATTTTATTTCTTTAAAAATAAATCAATTGCAACTTTTGGAACCACATATCATGCCTCATTTAGTGGAATGAACCTATGTGCTTTCTGATACTTCCTTAGGTGAAATTCCCAAGGTGGCGTTGTTGACAACTGTTGGCTGCTCCCTTAACAAAGTAAAAGGTTACAGCATGTTTGGAGCAAGCCATATCTATACCTCACTCGTATTGCCACAAAGATACAAGTTAAAAAGAGCAGGAGATAAGATCCAACCCTGTCTAACTCCATTAGAGACAGAGAAAGATTCAGAGACCTCAGTGGCCCACTTGACCTGCATTGACTGATGAGAGTACCAGCAATGTAGTATTCTAATCAGATATGCAGGTACTCCCCTACTTTGTAATTTAGCAAACAGCTTATGATGACTAACTCTGTCAAAAGCTTTTTATGCATCTAAAAAGCACATAAAGACAGATGTTATTGTTGCCTACAACTTCCTTCAATGCATAAATACAATAATCAGTACTAAGTCTACGTTTGAAGCCAAATTGATTATCGGTTGTTACCATATACACATTAAGTCTGTCCAATAGCATGTGTAGCATTGAATATAAATATTTTTAACACTATAAATCTACCCTCTGGATCTGAAACTGTTTCCAATACTGTGAAATTGATGTTTTTGTGTATTAAAATAGCTACAAGTCTTTGGCTACGTTCACACGACAGGCCTTGATGTTCAATTCCAATTTTAAAGTAAATCTGATTTTTTTTTTTGTGTGTGGCTGTTCACACTATGATTGAAATGCGACATCAAACTCTCTCCAGTGTGAACGCTACACGGCACCAAAGCAATCTGCATGTGCAGAAGACAATGGGTCACACCAAGTGGAGAAACCAGGAGTGGAGTTGTGACGTCATCCTGATCCTGAGGATAAACTTTCACACCGGTTAATTTGTCTGTTTTGGATTGAAACTGTTTTAAAAACTGTAAACTATTTTACTCCTTGTTCCCACAGTTTCCCTGAATTAGTATTCACCGAAAAAGTTCCGGTATTAATTCATTCACGGAGAATCCCCCTCCCTGGTTTCTGGTCTTTAGGGCCTTATATGGACAAGCACCATCATACATTGGTGATCTTCTCAGTCCCTACACCCCCAGCAGGTCCCTGTGGTACAGTGACCAAAGCCTACTGGTTGTGCAGCACCAGGCTAAAGGTCAAAGGTGACAGATCATTTGCTGCCGTGGCCCACAGACTCTGGACCTCTGCCCCATAGCCTGAGATCAGTGGACTCAGTGGTCTCCTTTAAAAAGCAGCTGAAAACTCACCTGTTCAAGCTGGCTTTTGTATGACCTTCATCACCCTCTCCTTGTTCTGCTCTCCCCACCTATTCCACCTTCCTCAGGATCCACTGATTTCTCTCGTTCCTATTCACTCTCTCGCTTTCTTTACATTTTTTAATCACAATTATCTATTTTTTGCTCATTTAAAATATATTTTTAACCATTTTCTAAATTATTTTTATATTTTACATTTTTTGTTTTTGTGAAGCGCCTCGTGATTTTTATCTTGAGAGGCGCTATAGAAAAGATTTTTTTCTTCTTCTTCTTGGAGATCGGTGAGACGCTTCGCTCCAGCAGCACCTCCAGCTCCTGTTCTCATTCTCTATTGTATTTTAATTCCTAAACCTAAAACAGGAAGTCCAGACAGACTCCTGAACCCTTCTGTCAGCGCTTCTCTTCAGGAACATCCACACACAACGCTCACCTCTGCTGACTCTGTGATGTAGGAGACTGATTTAATGCGACGTGACCATATGACCGTATGCGTCTCTAACATTACAGACTGTATGTCTTTAAGGTTAGAGACCTTTAACCCTGATCCATCTAACACTGAACACTATTCACAACACTTTGATTTACTTTGTAATCAGGTCCTGGACGTGGTTGCCCCTCTCAAACTTTGCAAGTCTCGGCCTAGGAGGGAGCCTTGGCTCTCTGATGTCGCACGGGCTTGTAGGCGGGCGTGTAGGGCCTCTATGAGAAAGTGGAAAAAGGATGGCCTACAGGTCTGCGTGAGTTGTTCAGAGCATCTCTGGTTGCTTATCAGGAAGCTGTGAGGGCTGCCAGAATGGCCTATTTTGCAGACATCATTGAAACAAACTCCAATAATCCCAGGACTCTCTACAAAACACTGAACTCTGTTCTGGTGTATCAGGAGCCTAGCTCCATGTCTCCTACAGCTGCTGGAAACTCTGAAGCTTTTCACGGATTCTTTGTTCATAAAGTATCAGGCATTAGAGCAGCTATTTCTGGTAACTCTGTTGACCCTGTTCCAGTTCCTCTATCACCACCCACCCTGAGCTCCCTCAATACTGTTTCATACTCTGAGCTGAGTAAGCTAGTTGCGAGGCAGAAGCCATCTGGCTCTCCACTTGACGTTCTGCCGCCTCGTCTCTGGAAGGCTGCCTTTCCGTGCCTTGGCCCTTCACTTGGTCAGATTATCAATGGGAGCCTCAGCACAGGTGTGGTCCCAGCTGCTTTGAAAGCAGCAGTTATCCGGCCGACCCTGAAGAAACCTGGTGCTGATGTCTCTGTGATTGAAAATTACAGGCCTATCTCTACCCTGCCTTTTACATCAAAACTGCTTGAGAAAGTCGTTTATCAGCAGCTGGTCTCACATTTAGCTGACTCTGATCTGTTTGAGGTTTTTCAATCAGGGTTCAGGTCTGGCCATAGCACAGTCTGCTCTACTGAGGGTCCTAAATGACATCTATCTATCACTAGATCAGGGTACATCTGTGGTGCTTCTGTTGTTAGACCTGACAGCAGCCTTCGACACAGTTGACCACGCGATTCTACTCGATCGCTTGGAACGATGGGTTGGGATCAAAGGGTCAGCTCTGGATTGTTTTAGATCATATCTCCACAACATGACATTCTGTGTTAAACTGGGTGATGTTTTTTCTTCTTAGGAGGGGCTCCGCTGGGGGGGTCCCGCAGGGATCGATCATTGGTCCTCTTTTGTTTGCCATTTATCTGCTTCCTCTGGGGGTCAATCTTTCGTAAACATGGCCTATCATTCCATCTCTATGCTGACGATCAGATTTACTCTCCATTGTGTCAGGAGAAAGGTCTCTCTATCCAGTCCTTTGTGTCCTGTGTTAACGAGGTGACGTCTTGGCTAATGGCCAACGTTCTGCATCTGAATGAGGGAAAGATAGAGCTGATTGTTTTTCACCCCAATAGCAGGAATGTGGATCATCATGTTGATCTTGGGCCTCTTTCTCCCTACTCAAAACCAGTTGTGACCAGTTTGGGGGTGAAACTTGATGCTGGACTTAAATTTGATGCTCACATCAACTCTGTGATCTGGTCCAGTTTCTTTCACCTGAGACGCCTTGCAAAAATCAAGCCCATGCTGTCAAGAGCCCACCTGGAGCGGGTACTGCATGCTTTTGTAATTTCTAGGCTAGATTACTGCAGCTCTCTATATGCAGGGTTGTGTCAGTCATCACTGTGTCGCCTACAGGTTGTGCAGAACAGCTCAGCCAGGTTCCTGACTGGGACCAGGAAACGGGACCACATCAGTCCGGTTCTGGCCTCCCTGCACTGGCTTCCGGTTTGCTATCGTTCACACTTCAGACTCCTCGTCTTTGTTTTTAATTTCTTCCAGGGTGGTGCTCCCCCATATCTGGCCACGCTCCTGGACAGACATTCCCCATCACGCGCTCTGCGCTCCTCTGACCAAGGCCTGCTCGTTGTCCCTCGTTCTAGGTGTCGTACTCGCGGGGACCGGGCTTTCTCAGTACTAGCACCGTCACTATGGAACCAGCTGCCACCCTCAGTTAGGCTGTCACCATCTCTGCCAGTCTTCAAGAGTCGCCTAAAAACCCACCTCCTCCGCTTCGCGTTTCCTGAACATGTTTGATTTTGGCCCTCTTTTATGTTGATTTTATCTCGCAGTTTTCATTGGTTCACTCTATCCCTTGTTTTACACATTTGTCTTCTACTAGAATGTTTCACCTTTTTTGTAATTTGTAATCTGTCATTTGAATTGCTTTTATTTTCTGATTTATTCACTTTATTTAACTTTGTACTGTACGATGTTCAGAGCCTTGGGCTTCCTGACAGGGTTGCGGAAGGCGCTTTATAAATAAAGCTTTGATTTGATTTGACCGTTCAGACTGCAGTCGCTTTCAAAAACATCAGATGTGTGTTGGAATCAGTACTACATGTTCAAGTGACACAGATCACATTTAAAAAAATCAGATCTGTGCGTTAAGACTGTCATGAAAAATCAGATGTGGCTCGCATGTGGGGAAAAAAGCAGATTTAATGCACTTTTGCCTGCAGTGTGAACTTAGCCTTTTTTTTATTATAGCAGGCAGAGAACATGCTGGGAAACTCAGGTGTTTTAAGTTCACCTGCAGCTGTGGCTGGTCTATGACCCCAAAATTCCACTATCTCCGCCCCTGCCGCCTCTCGCTTCCGAACTCAATTTTTACTGGTACCCGCTCTACAACGGCTCCGCTCTAGTGCGGAGACCTGAGGTGGGCAAACAGGCATGCGCGGGATTTTCGAGTTCTTGCGATACAGTCCGAGCAATAAACGCAGAAGTTAGATCCAAACACCCGTTGTGTGGGAGAAGCATCGACATGAACTGTTTAATCTGCCCATCATTTGTGTTGAGAGATCAGCAGTGTTTGGATCAACAAAGTGTGACTACTTTGATAGTGGAAACTGTATTTATGGCTTATTTTTGTGCATTTAAAGTTCAGCCGCCATTGATAGTTGTTAAAAGTTGTTAAACCTGTGCATATGAAACAAAAAACGCTTTTTGTTTATCGATTTATTGTGAAATAACGGAAGTTGTGCTTGCTCCCTTTCCTGTTGGGCGGTTGTGATTTCTGTCCATTGACTGCGGAGGTGCTCCGGCGTCCGGCGAAAATAGAATCGATCCTATTTTTGCAGGATGGCGGAACGGTGGGCGGCGCACTGCGCCACACGGCCGCCGCACTGCGCCACACGGCCGCAGTAGTGGAACAGCTCTGATAGAATACAACGGGACCGTTTTTGCTGCGGAGTTCGTGCCGGAGCGGAGATAGTAGAATTTTGGGTTGACCCTCTTGCAGTAAGACAACATCTGCCTGCAGTCTTTAAAGCTGGTCAAAAACCTTTAACCTCTTCTCTGTGGAGCCAGCTCCATGTACGTTCCATGAGACAAACTTTACGGCACCCATAGTTGTGTGTTAGCTATATGTCGCAGTCTTGTGGATGAGATATAATAAGCAGATAGATCCGGGGTGGGGAACCCTTGTCCATCGAGGGCCACTATCCAGCATATTTTAGTTTCAACCCTGCTTCAACACACCTGATTTCAATTAGCAGTATCAGATTATCAGGCTTCTGCAGAGCTTGATGAGCTGCTGCACAGGTGATTCAACCACTGAATCAGAAGTGTTGGCGCAAAGACATGCAGGATACCGGCCCTCGAGAACCAGGGTTCCCCACTCCTGAGATAGATGCATAAATGAATCCATTGTTTACAAATAATAATGATAATAATAATAATAATAATAATAATAAATGGACAGACCCAAAAGTGCTTATGGTTGTACGATGAAATGGTTATTTATGATTGAGTGCGTGACTTTGTGTCTGTGTAAATTCTATACACGTCTGTGTGTGTGCATGTTGTGTGCGTGCTGATGAAGAAAGTTGCTGACTGCTGAAACTGTCTGAGTCCAAGACTGCTGAAACAAAAACTGTGATGGTATGGTGTATGGGGTACAAAGATGGTGATGCTATTCTTCATCAATGGAAACATCAAGGCCACTGGATATTTGAATTGGCTACATGATGATGTGTTTCCGTCTTTATGCACTGAAGGTGGCACGTTCCCTGAGTTTTTCCAGCAAGATGGTGCACAACCACATTATGGGTGTCAGGACAAGGGAATTCCTAGATGAACAGTTTCCTGGAAAGTGGATTGGTTGTCGTGGGCCAGTTGAACTGCCCCCAAGGTCTCCCAATCTGACCCCTTAGAATTTTATCTTTGGGGTTGTCTGAAGGCAATTGTCTATGGTGTGAAGATATGAGATGTGCAACACCTGAAACTACAGATACTGGAAGCCTGTGCTGGCATTTCTCCTGTGGTGTTGCTATCAGTGTGTGAAGAGTGGGAGAAGAGGGTTGCATTGACAATCCAACACAATGGGCATCACATTGAACACATTTTAGAAGTGGTCAGAAATAAATAACTCTGTAAAGAATAAAGTTACATTCAAACCAGGCACAACATTGTTTTTCTTGTGAATTTAACAATAAGTGTGATGTGTCACATGACCCTCTTCCTATTGAAAAAACAGACGTTGGATTCAAGATGGCCGACTTCAAAATGGCCACCATGGTCACAACCCATTTTGAAAGGTTTCCCCTTACATATACAAATGTGCCACAAAGAGGACGTTAATATCACCAACCATTCCAGGGGTGGACCATTAAAGCGCCCGAGCGCCAATGGCGCTAAATTTTCTCGTCGGGCGGTAAATACATGACGACTTACCGCCCGGGTGGCGCCCAAGCTTTATTTGTCATTTACACACCGGCTTTCACCTGCATCATGGCCCCGCCCTGTAGGAAGCTGCCGTTTTCGTTTCACGCGCGTGAACCTGCGCGCCTCTAGCCACGTACTGCACTTGTACGATTCGTGCACGTACTGCACGATTAGTTATAGTCACGTGAACTATAAGTTCACTATTAAAGACGAAGTGGAACCACGCTAGAAACACACAGCACGCAGGAAGATCGCGCCACCACAGGGATGGGATTTCTTGATGAAATCTCCGGCAAAACGCTTTAAAACTGGTGAGGAGAAGCGAGACAGTTCGAAATGGTATGAAGCAGAGAAGCGTGTGCGTAGGTGGAACGATTCTTGGCGGTTTAAAGAAGACGGGAGGCGCAGAGAATGGCCGTGTTCGAGTTGAGCAGCGCCTCGCCTGGAAAACAGACTAGAGCAGACGGAAGCAGCAGGGGGAGTGGCTGAAAGCCGGCGTTTCGCCGGGGCCACACCGGCCGCGAAAGTGCCCGAAGCGAATCGCTCACGAAGTCCGGCCGCTCCTCAGTTCAGATCAGACGCGCCCCATTCGAGGCGCACCTCGGCTCCGCTGTGGTTTTTCTTTTAACTACCTGGTGTCCTCAATTTCCTCAGCTCTTTTCCTCTACGTGTGTGTGTGTGTGTGTGTGTGTGTGTGTGTGTGTGTGTGTGTGTGTGTGTGTGTGTGTGTGTGTGTGTGTGTGTGTGTGTGTGTGTGTGTGTGTGTGTGTGTGTGTGTGAGTGACTGAGGAGAGGAGAGGAGAGGAGAGAGACTATGGTGTGAACCAGTTGTTTCTGCCAGTTGAATCTCTTGTATTTCTCTACATGTGTAGCTCGTGGGTGACGATGGCTGTAGATATCGTGTTAGCATTCAAACTTGTTCAATTTTCAATTTTAATTCTGGTGCCTGTTAGCAGCTGAAACACATCCTTACGTGCTTGTGGATATCAAATATTGTATATGAAAACATGACTGTAATAATAAGTAAAGGTTATCAGCTGTAGGTTGAGTGTGCTCATAGGAAACGTGACAAAAGAAAACAAAACACATTTCTCTTTATGGTCTATATTGTTGTTATCATCAACGTAACATGATTTACAGAATACATGTGACCAACTAACATTTCATGTTCTACCACCGGATGTTTGGATCAAAATATGAACCAATCAGATCTTAGATCAGGTGAGAGCCAGGCGTTTCCCGTCATCCTCTAGGTTTTGCAGCCGAGGGAGAGCAACTGCAGCGCCTTGCTCCAAAATCTGCGTCCGCCTTGATCTCACGAGGTTATCGTTGCCTACGTATGCATGACGTCAGAGCAAGTCGGCGTCAATTCGGACACAAATCTAACCGGCATGCACTGCTCGCCAATCACTGCTGGTCTAATCTGCACAGAACTGGCTCATCTCGAACACAGTCAATGGCTCGAATACAGCAAAGCGGAGTTGGTGATGTACTGCGTTGTATGCCGGAAGTATGCGACGACAAAATTGTGTTTTGTTGAGGGAACAAACAAATTCAAACTTGAATACGTTATTATGTTTGTGAATGTGTACAAAATAAAGGTTTATTACATTTAAAATGGTTCAGTTGTTATTTTGACTCGTTTTGGCAGCTGACCAGCGGGGCCGGTAGATTCTTGGCGGGGCCGGTAAATTTTCAGAGTTACCGGCCCAGCTGGCCGGTTGGTTTTGAAGTTAATGTCCACCCCTGCATTCTCATTTTATTAAGGTGTATCGCTAGAAATGGCCCACCTTGTATAAAAATGTAAAATTTCAAGCTGAGAGGAATATTTAGAATTGATGTTGGTGAGAAATAATAGTAAAAAAGGACAAGTCTGTGAACTGGAAACACAGGATTTATAGTAAACAGGTAAAAAATATTACACACTGGGGCTTTGGGGTGCTGTGATCAACAGTGTCAAAAGCTGCAGAAAGATCTAACAATACTGAGGGTGATAATGTAGGCTTAGAAGGACAGAGTGCTGTCAAGGATGACACCCAAACTCTCCACATTCCATTCAATTCAATTAAAAAATACTTTATTAATCCCAGAGGGAAATTGATTGCTGTAGTAGCTCAGAATAATAATAATAATAAAAATCAAGTCATCAAAGAGTTATTGTACAATGGCTGTTGGCAGGAAGGATCTCCAGTAGCGGTCAGTGTTGCAGCCAAACTGAAGAAGCCTCTGACTGAAGACACTCTTCTGCTGTCGGACAGTCTTGTGAAGAGAATGCTCAGGGTTGTCCATCATGTTCTTGATTCTCTGGAGAATCCTTCTTTGCATTATCTCCTCCAGTGGTTCCACAGTCGTCCCCAGAACAGAACCAGCCTTTGTTATTAGGCTGTTGAGCCTTTTCAGGTCCCTGCTTCTGATGCTGCTACCCCAACAGACGATGGCTGAAGAGATTACACTCTCAACAACAGACTTGTAGAAGATCTGCAGCATCTTGCTACAGACACTGAAGGACCTAAGCGTCCTCAAGAAGTGCAGTCTGCTGTGTCCCTTCTTGTAAACGGCTTCACTGTTCTTTCTCCAGTCCGGTCTGTTGTCCAGGTGAACTCCAAGGTGTTTGTATTCCTCAACCACTTCCACTTCTTCTCCCATGATGGAAACGGTGTTTGACTCCACCCTGTTTCTTCTGAAGTCTAAAATCATCTCCTTTGTTTTGTTCACGTTCAAGGTCAGATGATTGTTTCCACACCATGCCACAAAGCGCTCCACCAGCTCTCTGTACTCAGCTTCCTGTCCATCTCTGATACACCCGACAACTGCAGAGTCATCTGAGTGTTTCTGTAGATGACAGGTCTCTGATTTGTACTGGAAGTCTGAGGTGTACAGGGTGAAAAGGAATGGTGAGAGTACAGTCCCCTGTGGTGCTCCAATGTTACTGATCGCCTGGTTTGATGTGCAGTTCTTCAGCCTCACAAACTGTGGTCTGTTTGTCAGGTAGTCTTTAATCCAGGCGATAGTTGGGGCCCCCACCTGTGTCTTCTGGAGTTACTGGCAAAGAACATCAGGCTGGATTGTGTTAAATGCACTGGAGAAATCAAAGAACATGACCCTCACAGTGCTGCCTGCTTTGTCCACATGACAGTGGGTTGGTTGAAGCAGCTGGATGATGGCATCTTCAACTCCAACTCCATGGCGATAAGCAAACTGCAGCGGGTCCTGATATGTTCTAGTTTGCTTATTCAGATGGACCAACAGGAGTCTCTCCAGGACCTTCATGATGTGGGATGTCAGGGCAACCGGTCTGTAGTCGTCATTGACTGATGGGCGAGTTTTCTTTGGAACTGGAACAAGGCAGGATGTCTTCCACAGGACTGGAACCTTCTCCTGGGCCAGGCTGAGGTTGAAGAGGTGCTGCAGAATCCCACAGAGCTGCTCTGCACAGGCCTTCAGTACTCTGGGGCTGACACCATCTGGACCTGCAGCCTTGTTCCTGTTCAGTCTCTCCAGCTGCCTCTTCACCTGACTTCTAGAGACAGATAGGTGGGAGGGGGAGGTAAATGGGGCAGCAGCATCTCCTGACTTGGTTGAAGACAGATTTATAGAACCAGAAGAGTCCATGACTGCATTAGAGGACAAAAGAGCTGGCGTGTGACAGGAAAATGTTGGATCAGAGGAGGATGGGATGTCTGATTGGCTGGGGACAGGCGAGGAGGATGCTGGGTTTGTTCCTGAACTGAACCTATTGAAGAACTTGTTCAGTTCATTGGCTGTGTTCGGGCTGCCATCTGTGCAATCCTTCCTCTGCTTGAAGCCTGTGATCTTCTTCATCCCTGACCAGACATCTCTGATATTGTTCCTCTGTAGTTTGTTCTCCAGCTTCTTCCTGTATGCCTCCTTGCTTGTCTCTGATCTTGATCTTCAGTTGCTTCTGTATACTCCTCAATAATTCCCTGTCTCCCTCCTTGAAGGCTCTTTTTTTTCTCATTTAGCAGATTCTTCAGTTCACTGGTGATCCAGGGTTTGTTATTAGCGAAGCATCTCACTGTTCTGGTGGTTAATATATTGTCCACACAGAAGTTTATATAGTCAGTGACACATCCAGTCATGGCATTGATGTCCTCTTCATATCCTTGGCAGAGTCATCCAATCTGTGGTCTCAAAACAACTCTGCAGGGCTTCTTCAGCATCCTGTGACCATTGTCTCACAGCTCTTCTTGTCACAGGTTGCCTCTGAACAAGTGGTTTGTATTCTGAGCAGAGAAAAACAAAATTGTGATCTGATTGTCCCAGAGGAGGTCTAGTTTTGGACATGTATGCATTCTTTACATTTGCATAACACAAATCCAATGTCTTGTTTTCTCTGGTGGAGCAGCTGACAAACTGTTGAAATGTTGGAAGTGTAGCAGAGAACGAGGCATGACTAAAATCACCAGATATAGCCACAAATGCATTGGGGTGCTGGGTTTGTACTTCGCGACAACAGATCTGATGGCATCACATGCATTTTCAGCAATGGCTGAAGGTGGAATATAAACGGTTGCCAAGACAACACTGGTGAACTCTCTTGGCAAATAATATGGGTGACAACTTACTGCCAAGAGTTCAACATCTGGGCTGCAGAGACGACATTTCACTGAAACATGACCTGGATGGCACCATCTCTTGTTGACAAGCACTGCCACTCCACCTCCTTTTCTTTTCCCGCTCCTCTTCAGATCTCTATCTGCTTATACAGTCAGGAACCCTGGCAGAGAGACGCTGGAATCGGGGATATGGTCCTGCAGCCACGTCTCACTGAAACACATAACACTGCACTGCCGAAACTGGCGGAGTCCTTGAAAGGGCTTGGAGTTCATCCATCTTGTTGGCCAGTGATCTCACATTGCCCATTATGATCGATGGAAGAGATGGTTTGAATTTCCTTTCTCTGTCTCAGTTTTGCTCCCGCTCTGCACCCACGATTCTTGTGTTTTAGTTCATTTGAAATTTATGGCTTCAGTTAAGGTATTATTTCAGCCTTCCCAATGTTAATCAGCTGCTCCCAACTGTAAACCAGCTTGTTGCCATGGTTACGCATCATAACAAATGCTCAAAAAGTGAAAAAATAGCAGTACAAATACTCCAAGCTTCACAGCACCAGAAACAGAAAAGTAAAATGTCCAAAAAAATACCATTCCTCCTGAGAAACCAGAAGAAAAAATGTCCAAGAAAAGGCAAAACTTACATATAGTCAACAGAGCTACTCCAACATGCAGCCGCCCAGAGCAGCGCAGTTCCAAAACACAGCACATTCAATTCAATTCAATTCAATTCAATTCAAAAATACTTTATTAATCCCAGAGGGAAATTAATTGCTGTAGTAGCTCAGAATAATAATAATAATCAAGTCATCAAAGAGTTATTGTATATTACAATGGCTGATGGCAGGAAGGATCTCCAGTAGCGGTCAGTGTTGCAGCCAAACCGAAGAAGCCTCTGACTGAAGACACTCTTCCGTTGTCGGACAGTCTTGTGAAGAGAATGCTCAGGGTTGTCCATATTTTTCTTGATTCTCTGGAGAATTCTTCTTTGCATCATCTCCTCCAGCGGTTCCGAAACTGCCGAAATTCTGGCTGAGTCCTTGAAAGGGCTTGGAGTTCCTCCATCTTGTTGGCCAGTGATCTCACATTGCCCATTATGATCGATGGAAGAGATGGTTTGAATTTCCTCTTTCTCTGTCTCCGTTTTGTGCCCGCTCTGCACCCACGCTTCTCGCTTTTTAGCTCATTTGAGATTTGTGGCTTCAGTTGAGGTATTATTTCAGCCATTCCAATTTTAATCAGCTGCTCCCGATTGTAAACCAGCTTGTTGCCATAGTTACGCATCATAACAAATGCTCAAAAAGTGAAAAAAGCTTAAAAAAGCTGTAAAAATCCTCCAAGCTTCACAGCACCAGAAACTGAAAAGTAAAGTGTCCAAAAAATAGGTTTTCTTGAGAAACTAAAAGAAAAAATGCCCAAGAATAGGCATATGAGTGGATGGAAGGATGGAGGAATTATCCCTTACCCCGGTGAGCAGACAGCTGCTCAAGAGAGAAATCAGTGTGTGTGTGTGTGGCACAAGATTATGAGGACACACAGCACATTAACAAAATAATGTGGTTCAGAGTCTCCAAAAGCAACACAACTCATTTCCGCCTATTTTTACCTTATAATGGAGGACACCGCAGAATTTCCCGTGTGCATTAAACTCCGCCCCAGGCTCTGGGATTTCCGCATTCCTGAGAAGTCCCTCGGGTTTATATGTGAATACTACAACGCCCGTTGGAGACCGAACTCACGCCACACAGCCCAACCAAACCCCGACCGTGCCGATGCTAATGTGTAAGCGCCATAATGCTCCAACTAAAGGCTTTTCCTTTTATACCATCTCTAAAGACACAGGACAGTTTAGATAAGTGGGAAACTTTAAGGACTGCAAATTATAAGAAAATTTTACCTCCAACTGGACGTAATTTAGGCACACCTCCTTGGAAAAGCCCCCCCATTGCCACTGGTCCTCCACTTCCGAAACCTCCTCCACCACCGCCACCGCCTACACCTCCTACAGCTGATTCTGGAAAGGTGATGACATGTTAGGCACACATAACCAGCAGATATCTAACAGACAGCACAGCTGATTCCGATGCATCAGTCGGCCAGTTAACCAGAATGATAATTAGCATTTTTCATCATCAACATTGGTCGATAAGCCTATTTAGTAGAGCCAATTTAAAATCAGGCACCTCCACAGGCAGCCCACTGCTACTAGGGGTCCGCTGTGGAAATACCCCAATCCAAAAATTAGGAGTATAGCCTCTGTGAACTTCCTTCTTTCAAGTGAGGATGGTACGACTTTTCCTGTCTGTGTGCTAAGACAGTAGCCTGGCAAGCCAGACTAAATAAATGTATTATTAAGTGTGGCAACGCTCCATTGACCGCTCTCGGTTGTGGGGCGGGTTCTACCGTTGTCTTTCAAAGGATCTCTGCATTCCACTGGACAATGAATGTGACATACTCTTGTTTCACTCTGTTGCATCATCCCACCCACCAGGCATATAGAGTGCCCTGATTGGCCCACAAAGCGGATAAAGCTCTGTGATTTGTTCACTAAGCAGATAGAGCACTATGATTGGCCCACCATTATGGACCAATCACAGCTCTTTATGTGTTTGAAACCCCTCTAGAGAGCTGTGATTGGCTAGCCAGAGTCCTGGTAGGAGCTGCTGAGGTTCCTATGGAGCATGCCTAGACCGTTCTTTGCAAAGCAAGAATTTGGTCTAGTTCACTAGGCTACTAAGACGGTGGTGTTTTGGCTGAGTCCAGAAAATTGCAGATGCTAATTCTAGCTAGCCTGCTAACTGCAGCTAAGGTGACTGTCCACTGCCCCCCCCCCCCCCCCCCCCCGAACGAAAACCTCCTTCTCTGTGTGTGTTCCAGATTACGTTGCGTGATTCAAAGCCAGTTGTGCTGGTCAACTGCTCTTGTGTGGCTGGCTGTGGAATCTGCAGCCACTTGGTAGCATTGATTATCCAGAGTGCTCAATCATTAAACTGAATGTGGCATGTCTGTTGTCCTTACCTGTCCCAGCATGCAAACAGATGGAATAGAAGTGGCATAAACCATGAACAATGGTTTGTCTCATTCCAGAACCTAACACTTGCATTACTTTTTACCGTCACTTTATTAACAAAATCTGTTTTAATACATGGGGGTGAAACCTGGACCAGTGGATACCATGGTTGTCCTAAAGCCCACACCAGGTGCTACTACAACAAGTGGAGTTAGGCAAGTATCACTAAATTTAAATAGCAGGCTACAGTGTGTTGTAAAAATAAATGCTTCCGGTTGCCTGATAATGTAATTCCATGAGTAGAGCAGGGGAGCTGGAGCTTTTTTATACCTTAATAAAAAAATCATGTTCTGTTTTATACAGCAATTGTCTCAATTTACAGATGAATTACAATCATAGACCAATGAATGTTTTATCTAAAGTAAATTTAATAAGACTTGATTGCTTCACAGTATTATTTAGAGCTGTAGCTATTGATTATTTTAGTATTCAAGTAATCTATCAAATCCTCCATTGATTCATCGAGTATTCTATTTGACGATGTTTAACGTGAAACATGACTTTAGTCTGCTGCTAAACATAAGAAAAAAAAAGGCTAAATTACAAAAGGCTCAATAATATATATTAAATTGGTGTTGTCTAGTTCCCTCTTTCCCAGCTGATATTTATAGTTAATGAATATTTTATGGAACAAAATTTGACATGGAGTAGTAATGGACTTGTGGTCAAGTTTTCACCAACAAATTGCCCAGAAAGTAAACTTTCATTTGCAGACACAAACACACCATCCGTCTGGCCTCCAAATCCAATTCTTGTTACTAGCCAAAGCAGCTATAACATCTTTGCTCAAGGCCTCATACGAGACTGCAGCATCCTCACAATGAATAAAAGTCAACCTCCTTGAAGTTCCTACGTGACTTTACCACTTATAGGTTGAAAAAATCAAATGTGTTGAATGAACAAGATGTTGAATTAAATGTTTGAATAATCTGTGCTTTAATCATCATCTATACTCATACACATTATAATAAATAAAATAAACTTCACACAAGTGTTCTAAAACATTCTCGCTCACACATAGAGTTAACTCTCTGAGGATCTGATGGAAGGAGGGACTTCTGAAGTATATTTTGGTAATGCCCTCAAACGAGTCAAATTCTGATTTGCCAAATTTATAAGCAATGTGTTTTAATAAAACAGGAATTACTTCCTGATGAATTCAGTTTCTAGCTGACTCCCAATTCAGCTAAATCGGGAAAAAGATATTTTGAAACCATCTTCTCCTTTGACCTCAAGTCAAAGCCTCTCTGCAACGCTGCGAGTGATACAGACACAACGGCTCTTCTAAGACCCAACAAACAGATTTAGATGCAAACAAGCATTCCAGCTTCCTGTCGTCACCTGGAGAGATCTCAGACTAGACGGGTTTTATCGGTGCTGTTGCGTCCGAAAGGATTTTTTTTTTGAGGAGGAAGGCCTGGAGAGATCCTGATCCTGACTGAGCAGTTGCGAGGAGCAGACCTGATAAAGAGCCTGATGACGAGCAGCTGTGTCCCTCATTCTCTGCCCATGCCAACCAGCCACCATTTGTTTGTGCTCAGCTTTGTGAATAGTCTATAAAAATCAAAGTCATTTATTGTCATTTCTACCACATGTGCAAGACATACAGAGAAACGAAATTGAGTTTCATGTACACACAATTCAGAGATCAGACATACATGGGCAGGACATGATAAGAATTGGTGACTGCGGTCATTCGCAACATGAGACGCGCTACCTTAATAGATGAAAAGGAATTACATGAGGATAGGTTGGTGGAGGGGAAAAAAAAGCATACCGGAGTTACTCCCGACAGGGCGTAGCTGTACTATGCAGAAAGAAACACCTCAAACATATAAGCACGAACTTCAACATTCACAACATGAGACTCCGTTGGGGGGGCTGGGATCCTGTCTTTCCAGGCCAGCAGCCATGTGCGGCGCTCAGCCAGCTGTGTCCACAGGAGGGTGAGAGATCTTGGGAGGGGCGCAGAGCACATTCCTGCAGGTTGATGGCCTTGCTGTGAAGTCCACAATCTGAAGGCGGGGGGGGGGGGAGTCCACAGCATCTGTCTGCATTTCTTCCTTCGTGGGGGATGATTATTTGCAGCTTCAAGGCTGCATGGCGTCAGATAAGGATAACAAGACTGTGTTTGGGTCAGGCAGAGATAATTTTCCCTCTGCCTTCAGTCTGTAACTGGTCATTCCAGTCCTTCAGCGAAGCCAATTCGGGTTATTAAACATCTCCACACCGTCCGGTGACCCTCTCTGAGATGACATCCATTTTGCGCACGAACACCGGTAACGCAGCTAAGACATTGTCCAGCTTACGATTCACCTCGAGTAACGTCCCAGTCTGTGAGGTCTCCCCCCGGACGGTGCCGTCCATGGGTGCGGGTCGCCCTCCAATCGCTCCCGTCATCCCATTTTTTCGGAAAACCAGATATCCTCCCACTCCAATCAGAAGAAATCCAGTTATCATCAGGCCAAACATCCACATATCTTCGACGTCCTCAATGGACAGCTGAGAGATACAGATGACATTCCACTCCTTCCAGGAATCGAGCATATATCCCGCTGCGTGTGTCCCGTGAGGGCAAGTGGGAGCCCCCTCCTCCGTTCTCATCATAGAAAAAAATTCTTATCAATCGCGTTGAATGACCAATTAATTAAATCCATTTCTGAAAAATAGTGATTTCCAGAGGAAATGCAGAGAAGCGCTCTGTAGGCAGACAAGACAAAAAGAGCCTTGGGAAAAAAAGATAAGGGAGCAAAGCAGAAGCGACTGTGCTCTGTGAGTGCCAGGAGAAGGAATTGTAGAGGTGAACTGCCTTTTGCTGTATCTGTTTTCTCCTGTTTGGTTTGCCAGGGAGGTAAGTTTGGTTTGTCCATTGGTTCCTTTAATTTGTAGGTAAGATGGCTGTTTAAGTTAGATGTGTATTGTTAGTTTGTTACTTTGGCCTTGTTCACCCTGAAGCTTAATCCTCCCTCACCCTTAGTTAGCGTTTAATTGAGTATTTGGTTATTGTGTCAATAAATTATTAGAAATTCCTTTAGTGTGGTTGCTTGGGATCGGCGGTTAATGGTGGTCCACCCTTTATGTTGCAGCCAGGCCCCTCCTAGACTGGTTGCAACAGTGCTAATCTACGAGTTTCTGATACCGAGAGGTTCACTCCTCCGGCAGTGTCCATCACGGCCTCTTAACCCCTGGGTTGCACAAGAATCTCCACACAAAGAGTGCGTAGATTAGGCACAGATTGCATCGGATGTTTTTTATAAATACAGCGAGGAACATAAGTATCTGAACACCTTGCTATTTCGCAAGTTCTCCCACTTAGAAATCATGGAGGGGTCTGAAATTCACATTGTAGGTGCATTCCCACTGTGAGAGAGAGAATGGGAAAAAAATCAGGAAATCACATTGAATGATTTGTAAAGAATTTATTTGTTTTGCACTGCTGGACATAAGTATTTGAATACCTGGAAATCAGCAAGAATTCTGGCTCTCAAAGACCTGTTACTCTGCCTTTAAGAATTCCACCTCTACTCCACTTAGTAATCGTAATTAGTAGCACCTGTCTGAGGTCTTTAAAGACACTATCCACCCCACAGTCAGTCAGACTCAAAACTACTACCATGGGCACGACCAAGGAGCTGCCAAAAGAAACCAGAGACAAAATCGTGGACCTCCACAAGACTGAAAAGGGCTACAGGGAAATTACCAAGCAGCTTAGAGAAAATAGATCAATTGTTGGAGCAATTGTCAGAAAATGGAAGAGGATAAAGATGACTGTCAGTCTCCCTTGGACTGGGGCTCCATGCAAGATCTCATCTCGTGGGGTATCACTGATGATAAGAAAGGTGAGGAATCAGCCCAGAACTACACAGGAGGAACTGGTTAATGACTTGAAGAGAGCTGGGACCACAGTTTCAAAGGTCACTATTGGTAAAACACTATGCCATCATGGTTTCAAATCACGCATTGCACGAAAGGTTCCCCTGCTCAAGTCATCACATGTCCAGGCCCGTCTGCAGTTTGCCAATGACAATCTGGATGATCCAGAGGAGGCATGGGAGAAAGTCATGTGGTCAGATGAGACCAAAGTAGAACTTTTTGGTCTAAACTTCACTCGCCGTGTTTGGAGGAAAAAGGAGGAGTTGCATCCACAGAACACCTTACCTACCGTGAAGCATGGGGGTGGAAACATCATGCTTTAGGGGTGCTTTTCTGCGAAGGGGACAGGACGACTGCACTGTATTAAGGAGAGGATGAATGGTGCCATGTATTGTGTGGCATTTTGAGCAACAACCTCCTTCCCTCAGTCAGAGCATTGAAGATTGGTCGTGGCTGGGTCTTCCAACATGACAATGACCCGAAGCAGACAGCCAGGCTAACCAATGAGTGGCTCCGTAAGAAGCATATCAAGGTTCTGGAGTGGCCTAGCCAGTCTCCAGACCTAAATCCAATCGAAAATCTTTGGAGGGAGCTGAAACTCTGTGTTGCTCAGCACCAGCCCCAGAACCTGACAGATCTAGAGAAGATCTGTGTGGAGGAGTGGGCCAAAATCCTTGTTGCAGTATGTGCAAACCTGGTCAAGAACTACAGGAAACATTTGATCACTAACTGCAAACAAAGGCTTCTGTACCAAATATTAATACTGATTTACTCAGGTGTTCAAATACTTATGTGCAGCGGGGCAAAACAAATTCTTTACAAATCAAACAATGTGATTTCCTGATTTTTTCTTTTACAATCTGTCTCTCATAGTGGGAATGCACCTACATTGTGAATTTCAGACCCCTTCTGATTTCCAAGACAACTTGCAAAATTGCAAGGCGTTCAAATACTTGTGTTCCTCACTGTACATATCTAGTTTACCAAACATACAGCCAAATTATTTTACAAGCCAGACTCCAAACTCTCTCAGATACTTAAAGGTTTTGCTTAAACATCTAGCTTCCATTCCATCATTCCACAAACCACGTTAAATCACTTCATATCCATTACATTACATATCATTATTCATACCTTGTCATGTATAATCATTAGTTTATAAAAATGAATTTATTTCCTTTTCCCTAAACTATATACTGACTGTCTGAATTAATATGAAGTGTGTTTCTGGTCCCTGAACAAGTAAAGTAACTAGAATCTTCTGATTAAACATTCAAAGATCTATCAGGTGAATATTTCATATTCATATAGAATTATCACATCTTATTGGTCATTTTGATAAATATGTAACCACTCATTAACACTACATATTTCATTCACATTTTAGGTTTGTACTGACCTCATCCTAGTCAAAATAACCTAAATATATTCTATAAATATATATAATAAATAAATATATATCTAAATATATTCACATATAATCAGTAGAATTTATTTATTTTATTAACATGTTCAGTAGTAAGGAAATGCTAAAAACATTCAATTTCTACTGGTAACACTGTACTTATTATCCACGGTGTAACGTATCAAAGGTCAAATTTTCACCAACAAATTGGCCAGAAAGTAACCTTTCATTTGCAGAAAGAAGAACACCATCTGACACTTCCACTTCCGGTCGGCAACAAGATGGCGCCTGTGCTTGGCTTAGCCGCGGTCACCGGCCACTTTTTCAAACCTCTCCACTAACCTCCTCTTTTCCACCTTGCTCCTGTCTGCGATCCTCTTTAGTAGTGTCCCTGCTACCATCCCCTATGATCGCCAGACTCTTTTGTCCTTCCGATCGTTCATGATTGCCCAAGATGCACCGAGGAGGTACCATCCTGTTTATTTACCTGAATGGCGCACTGGCTCGGAGCCAAACGACGGTTCCGAGCTGCGCGCATCTAGCGATGTTTGTCCGGTCCCGGGAAAACGTCGCAGGAAAAGAGGTAAACGAGCAGGAAACCAGGTGAGAATAAGACTTCTCTTAAAGCGTGGTTTATCTAGTAAACATCGGCGTGATCTTCTAGCTTCTTGTCCTTTGCTTGGTGACCTGAGCGTCACTTCCACATTCCCACCAGGCCGCGTTGCAACGCAGTTCATCCGTCCAAGTTTTTTATGGTCGGTTTATCCTCATTCCTCAGTGGTTTCTCCTACGGTTCCATCCATAGGTGGTTTTTATAAACACCGTGGATCTAACCCTGCTAATTTACGTCCACTAACTCCAGCTGTTTCTGTAGTTTCTGATTCCTCCACCTCACTCAGCATGGCCCTATTAAATTCCCGCTCTGTTAACAAAAAGTCCTTCCTGCTCAATGATCTAATTCTCTCTAAAAACCTGACTAAAATGTGACTAAATTTTGGCAGCAAACATCTGATTATTCTGGTCTGATTGAACTCTGCCCGAGTGGTTATTCTTTTCTTAGCCAGCTCTGGGGTTCTGGTCGTGGTGGAGGCCTAGCTGTTGTTTTCAGAGACCATCTTCCATGTAGCTCTACAACCTCTGGTCCCTTTGCTTCCTTTGAACTGCAGCTGATTAAAGTCGGGCGTAAAGACCCTTTCTACTGTGCTGTGGTTTATCGTCCACCTGGTCCAAACAGTTATTTCCTTCAGGAGTTTAGTGACTTTCTATCCTCCACTTTGAAGCTGTCCAGACTGGTGATTGTTGGTGACTTTAACATCCACGTTGATGATCCCTCTGATCACTTTGCCGTGAATTTCTCCAGCCTTATGGACACCTTTGGCTTTACCCAGCATGTTTCTGGCCCCACACACACCAGGGGGCACACTCTAGACCTTGTTTTTACCCTGTCTAAATGCTGACAGTGTTTGTCCTGAGGATGTTTATATTTCAGATCACCATTGCATTTTCTTTAACTTGTCAGTTTCTGCGTCCCCAGCTCCTGCTCGCCGTATGGTTAGTTCTCGTCTTCTTAATGAGAGCACAGCTAGCAATTTTTCTGCTGCTTTTGATCCACCGTGTTCTTCTGATAATGACCCAGATCCCTTAACTTCTCAGTTTAACGAGCACTGCCTCTCCATTCTGGACAACATCTGTCCTGTCAGAACCAGATCAGTTCCTGCAGTGAACCCTACTCCCTGGTTTAATGACAGCCTTCAGCCTGAAGCGCCAATGCAGGAAAATTGAGTGTTTATGGAAGAAAACCCATGTCCATCTGCTGCACCTAAAGGATCTTCTGACATCCTTTAACTCTGCAGTCAGAGATGCAAGGGTTTCTTATTTCTCCAACCTAGTGTCCCAGAGCAAAGGGAACCCCAAGGTGCTGTTTAACACTATCAGCAGCATCGTCTCTCCTGCCACTCCTACAGCCTCCATCCACTCTGTTACAGACTGTGAGAACGTTCTGTCTTTCTTTGTGGACAAAGTCAATAAGGTTAGATCTAGCATCTCTCCTTCAGCCTTATCGCCGCTTCTCCCGACTCCAACCAGGCCCATCATCCTAGATAGCTTTGCTCCGGTTTCTTTGCCTGAGTTACCCAAACTAGTTAACTCTATGAAGACCTCTGCATGCCCCCTCAACATCTTACCCTCATCTTTGTTTAAAAGTGCTTTTCAGTCCATCGGTCCCAGCGTGCTCTCTATGATTAATGCTTCTCTGGTTTCTGGTCAGGTCCCTGCTTACTTTAAGAACGCTGTAATCCACCCACTTCTTAAAAAACCGAGTCTCGACCCCTCTCTCCATAGCAGCTTCAGACCCATCTCTAAACTTCCGTTCATCTCCAAGATCTTGGAAAAGGTTGTGGCTAAACAACTCACAGCTGCTCTTGATGAACATAACATCTATGATAGCTTCCAGTCAGGTTTTCGTAGAGCTCATTCTACTGAAACAGCTCTTCTTAGGGTCTCTAATGACCTTCTGACTCACAGTGATGCAGGGGACTGTTCTGTTCTGGTCCTGCTGGACCTGACTGCAGCCTTTGACACGGTTGACCATCACCTGCTACTGGAGAGGCTGAGAGACTGGGTAGGCCTATCAGGATCTGCTCTGGAGTGGTTCTCCTCTCATCTCTCTGAGCACTCCTTTTCTGTGGCCGTCTCCAAGTTTAGGTCCTCCACCACCTCTCTTACCCATGGTGTCCCACAAGGTTCTGTGCTGGGGCCTATGCTCTTCCTCCTCTATCTGCTTCCTCTTCAGCACATTCTGAGCTCCTTCAAAGGAATCTCCTACCATCTTTATGCAGATGACATCCAACTGTCCATCTCCTTTAAGCCCCATGAGATGTCTAAGCTGCAGCTGTTTCACACCTGCTTAGACTCAAAACCTGGATGGCTGGGAGCTTTCTTCAAATGAATGAAGGTAAGACTGAGATCCTCATCTGTGCCCCAGACAAGCTGGTTCCCAAAGTCAGAGACTCTCTTTGTCAGCTTGCTTCCCACACCAAACCTTCTGTCAGGAATCTTGGCGTGACCTTTGACCCAGCTCTCACCCTGGATTCTCATGTCATTTCTCTTGTTGGCTCTTCCTTCTTCCATCTCAGGAACATTGCTAAGCTGAGTCCCATTCTGTCCCGCTCTGAACTTGAGACAGTTCTCCACACCTTCATCTCCTCACGCTTAGACTACTGTAACTCTCTTTTCACGTGTCTGAGCAAAACTTCCCTGAACCTTCTACAGGTGGTTCAGAACACCTGTGCTCGGCTTCTGACAAAGTCCTCCAAACACACCCACATCACCCCGCTTCTCCTCCAGCTTCACTGGCTGCCAGTCAACTTCAGGGTTCATTTCAAGATCCTGGTTCTGGTCTATAGGGCCTTACATGGACAAGCACCATCTTACATTGGTGATCTTCTTAGTCCCTACACCCCTAGGAGGTCCCTGAGGTCCAGTGATCAAAGCCTACTGGTTGTGCAACACACCAGGCTAAAGACCAAAGGTGACAGATCATTTGCTGCTATGGCCCCCAGACTCTGGAACTCTCTCCCCCTGAGCCTGAGATCAGAGGACTCAGTGGTCTCCTTTAAAAAGCAGCTGAAGACTCACTTGTTCAAGCTGGCTTTTGTATGACCTTCTTCACCTCACCCTATCTCTAAGGCTGAGCCCGGCCACCCTACGGAGGAAACTCATTTCGGCCGCTTGTATCCGCGATCTCGTTCTTTCGGTCATTACCCAAAGCTCATGACCGTAGGTGAGGATTGGGACGTAGATCGACCGGTTAATCGAGAGCCTGGCTTTCTGGCTCAGCTCCCTCTTCACCACGACAGATCGGCTCATGGATCGGCTCATGGAGCTCGGACATTCGGGAGGGACTCGGAGTAGAACCGCTGGTCCTCCTGATTGAAAGGAGTCAGTTGAGGTGGTTTGGGCATCTGGTCATGATGCCTCCTGGATGCCTCCCTGGGGAGGTGTTTCGGGCATGTCCTGCCGGCAGGAGGACCCCAGGACACGTTGGAGAGGTTACATCTCCAATCTGGTCCGGGAACGCCTTGGGGTCCTGCCGGAGGAGCTGGTGGAGGTGGCCGGGTAGACAATGGTCTGGAGCTCCCTAGTTGGGATGCCGCCCCCACGACCCGGACCCGGATAAGCGGAGGAAGAAGACAACGGTGACGACGATGTATTTAACGGTAATTATTTATTTTGTAAATTGGAATAGGTGTTTCTGTTCTCAAGAACGTAATATTAAATTGGCTTAAAGCACATATGCACACATCACTGGCTAAGCAAAACGTGTACAGGTTGGCAGGTCTGGGTATTGTAGACTCAGATTGCGTCGGATGGTTTTTATAAAAAAAAATCTGTAGTTTAACAAACATACAGCCAAATTCTTTTACAACCCAGACTCCACAAGCTCTCTCAGACACTTAAACAGCAAGTCACCCCCAAATCAACTTTTTTTACTGATAAACTATATGAATGAGTGTCTAATTGTGCTGTAGAGGCGTGTTTTCAAAATTTTGCCACTTTAGTGCATCTTTGTTAAAATTTAAATACTGATGCTAACCCAAAGCTAAAGCGGAGGTGAGAGCTAAGCTAACGGGGGTAGCAACCTGGCTACAACCAGAGTTAACTGTGCACAACACCAGAGCTTCTGAGTCAGAGATACGCTGGGCTGACCGCTGGGTAAAACCAGGTGGAACAGAGAGGTCTCCCGAAAGTTGCTGA
Source organism: Nothobranchius furzeri (assembly GCF_043380555.1). Classification (NCBI taxonomy): domain Eukaryota; kingdom Metazoa; phylum Chordata; class Actinopteri; order Cyprinodontiformes; family Nothobranchiidae; genus Nothobranchius; species Nothobranchius furzeri. The sequence continues at coordinate 65,868,166 of NC_091747.1, forward strand.
AAGCCGGCAGCCGCACAGCAGACAGAAGCCACGATCAGACAGAGATGGACCGAGCTGCAGGGAGGGGATAAGGGTGGAAAACATCGGTCTCCCGAGAGCTCCACAAGCCGATAGTGGGAACCCAGCTCCACCAACATGTTATATTTCAACCCATTTTCTAAAGTGCAGCATTATGTTAAATGCACTGGGTTTTACCCTATTACATTTAAATTTCATGGTTAAACAGTACATGTTAAAATCTAAGCTCAGCTCGGCAGTGACCTAAAATACATAAATATAATTTTACTTACCGAAAAAAATGAAGTGGAGACTCCTTGGATGCTCTATTAGCGCAATTAATGCCACAGCAAGTCATTTTGTCCAACAATTGCACAATAATATCCAAACAAGAATACACAAACACAGAGACTCAAAATCCCGGAGCAGTTTCCAGGCCAGACCGAGGCTCTACTGAGGCCTTTCCACGGAGCTAGCTCTGTGGTCACGTGGGTCTGATGCTCATTAACCATACATCATTTTAGGCTTTTAATACACTTAAACAGAAGAGTGAGAAAAAAATTCACCCCCTCAGAGTTGTCATGAGTGTAAACTAGATAATTTAAACCAAAAACATGTTTTGGTACCAGGCAGTAAACATGTTTATTTCTGCTGTGAAATTGGTATTTTTAACATGGGAGTCAATGAGGATTTGCTCGCTTCTGACACCAGCCCCCAGCGGATGAGGGCGGAACTGCAATTTTTGGTACTTCCGGGTTGAGACCAATTTTTGAGCCGCATTGTGGGGGCTTGGTGATGAACAAAAGAACGAGATCATGGATACAAGCAGCCGAAATGAGTTTCCTTCGCAGGGTAGCCAGGTTCAGCCTTAGGGATAGGGTAAGGAACTCGGATACCCAGGAGGGACTCTTAAGTTGAGCCACTCCTCCTCCGCATCGAAAGCAGCCAGTTGAGGTGGTTCGGGCATCTGGTCAGGACACCTTCTTGACGCCTACATCGGGAGGTGTTTTGGGCATGTCCTGCCGGCAGGAGGCCCCTGGGTCGACCCAGGACCACCTGGAAGAAATACATCCCTAGATTGGCCAGAGAAAGCCTGGGTGTCCCAGCTGAGGAGCTGGCAGACGTGGCCGGGGAGAGGATTGCCTGGGAGGCCCTACTTGGCGTGCTGCCCCTGTGACCCAAACCTGGATAAGCAGAGGAAGGTGAGGTGAGGTGTGCACACATTTAATGAAGCTTCAAATCAGTAATAAATGAATAAAGGAAAATAATGAATCAAACCATTCAAATAGCTTTTCAGCCCTAGCAATAATGAATCAAAATAACTGTTTATTGTTGAAATCAATTATTTAAGATTTTAAATACCATCAATCCATCCATTTTCATCCACTTATTCAGAGTCGGGTGACGGGGGCAGCGGCCTAAGTCGAGAGGTCCTGACGTCCCTCTCACCAGCCACTTGGGCTAGCTCTTCCGGGGGAATCCCAAGGTGTTCCCTGGCCAGGTGAAAGACATAGTCCCACTAACGTGTCCTGGATTTCCCATTAGGCCTCCTCCCAGCTGGTCATGCCTGGAAAACCTCACCAGCAGGTGTCCAGGAGGCATGCTAACTAGAAGCATGCTACCCAGGAGCCACCTCAACTGGCTCCTCTCGATGTGAAGGAGCAGTGGGTCTACTCCGAGTCCCTCCTAGATGACTGAGCTTCTCACCCTATCTCTAAGGGAGAGCCCAGCCACCCTGTGGAGAAAACTCATATCAGCCACTTGTATCCGCAATTTCGTTCTTTCGGTCACTACCCAAAGCTCGTGACCATAGGTGAGGGTAGGAATGTTGATCGACCAGTAAATCGAGAGCTTCGCCTTCTGACTCAGTTCCCTCTTCACCACAACAGATCGGTACAATGCCTGCATCACTGCAGATGCAGCACCAATCTGCCTGTTGATCTCGCGCTCCATCTTTCCCTCACTCGTGAACAAGATCCCGAGATACTTAAACTCCTCCACTTGGGGCAGGACCTCATCCCTGATGAGGTTTTAAATACACCAAACTAATCTACTTGGTAAGTTATTGATGATTTTATTATCAGTCAGGTCACAGTTTAATACCAGTATATTAACAATGACAGTTATATCATAGCTAGATCCCACAATAAGTGAAATACTCCTTTAAGGGTCTCTTACCAACAGATGTGATGTCAGGGGACTTTGATAATAGAATAGAATAGACTTAATTGATCCCACAGTGGGGAAATTCACTTGTTACAGCAGCACCAACACTTAAGAGAATAATTTGAAGAAAATCCAAAGGGTTCAAATGAAGGGAACAGGCACACTGCAGGAATAAAAACACAATTCATTTCAACCTGCAGGGTTTCCTTACAGAAAACTTTTAAATGATTAGAATGAACTGAACTCAAGGCTCAATGTTTTCTTTGTAAAGGGCCTTGAGACAACTTGTGCTGGGAATTGGTGCCACATAAATAAACGGAATTAACCTGATGTGGTTCCAAGCAGATCATGACAGGCGGACAAGTTGGTCAGAAGAATGTTGGGTACTGATTGGCTAATGGATGGAGTCATCGACACTCTACTGTACTCCCACCTTGCTGCCTGCAGTCTTTCCCGATTCTGTACTTTTGGGACTCTGACAAAAAGGCAAAGACTGCAGAATGTTCAACATTGCTACGATGTCCTCCACTGTTGCATTTTGTTGTGTTTATGTCCGGTTAGCGTTAGGGTTTGACCTTGTGCTAATATTGCGTAGTGCACGGATCACCTAGCACAAATTTTTCGACTCCAGGGGCTGCCCCACTATGACAGAAGGCAGCGAGAGACCTTTATTATGCATATCCTGGTGTTGTCTCCTCCCAATCCCTATCAAATCTCACAAACACAGAAACGCAGCTGATGGAATGTCCATATGAACATTCATGTTAATTTTACAAATCTTAAAAAAGCTCAGGCTGATGATCAGCTGAAAACCAAATGCTTGCATGTGTCAGAAACTCACTCTCTAGGACTGGAGCACTCCGATCATTGACATCATTGACCTTCTTCAGTCTGGCTCCTTTGCAGATGTCTGACAGAAGTGCTCCTCTGCCTTTTGCCTCAGAAGAGCTCAGTTTCGGAGGAGTTGTGTTTGCCTGTGGAAGATGTTAACAGCTTGAAATGAGATCCTGTGACTTGAACCAGAGCAGACCAAGCTACACATGTGCAGAGAGCCAGGGTTAGGAAATCAGCTGCTGGTTCCCCACAAAGCTCAAGTTTTTGTGAGAGAACAGCACCAACATTGGAACAAATGGAAATGTAATTTTTTATTACACAGTCAGTAGTGAGCTTACAAAACTGAACAAAATGAACAACCAGTGAATATTAGTGCTGCATCATGCATGCATGACGAAAATGTGCTAACTCTATGCAGAAAGGCCACAGCCAGGATTCAAACTTGCAACTGTTTTTCTATGAGGCAACAGTCATACCCGCTGCACCACCATGAAGCCCTGTACTGTATATGTACTAAATGGACTGCTTTTTAATAAATTGGACTTAAAACATACCTTTGATGTCGGGCTTTAAATTCCTAAGGGTCCTCAAACCTTCAACTTTGGTCATATTAAGCTCTTTTATCCGTTTTACCTTTTTTAGCTTTTATTGGTTGCTTTTATTTTCATTTTAAACCTATTTTGGTTAATTAATTTTAGTGTCAGAATTTTTGAGTCTTACTTTGAAGCACTTTGGCCGCCACTTTCGGTTCCCCAACCCTGGTCCGTAAGGCCCCACGGTCCTGCATGTTTTCCATGTCTCTGCTACAGCAGACCTGAGCTGATATTTGCACTGCCCCTCCTCAGGAGGACATCAAGTGCTGAAGATGCCTGTTAATCACTCATTCATTTCGGTCAGGTGTGTGGCAGCAGAGAAACACTAATGTTTGAATTAGGGTTGTCACGGTGTGAAAATTTAACCTCACGGTTATTGTGACCAAAATTACCTCGGTTTTCGGTATTATCGCGGTATTTTTTTAAACGTGTTACATTTTCAGACAACTAAATAAACCCTGTATATCAAGAAAATATTGTCCTCAGTTTGTGTCTAAATTTTGCCTAAAATTTGTTATTTTATAATTATGTTGTTTATTTGTTTACATTTTTTCCCCTTTAGTCTTTAACCCTCTGATGCATGAATTATGAGATCTTCAACCATGATTTTTTAAACATTTTTTTCATTCATCTTTAGGTGTGAATGAAACAAATTTCAACAAATATTTTTGTAATATTTTGTTAGTTTACTAATAATTTATTACATGTCCATCTCAGTGGACAACGTGCATTCTGAACATGAAATATGTTGGCTTGACTTACTGAAGTCCAAATGGAGGGGCTCACATGCAATAAAGTCTTCAACAGCTGTGCTTAATAGCAAAAATAAAGAAATAACAATTCTGGGTACCTGTCCACTGTAGTGACCATTATGCATCAGAGGGTTAAAATACCAATATTTGCCCATAACTTATTATTTTTTGTCTGTTTGATATCATTTTAAAAATATTAGATCAGATGATACTCAGTAATCAAATAGCCTTCTAATCCAGGGTTTCCCTTACATAGGCGTAGCCGTGGCGGGCCGCCACGGCTGAAATCCCACCGCCACGCCTACAACATCCCAAGTTTTATTGATGTTTTTTTTTTTTGCGCTGTTTCCCGAAGAAGCAGCGGGAACTACTGTGTTGTTGCTTGTGATCACAGCCGGCAGGTAGCAAGGAGGAGGAGGCAGGGCAGGGTGGTTACAGCTATGAGCGTACGGATAAAGCATTTTTGACGAATACGAGCAAGAAACGAGTGTAAAACTCAAAAATATCTGTAATCGTGCTGAATGAAATCCTCATTGGGTAACTGACTGTCTTCACGCTCTGTGATTGGCCAGTCAGATAGAGCGCCCGCCCCTCCCTACACACAAAACTGCAGCCGGGAGCTCAGTCAGCTCGGCCCAGGCATCAACGCACACACAGACAGTAAAGCCGGGCGGACACTGTGTGACTTTTTCACTTTTACTGAGCAGATTTTCCACTCGTGCGAGAATCCACGAGATCGGGGCGAGTTCTGCGCTGAGAGTCGTGTAGTGTACAGGGGGTTACGAGAGGCGATTGACACCACGTGACCAGCTACCGATCATCAATCGTGAGCTCGCACGGACTTCTGGAGTGTTTAATATTTATCTCATTCCTCATGAGGGTTGAAGCAGCGCAGCGAGCGGCTGCGACCCAAAAAGTATCAGAACCGCTCACGGCGCATTCGCATTCCTGCATCAACTCCGCTCACCCGCTATTTCCCTAATAACACACGCTGTTCGTTTTTATTTCTACACGTTTTTTACTCACGATGATTGTCAAGAAAGCGTGTTTGTCGTGTTCATGTTAAATTAAACTGATCACAAAACAGATTTACTTTCTTCATTTCGTTTCCCCATCCAACCCCCATAAATCCCTGTGTGTCCTCCTGCAGCACTCCCGAAGGACAACAGGCAAGACAAGACAAAAAAGTCTGACGTGTTGTGTAAAAACTGCTATTTTTAGCATATTTTAGGTCCGACGTGTTGCTACCAGACGTACAGTGTGAGCACATGACTCGTGAGATCTGCTCTGCGCTGAAGTCGTACAGTTAGAGCTGAAGCTGTGTTACGAGTGAAAAAGTCGCACAGTGTCCGCCCAGCTTATTATAATGTTCACTGTAATGCATCTAGATGTTCTTAACAAATAAATTAAATCAAAGATATTGGTCAGTAATGCCAAATATGTAAATTTGGGTTTCAGTCATTTTTATACTGACTTAAAAATACTTCATTAAGTCTACTAAGCAGGGGTGTAGAAGGTGTTTAACAGGGCCAGCCCACTAATGATCTTGGACCAAAAAAAAGGGGGCAGAGAGTCAAATAAAGGGGGCAAAAGAAGATGTTTTTCCAGACGCCAAGAAAAATTAAATGCCAAATCCACCCTGCAAAGTGTGTCACTGAGAGTTTAAAACAGAAATTATTATTGTGCAAATATTGGTGTATTCACCTTTAATACTAGTTATTAAAATGCAGCAGTCGCTGGATTGGTGCAGTTCAAAGTGGAGTGCATCAAATAAAACAATATTAACATAAAGGTGAGACGTGTCATAACCCCCCCCCGCCAACACCACCACCACAGCTGGAAAAATTCCTAGGGGAAACACTGTAATCAGATACTTTTTTACCCTTACTTGAGTAATAAACCCTATATCAGGAAAGTATTGTCCTCGGTTTGTGTCCTTCCAGTGAGCTTTGCAGATGTGGGAAAATGTCATCAGGCAGTAATCGTTGTTAAATTCATAATTATTCTCGGAGAGAGACCAACTCTTATCTGCCCCTGGGAGCCCCGTAATGCATAGCGTCATTTCAACATGGCGGTGTCCGCGACACGGTTTATATGCAGGTAGCGGCGCTGCGGCTGCTTTATATAGCGACTCGTTGCATTCTCCCTCAACCCAAATCCTCGGATCACGCATTTTAGCTAAAACGCTAACGTTAGCTTGCCTTGCGTTGACTGTGGAGTTGTGGGTGATGGTCACGCAGATGTGTCATGAGATTTGAAGCGTTGTTGCCTTTCACAGACACTTTTTCTGCACGTGCTGCAAACAGGATAGCCGTCTTCTATCAACTGTCCCTCGGCATTCCTCAAATATCCAAAAGATGCCCGTACTTCCGACTTTGTCTTCTTTGAGGGATAATAAATGTCCTGAGTGCTGCCATCTCCTCCTTTGGCCATTAATTCAGCTTTAGCATCAAGAAAGTTTTGGTTGTAAACAACAAAGTGCGCATGTGCTGCCGGCAACTTCAGCAGATGATACGGTGGCTGGTAAGGGTCACCGCGCCTACACCGCAGCCACGGTAACCCACCGAGATAATATTTATTTTTTTAAAACAAGACGGTTATTATTGTCAACTTTTTTACCTGGGTTTACCACTACACCGGTTACCGTGACAACCCTAGTTTGAATGGGCAACATGGAAAACATACAGGACAGGACCAGGGGGATCCGAGGACCAGGGTTAGGGAACACTTTTGTACGATCGGGATACACAGAAAATTCATCCAAATATTTTGGCTGAAAATGACTCAAAAGTGCATTTTCGGTTTTCGGCCGAAACACCTAAATCACTGAAACTACATGGCTGAAACAGGCTGACAGGTGAACTCTGTTTTCGTTTCATCGTGCTCCACCCTCATGTGGCAACTTGCTCTTTGCTTCATGTGACGGCATTGTGTCACCTCGGGATATGGTCTTCTGGTAATGTTTGTTTTCTGTCTAGGATGACTGGTTGACGCACACACAATCAGTCTTCTAATGTCAAGAATGCATGTGTTGATTTTGTATTTTATTTGAGTTACCAGTGACTTGGAGTTGCCCATGGAGTCTCACATCTGCAGACATCTGCATCTCTCATGATCTCCTCAGGGAGTATAATCAGCACTTCTGGGATCAACCTACTCCCAAGGGAGGGGAGATTCATGTTTACGCTTCTGTTTAATTTAACGTAGACATTTTCTGTTATGGATAGGAAGTTTGTAATTGTGATTTAGTTATTTGAGTTATCTGAAATGATTAGACTGGGGGGGGGGGGGGGGGGGGGAGAGATAGAGAGAGAGAGAGAGAGAGAGAGAGAGAGAGAGAGAGAGAGAGAGATAGAGAGAGAGAGAGAGAGAGAGAGAGAGAGAGAGAGAGAGAGTGAGAGAGAGAGAGAGAGAGATAGAGAGAGAGAGAGAGAGAGAGAGAGAGAGTGAGAGAGAGAGAGATAGAGAGAGAGAGAGAGAGAGAGAGAGAGAGAGAGTGAGAGAGAGAGAGAGAGAGAGAGTGCGTTTACATGCAGCCAGTAACCCTTTTAAAACCCGAATATTCACAATAACCTGGTTCCGCAGGTCCTTGTAAACACCGCCAGAAACCCGGATATGTGTGTTCTGCGCATGCTCTGTTCGTAATGAATCTTGGTCTTTTGAGTAGCGAGGTGTCTTGTATGCGCCAGAACACCGGAAGTAAACAACAAGTTGGGAGCAACATGGCGAGTCGCGGCACTGCACCACACTTTGAGTGATGAGGAAACTAAAGCGCAAACAAACGCGGTCGCTATCTCTTCCGAACTGGGAAACATGTTGTTGTTTTCACGGATACCGGAACGAGAAGAACCGGAAATGACGCATATTGCGTCTGGACGTAGTCCATACGTCCTGACGCTACCCCAACGTCCGCATTTACATCGGGTTATGCAAGTTAGAGGTAACTCTTTCTATTTATGCTTGTAAACGGGTTATTCTGATCAACTCAGAAACCCGAATGCCGACCTTAACCCGATCATAACCCGGATATTGGCTGCATGCAAACGTACTCAGAGAGAGAGAGAGAGAGAGAGAGAGAGTGTGTTAATTGTTTCCCTCTTGTTTGTAGAGTGGTCTGATCAGCCACTATTTAAGTTGAACCTGGTGTCTAAAAGTTTCTTCTTGATGTTGGTCTTGTGCTGGTGTCATTCTGACTGGTCTAGTCTCAGGAGATATCGTGAGTTTACATGGATATATTTATTAGGTCAAGTTCATGTTATTTTTGAAGCTTCTCCAAAATCAAATGGAGTTTTCAGAACCATCAGCAGTGCTTCTCTGGCTGGTTTGTGAAAGTCCCTGCCAAAAAAAAAATCGTACATTGGTAATGATTTCAAAAGTAAAGTTTTCCCCCTTTTAGTAATGCTGTTTTAGTGGGATAGCTGGAATATTAATACCAATTATGTGACACACTTTTTACTTTCAGTTTCACATCCACTGCATCTGCTCGGCCTTTCTCTTCTTTTACGTTCCAGCTACCTCTGTCACCATCAGTGGCGTTTTTGCAATCCTTTCTACACCCACCATGTCTTGAATATGAAGAAACAAGCTTTGGATCATGTGTGCGCAACTTGTTTGATATTCTAATGAAGCATACAACCGTTCCGATGCCTCTGGGCAAAGTAATAACTTGAGGGATTATATTTGCTCCTGTGGCTCGTTAAACCCAGCAATGATGGGTTCATTTTACAGTCCTCAGCAGGCCTTTCAGTTATAAGCCTGTGCATTTATAATGTTTTATTTTGAGTTATTAATAATTTATTATTTGATGTACACGAGTGGGGTCAAGTCAAACATTTTGAGTTTCAATTTATGTTGTGCATTATTGTAATATCATTGCTAAACCCCGGATAGAATTTTGTAATTGTTTTATTGCAATACCTTAATTTGATTGAGGTAATTACACTTGGCAGCCATAAATGCTACGGTTCTAATTATTGACATAATGTTTTCTTTCGGTTTTCAGAATTGGTTTCGTCATTTTCGGCTTTGGCCAAGCATTTTCATTTCGGTGCACCCTAGTGTAAAGTGCTCTATGAACAGATTTAATGATTGGTGTTTAAAACGTCAGCTGATCAAAACCCAATAATGTGTTCAAACTAGCAACTAACCTGACTGAAGGTAGGGGGAGGAGGGGGTCCCGGGGGAGGAGGAGGAGGAGGAGGAGGAGGAATAGGCATCCTGTTCCTGTGTTGGCACTGTTCTGTGAGGTAAAGGCCAGTATCTTCACTGTCTCCACTGGGGTGACACACACTGACTCCTTGATAAGAAAGAAATGAAATCAATATTAATGACATTTTAATCCAATTTCAATTCAAATCAGTTTTTTTATATAGCAACAAATCACAACAACATGCCTGTCAAGGAACTTCACAATGTAAAACATTCCAGTTGAGTTTAGTTAATGATAAATGACCTGTACTTGTATAGCGCTTTGCACTACAGTGTATACCACATTCATCAGTTCACACACATTCACACACTGATGGTGATAAGCTACAATGTAGCCACAGCTGCCCTGGGGCACACTCATAGAGGCAAGGCTGCCAAGCACAAGCACCACCGGCCCCTCTGACTGGCAGGTTAAGGTCTTCCCCAAAGACACAATAGCAGCACTCTCTGCTGGAAGCCAGTATCTATCACACAATCCTCTGATTACCGGACAACCCACTCTACCTCCTGAGCAACTGTTTAAGTATGCCAACTAGTTAGAGGTTTCCTATGTCAGGAAACCCAACAATTTGCATCCAGCCCGATTTTTACCTGGCATGTAGCTTTGTGCAGGTCTGCATCCCGGTCGCGGCAGGGACTTTTTTCTTATTTTTATTAGCTGTACTTGCCAGTATGATGTTGTCATCCTTTTATTAGTAAACAGCTTTCTTTCACCAAACCAACCCGGCTCATCTCTTTTAGGAATATAAAGGACATCAATATCGACACCTTATCCTCCTGTAATGATAATATTCAGTTACAGGACAATCTCTCCTCTCCTGATGACCTGGCTGCACTCTACAATGATCAGTTAGCTCACATTTTAAACTCCCTTGCTCCAGTTACAACTCGTTCTGTTTCTTTCTGTCAGTCTGCTCCCTGGTTTTCCCTTCAACTCCGGACGCTGAAAATCAAAGCGCCTCTACAGAAAAACTGGTCTCACTATTCACAAAGAACTATATAAAAATCATATGACTCAGTGTAAGGACCTAAACACACTAACCAAACTACAGAATTACTCCTGCCTAATCAACTCCAATCGAGGCAACACCAAGTCACTGTACTCCATTATCAATAAAATTCACCGGCCATCTGACTCTCTCCCACCCCACACGTGCTCTACTGCTACTCCAGGGTTTCCCCCAGCACTTTAAAAGCCTGGCGGCCCGCCAGGCTTTGCTTGCCCACCCGCCAGGCTAAGCGTCATGCCCCACCCCTCTCCCCGACCCTACCGTGTCCGCTGACAGGAACGGCGCAGCGAAACTAGAGCCCTCCATCGGCTGATACTGGTGAGAAACAGCAGAACGTGTGCAACCCCCCCACCCTCGCTCTCACAGAGGAGTGCTGCGGGACGGAGCGCGCCCCCCGCCAGGCTTAACTCATTTTCTGGGGGAAAGCCTGTACTTGTAATGCCCTTATTCTGTTCTTTAATGAAAAAATAATAAACATTCACCGTGCAATCAACCAAAGCATCCCTCTTACCTCCCCATATGATCCTCCTGAACCAACACAGTAAATTTCTATGTTCCAACTTCCCAGTGCTTCTGAGATTAGGACCCGACCGATATATTGGCCGGCCGATATTGAGTCATTAACACTATCCGCTATCGGCCAAAAAGACGGCCGATATGGCGGATATTGCGCTACCTATCCAGCAGATGGCGCCAGCTTTACGAACTCATGTTGTGGAAGTGGAGCCACCGTCACAGCACACATGCAGCAGGAGCAATTCAGTCAAGCAGAGACGACGGTGATGAGGAAGTAGGAGGTAAGTCTTCAGTTTTAAGCATATTTGTTGTGTCAGTGGTAAGTTGAACGGTAAAATAAGCAATGGCAAAGGTATGTTTCCCCTCAACATGCTTCCTAAGTTTATTGTGCGCCTCGTGGCCTCGTACTGAAGTTACCCTGAAAAAAAAAACTGCCGCAGCATTACGCTCTACGCAGAGCTCACGCTGCTTCCCCTTGAGTCATGCAGGGCAGTAAGCAGGGTCCGAAATTAAATTTTTGACTCACCGGCCAAGTTGGCTGGTAGATGATGAAAATCTACCAGCCAAGCATATTTTTTTACCGGCCAAAACTCTAAATGATTTAGATCTACCTAAAGCATGTTATTAGGCCCGAGCAGTGAAGCTGCGAAGGCCTATTGTATCTGCTCCGTTTCTTCTTATTATTATTAGGCCCGAGCAGCGAAAGCGCTGCGAAGGCCTCTTGTTTTTGCTCTGATTATTATTATTAGGCCCGAGCAGCGAAAGCGCTGCGAAGGCCTCTTGTTTTTGCTCTGATTATTATTATTTTTTGTTATTCCGTGCCCCCTTTGAACGGCTTTTTGGGGACCTTAACATACCCCAAAACTCACAATATTTTGCAAACTTCTCAGGCCTGGTGAAAAATTTGATATTTTAAAGGTCCCAAAAAAATCGCAAAGAAAATGGCTGAACAGCGCCCCCTACAAAGTGAAAAAAAACCCTCTCCATAAAGCTTAGTTTATCGTACAGTTATGAAATTTGGTACATTTGTAGAACTCAACAGTCCGCACAGAAAAGTCTCTTGCAAGCATGGTCAATATCAAACAGGAAGTTGGCCATTTTGGGTTGAAATGGCGATTTTTAGCCGTTTTTGCCGTTTTTAGGGTCCGTTTCTGATTGGATTGCTCGATCATTTTTCGCACGATCGTCTCAAAACTTGTGTAAAATTGCTCAGAAGGAATGGGCGAACAAAATGAGACAAGGATTCTGAGTTTTCGTATATGTTGAAGGGGTGGGGCCAGGCCTCGAAGTTTGACTACTCGCCAAAAAATTTAAAATTGCTATAACTTAATAACTGAAAGGAATAGAATTACCAAACTTTCTGTGGTCATTCGTCATCCAGCCACAAAGTAAATTGAATGGTCGGATGATGACATCACACAAGCCCCGCCCCCTCAGGACCAAAAAGGTCAAGTTTTACTGTGAAAGGTCCCAAATTGCCCCATTTCACTTAATCACCACAAACTTGTAGCTGGTAACTCAAGACAAGTGGAGGTTGCTTGGCGTCACTTTATGGGAGTTTTCGGCAGAAGGCGGGGCTGTGGCGGCGCGGCGAAGTCAGGCGTACCGCCATGGCCTTACGTTTGCCTTCCATTTCGTCATTTCTAAAGATATCGTCACGAAACTTGTTGTGAGTGATCCTAGTCCGGCCCCTCAAAAGATCTGATGTGAACATCCGGTGGGCGTGGCCTATTTTCTGAAATAGCGCCCCCTAGGACCATTAAAACTGTCAGCCCCAAGCCATGCTTTGACTGAGGAGTACGAAATTTGGTACACTAATGTGGTGTCTCAGGACCTACAAAAAAGTCTCTTGGAGCCAAGTGCAAAGTTGCACAGGAAGTCGGCCATTTTGGTCCAAGTACGCAATTTAGTGGTTTTCGCACACGTTGTTTGGAGAGTGATGCTCCGTCGCCATTTTCACCAATCTGCTTCAAACTTCTGCCATCTGCTCTTAAGACATAGAGGAAAAAAATCAACCGTCGGATTTTTCAAAAGTTGAAAGGTGTGGGCGTGGCTAAGCCTCAAACTTTGACCTGTCGCCGCACCACTCTTTTTTTCACAGCTCCCTACTGGACTCCTTTTACCCAATCAGCAGGAGTCTCTGGCAAATAGCAGTAGACAACTTGAGGTCACTTGGTATCCAGTACTGGAAGGTTTCAAAAAAAGGCAGGGCTTTGGGAGCATGGCGAAAATCGCCATCACGCCATGGAAATACGTTTGCCTCTCATTTCTTCATTTATCGTGATATCGTTACGAAACTTCTGGTGAGTGATCCTAGTCTGACCACAAAGAGACATAGACAGCTGAAATATGTGGGCGTGACCTAATTTCTGAAATAGCGCCCCCTAGGACCATTTAAACTAATAGCCCCAAGCCATGCTTTGACTGAGGATTACGAAATTTGGTACACTAATGTGGTGTCCCAGGACCTACAAAAAAGTCTCTTGGAGCCAATCACAAAATTGCACAGGAAGTCGGCCATTTTGGTCCAAGTACGCGATTTAGTGGTTTTCGCACACGTTGTTTGGAGAGTGATGCTCCGTCGCCCTTTTCACCAATCGCCTTCAAACTTCTGCTATATACTCTTAAGGCATAGGGGAAAAAATTCAACCGTCGGATTTTTCAAAAGTTGAAAGGTGTGGGCGTGGCTAAGCCTCAAACTTTGACCTGTCGCCGCGCCACTCTTTTTTTCACAGCTCCCTACTGGACTCCTTTTACCCAATCGGCAGGAGTCTCTGGCAAATAGCAGTAGACAACTTGAGGTCACTTGGTATCCAGTACTGGAAGGTTTCAAAAAAAGGCGGGGCTTTGGGAGCATGTCGAAAATCGCCATCACGCCATGGAAATACGTTTGCCTCTCATTTCTTCATTTATCGTGATATTGTTACGAAACTTCTGGTGAGTGATCCTAGTCTGACCCCAAAGAGACATAGACACCTGAAATATGTGGGCGTGGCCTAATTTCTGAAATAGCGCCCCCTAGGACCATTTAAACTATTAGCCCCAAGCCATGCTTTCACTGAGGATTACGAAATTTGGTACACTAATGTGGTGTCCCAGGACCTACAAAAAAGTCTCTTGGAGACAAGCACAAAATTGCACAGGAAGTCGGCCATTTTGGTCCAAGTACGCGATTTAGTGGTTTTCGCACACGTTGTTTGGAGAGTGATGCTCCTTCGCCCTTTTCACCAATCGCCTTCAAACTTCTGCTATATACTCTTAAGGCATAGGGGAAAAAAGTCAACCGTCGGATTTTTCAAAAGTTGAAAGGTGTAGGCGTGGCTAAGCCTCAAACTTTGACCTTTCGCCATTACTTGACTTAATAACTCCCATGTGCATGATCAGATCTTTTTCGAACTTTGTCTGTGTGATCATTGACCATATCTGTAAACAATGACAATGTGGACAGCTGACATCATCCAAGCCCCGCCCCCTGACTAAAGGAAGTTATTATTTTATGCTGAAATGCCCATATTTGTCCCCTCTAATTTAGTCAACATGACACCTAGGTCATGCACTGTCTTCATGATGCTGTAATGGCCATTCAAATCTGATAGCTTTCCAGAAAGGGAGGGGCTTTGATGCCATGGCGAATTCTGGCGTAACGCCGTAACCTTACAATTCAATTTAATGGTGAGCTCAGAGGGGATGCTTAGTCAGGGTGAGGTGCGGACTAGGAGGCCATTTGCTGTTTCCGGTGACGGGATGATTGACGTTTCTGTTCTGCCAGACATGCCCTGGTGCCCCGGGCTGCCGGCCAGGCCGGAGCGGCGCGGAGCTGCGAGGGCCGAACGACGCTGCTTGCAGCTTTAATTATTATTTATTATTCCGTGCGCGAAATGAATGGCTTTTTGGGGACCTTAACATACCCCAAAACTCACAATATTTTGCACAATTGTCAGGCCTGGTGAAAAATTTGATATTTTAAAGGTCCCAAAAAAATCGCAAAGAAAATGGCTGAACAGCGCCCCCTACAAAGTGAAAAAAACCCCTCTCCATAAAGCTTAGTTTATCGTACAGTTATGAAATTTGGTACACTTGTAGTACTCAACAGTCCGCACAGAAAAGTCTCTTGCAAGCATGGTCAATATCAAACAGGAAGTCGGCCATTTTGGGATGAAATGGCGATTTTTGGCCATTTTTGCCGTTTTTAGGGTCAGTCTCTGATTGGATTGCTCGATCAATTTTCGCACGATCGTCTCAAAAATGGTATAAAATTGCTCAGAAGAAATGGCCGAACAAAATGAGACAAGGATTCTGAGTTTTCGTATATGCTGAAGGGGCGGGGCCAGGCCTCGAAGTTTGACTACTCGCCAAAAAAATTATAACTGCTATAACTTCATAATTGAATGGAATAGAGTTACCAAACTTTCTGTGGTCATTTGTCATCCTCCCACAAAGTAAAATGAATGGTCGGATGATGACATCACACAAGCCCCGCCCCCTCAGGACCAAAAAGGTCAAGTTTTACTATGAAAGGTCCCAAATGGCCCCATTTCACTCAATCCCCACAAATTTGTAACTGTTAACTCAAGACAAGTGGGGGTTGCTTGGCGTCACTTTATGGGAGTTTTCGACAGAGGGCGGGGCTGTGGCGGCGCGGCGAAGTCAGGCGTACCGCCGTGGCCTTACGTTTGCCTCCCATTTCGTCATTTCTAAAAATATCGTCACGAAACTTCTTGTGAGTGATCCTAGTCCGGCCCCTCAAAAGAACTGATGTGAACATCCGGTGGGCGTGGCCTATTTTCTGAAATAGCGCCCCCTAGGACCATTAAAACTGTCAGCCCCAAGCCATGCTTTGACTGAGGATTACGAAATTTGGTACACTAATGTGGTGTCTCAGGACCTACAAAAAAGTCTCTTGGACCCAAGTGCAAAGTCGTACAGGAAGTCGGCCATTTTGGTCCAAGTACGCGATTTAGTGGTTTTCGCACACGTTGTTTGGAGAGTGATGCTCCGTCGTCCTTTTCACCAATCTCCTTCAAACTTCTGCCATATGCTCTTAAGTCATCGGGGAAAAAATTCAACCGTCGGATTTTTCAAAAGTTGAAAGGTGTGGGCGTGGCTAAGCCTCAAACTTTGACCTTTCGCCACGCCACTCTTTTTTTCACAGCTTCCTATTGGACTCCTTTTACCCAATCACCAATAATCTCTGGCAAATAGCAGTAGACAACTTGAGGTCACTTGGTATCCAGTACTGGCAGGTTTCGAGTAAAGGCGGGGCTTTGGCAGCATGGCGAAAATCACCATCACGCCATGGAAATACGTTTGCCTCTCATTTCTTCAGTTATTGTGATAGCGCTACGAAACTTCTTGTAAGTGATCCTTGTCTGACCCCCAAGAGACAAACATAGCTGAAATTTGTGGGCGTGGCCTATTTTCTTAAATAGCGCCCCCTAGGACCATTTAAACTAATAGCCCCAAGCCATGCTTTGACTGAAGATTACGAAATTTGGTACACTAATGTGGGGTCTCAGGACCTACAAAAAAGTCTCTTGGAGCCAAGCGTAAAGTCGCACAGGAAGTCAGCCATTTTGGTCCAAGTACGCGATTTAGTGGTTTTCGCACACGTTGTTTGGAGAGTGATGCTCCGTCGCCCTTTTCACCAATCACTTTCAAACTTCTACTATATACTCTTAAGACGTAGGGGAAAAAATTCAACCGTCGCATTTTTCAAAAGTTGAAAGGTGTGGGCGTGGCTAAGTCTCAAACTTTGACCTTTCGCCATTACTTTACTTGACTTAATAACTCCCATGTGCAAGATCAGATCTTTTTCAAACTTTGTCTGTGTGATCATTGACCATATCTGTAAAAAATGACAATGTGGACAGCTGACATCACCTAAGCCCCGCCCCCTGACCACAGGAAGTCTATTTTTTAATGCTGAAATGCCCATATTTGTCCCCTCTAATTTAGTCAACAAGACACCAAGGTCATGCACTGTCTTCATGATGCTGTATTGACCATTCAGATCTGATAGCTTTCCAGAAAGGGAAGGGCTTTGATGCCATGGCGAATTCTGGCGTAACGCCGCACCCTTACAATTCAATTTAATGGTGAGCTCAGAGGGGATGCTGAGTAAGGGTGAGGTGCGGACTAGGAGGCCATTTGCGGTTTCTAGTGTCGGGGCGGTTGACGTTTCTGTTCTGCCAGACGTGCCCTGGTGCCCCGGGCTGTCGGCCAGGCCGGAGCGGCGCGGAGCTGCGAGGGCCGAACGACGCTGCTTGCAGCTTTAATTAGGCCCGAGCAGCGAAAGCGCTGCGAAGGCCTCTTGTTTTTGCTCCGATTATTATTCTTTCTTTTTTTGTTATTCCGTGCCCCCTTTGAATGGCTTTTTGGGGACCTTAACATACCCCAAAACTCACAATATTTTGCAAACTTGTCAGGCCTGGTGAAAAATTTGATATTTTAAAGGTCCTAAAAAAATCGCAAAGAAAATGGCTGAACAGCGCCCCCTACAATGTGAAAAAAAACCCTCTCCATAAAGCTTAGTTTATCGTACAGTTATGAAATTTGGTACACTTGTAGTACTCAACAGTCCGCACAGAAAAGTCTCTTGCAAGCATGGTCAATATCAAACAGGAAGTCGGCCATTTTGGGTTGAAATGGCGATTTTTAGCCGTTTTTGCAGTTTTTAGGGTCCGTTTCTGATTGGATTGCTCGATCATTTTTCGCACGATCGTCTCAAAAATTGTGTAAAAATGCTAAGAAGGGATGGGCAAACAAAATGAGATGAGGATTCTGAGTTTTCGTATATGTTGAAGGGGCGGGGCCAGGCCTTGAAGTTTGACTACTCGCCATTTTTTTTTTAATTGCTATAACTTCATAACTGAATAGAATAAAGTTACCAACCTTTCTGTGGTCATTCATCATCCACCCACAAAGTAATATGAATGGTTGGATGATGACATCACACAAGCCCCGCCCGCTCAGGACCAAAAAGGTCAAGTTTTACTGTGAAAGGTCCCAAATTGCCCCATTTCACTTAATCACCACAAATTTGTAGCTGGTAACTCAAGACAAGTGGGGGTTGCTTGGCGTCACTTTATGGGAGTTTTCGGCAGAGGGCGGGGCTGTGGCGGCGCGGCGAAGTCAGACGTACCGCCGTGGCCTTACGTTTGCCTCCCATTTCGTCATTTCTAAAGATATCGTCACAAAACTTTTTGTGAGTAATCCTAGTCTGGCCCCTCAAACAATCTGATGTCAACATCCGGTGGGCGTGGCCTATTTTCTGAAATAGCGCCCCCTAGGACCATTAAAACTGTCAGCCCCAAGCCATGCTTTGACTGAGGATTACGAAATTTGGTACACTAATGTGGTGTCTCAGGACCTACAAAAAAGTCTCTTGGAGCCTAGTGCAAAGTCGCACAGGAAGTCGGCCATTTTGGTCCAAGTACGCGATTTAGTGGTTTTCGCACACGTTGTTTGGAGAGTGATGCTCCGTCGCCCTTTTCACCATTCTCCTTCAAACTTCTGCTATGTACTCGTAAGACATAGGGAAAAAAATTCAACCGTCGGATTTTTCAAAAGTTGAAAGGTGTGGGCGTGGCTAAGCCTCAAACTTTGACCTGCCGCCACGCCACTCTTTTTTTCACAGCTCCCTACTGGACTCCTTTTACCCAATCACCAGGATTCTGTGGGAAACAGCAGTAGACAACTTGAGGTTACTTGGTCTCCAGTACTGGCAGGTTTTGAAAAAAGGCGGGGCTTTGGGAGCATGGCGAAAATCGCCATCACGCCATGGAAATACGTTTGCCTCTCATTTCTTCAGTTATCGTGATATCGCTCCGACACTTCTGGTGAGTGATCCTAGTCTGACCCCCAAGAGAAATAGACAGCTGAAGTTTGTGGGCGTGGCCTATTCTCTTAAATAGCGCCCCCTAGGACCATTTAAACTAATAGCCCCAAGCCAAGCTTTGACTGAGGATTGCGAAATTTGGTACACTAATGTGGTGTCTCAGGACCTACAAAAAAGTCTCTTGGAGCCAAGTGCAAAGTCGCACAGGAAGTCGGCCATTTTGGTCCAAGTACGCGATTTAGTGGTTTTCGCACACGTTGTTTGGAGAGTGATGCTCCGTCGCCCTTTTCACCAATCTCCTTCAAACTTCTGCTATATACTCTTAAGACATAGGGGAAAAAATTCAACCGTCGGATTTTTCAAAAGTTGAAAGGTGTGGGCGTGGCTAAGCCTCAAACTTTGACCTGTCGCCACGCCACTCTTTTTTTCACAGCTCCCTACTGGACTCCTTTTACCCAATCACCAGGATTCTGTGGGAAACAGCAGTAGACAACTTGAGGTTACTTAGTCTCCAGTACTGGCAGGTTTTGAAAAAAGGCGGGGCTTTGGGAGCATGGCGAAAATCGCCATCACGCCATGGAAATACGTTTGCCTCTCATTTCTTCAGTTATCGTGATATCGCTACGAAACTTCTGGTGAGTGATCCTAGTCTGACCCCCAAGAGAAATAGACAGCTGAAGTTTGTGGGCGTGGCCTATTCTCTTAAATAGCGCCCCCTAGGACCATTTAAACTAATAGCCCCAAGCCATGCTTTGACTGAGGATTACGAAATTTGGTACACTAATGTGGTGTCTCAGGACCTACAAAAAAGTCTCTTGGAGCCAAGGACAAAGTCGCACAGGAAGTCGGCCATTTTGGTCCAAGTACGCGATTTAGTGGTTTTCGCACACGTTGTTTGGAGAGTGATGCTCCGTCGCCCTTTTCACCAATCACTTTCAAACTTCTGCTGTATACTCTTACGACGTAGGGGAAAAAATTCAACCGTCGGATTTTTCAAAAGTTGAAAGGTGTGGGCGTGGCTAAGCCTCAAACTTTGACCTTTCGCCATTACTTTACTTGACTTAATAACTCCCATGTGCATGATCAGATCTTTTTCAAACTTTGTCTGTGTGATCATTGACCATATCTGTAAAAAATGACAATGTGGACAGCTGACATCACCTAAGCCCCGCCCCCTGACTACAGGAAGTCTATTTTTTATGCTGAAATACCCATATTTGTCCCCTCTAATTTAGTGAACATGACACTAAGGTCATACACTGTCTTCATGATGTTGTAATGACCATTCAGATCTGATAGCTTTCCAGAAAGGGAGGGGCTTTTATGCCATGGCGAATTCTGGCGTAACGCCGTAAACTTACAATTCAATTTAATGGTGAGCTCAGAGGGGATGCTGAGTCAGGGTGAGGTGCGGACTAGGAGGCCATTTGCGGATTCTGGCGTCGGGGTGGTTGACGATTCTGTTCTGCCAGACGTGCCCTGGTGCCCCGGGCTGCTGGCCAGGCCGGAGCGGCGCAGAGCTGCGAGGGCCGAACGACGCTGCTTGCAGCTTTAATTAGGCCCGAGCAGTGAAGCTGCGAAGGCCTATTGTATCTGCTCCGTTTATTATTATTTTTTTTTTTCTTTCTTTCTTTCTTTTTTTTTCTTCCGCGTCTTTGGATGGCCTTTAGGGGGTCTTAGCATATCCAAAAAGTCACCAAATTCTGGCCCAATATAGAAAGTGCGTGAAATTTACGTATTTCACTGGCAACGTGAAAGTTGGTAAAAAAATGTTTCAACAGCGCCCCCTGGAAAATTAAAAATACCCCTCCGCTTTGACCTTTTTTCATAGTAGAGTGATGAAATTTGGTACACTTGTAGAACTCAACAATACGCACAGAAAAGCCTCTTGCACCCATGGTCAATATCAAACAGGAAGTCGGCCATTTTGGACTAAAGTGGCCATTTTGACCCCGTTTTGGCCATTTCTAGGGTCTATATTTGGTTTAACAGTTTGGTCATTTTTCGCACGATCGTCTCAAAAATAGTGTGCGATCGAACAGAAGCGATGGACGATTAAAATGAGACAATAAAATTGACTTTTCGTAAATACTGAAGGGGCGGGACCAGGCCTCAAAGTTCGAGCACTCGCCAAAAAAATTCAAATTGCTATAGATTCATAAATGAAAGAATTACAGTTAAAGAAATGTTCTAAGGACAATCGTCGTCGCCCTCCGAAGACAAATGAATGGTCGATTGATGATGTCACATAAGCCCCGCCCCCTCAGGACTTAAAAGGTCAAGATTTACTGGGAAATTTTCCAAAATTCGCCCTTTCCAATAATCACCCCAAATTTGTAGCGGGTAACTGAAGACAAGTTGGGGTTGCTTGGTGTCACTTTATGGGAGTTTTCTCCAGAAGGCGGGGCTGTGGCGGCGCGGCGAAGTCAGGCGTACCGCTTAGGCCTTACGTTTGCCTCCCATTTCGTCATTTCTAGAGATATCGCCACAAAACCTCTTGGGAGTAATCCTAGTTCAGCCCCCCACAAAATGTGATGTGAACATCCGGTGGGCGTGGCCTATTTTCTGAAATAGCGCCCCCTAGGACCATTAAAACTGTCAGCCCCAAGTCATGCTTTGACTGAGGATTATGAAATTTGGCACACTAATGTGGTGTCTCAGGACCTACAAAAAAGTCTCTTGGAGCCAAGTGCAAAGTCGCACAGGAAGTCGGCCATTTTGGTCCAAGTACTCGATTTAGTGGTTTTCGCACACGTTGTTTGGAGAGTGATGCTCCATCGCCCTTTTCACCAATTGCCTTCAAACTTCTGCTATAGACTCTTAAGACATAAAGGAAAAAATTCAACCGTCGGATTTTAAATAAGTATAAAGGTGTGGGCGTGGCTAAGCCTCAAACTTTGACCTGTCACCATGCCACTCTTTTTTTCACAGCTACCTATTGGACTCCTTTTACCCAATCGCCAGCAATCTCTGGCGAATAGCAGCTGACAAGTTGAGGTCACTTAGTCTCCAGTACTGGCAGGTTTTGAAAAAAGGCGGGGCTTTGGGAGCATGGCAAAATTCACCATCACGCCATGGCAATACGTTTGCCTCTCATTTCTTCAATTATCGTGCCATCACCACAAAATGTCTGGTGAGTGATCCTAGTCTGACCCCCAATAGATTTGGACAGCTGTAGTTTGTGGGCGTGGCCTATTTTCTGAAATGGCGCCCTCTAGGACCATTAAAACTGTCAGCCCCTAGCCATGCTTTGACTGAGGAGTACGAAATCTGGTACACTAATGTGGTGTCTCCGGTCCTACAAAAAAGTCTCTTGGAGCCAAGTGCAAAGTCGCACAGGAAGTCGGCCATTTTGGTCCAAGTAGTCGATTTAGTGGTTTTCGCACACGTTGTTTGGAGAGTGTTACACCATTGCCCTTTTCACCAATCACCTTCAAACTTCTGCTATAGACTCTTAAGACAAAGGGGAAAAAATTCAACCTACGGATTTTAAATAAGTATAAAGGTGTGGGCGTGGCTAAGCCTCAAACTTTGACCTGTCGCCACGCCACTCTTTTTTTCACAGCTCCCTATTGGACTCCTTTTAACCAATCACCAGCAATCACTGGCAAATAGCAGCAGACAAGTTGAGGTCACTTGGTCTATAGTACTGGCAGGTTTCGAATAAAGGCGGGGCTTTGGGAGCATGGCGAAATTCGCCATCACGCCATGGAAATACGTTTGTCTCTCATTTCTTCAATCATTGTGACATCGCCACACAATTTCTGATGAGTGATCCTACTCTGACCCCTAATAGAATTGGACAGCTGAAGTTTGTGGGCGTGGCCTATTTTCTGAAATAGCGCCCCCTAGGACCATTAAAACTGTCAGCCCCAAGCGTGCTTTGACTGAGGATCACGAAATTTGGCACACTAATGTAGTGTCTCAGGACCTACAAAAAAGTCTCTTGGAGCCAAGCGCAATGTCGCACAGGAGGTCGGCCATTTTGGTCCAAGTACTCGATTTAGTGGTTTTCGCACACGTTATTAGGAGAATGATGTCTCGTCGCCCTTTCCACCGATCACCTTCAAACTCTTGCTATATACTCTTAAGACATAGAGGAAAAGATTCAACCGTCGGATTTTAAATAAGTATAAAGGTGTGGGCGTGGCTAAGCCTCAAACTTTGACCAGTCGCCATTACGTTACTTGACTCAATAACTCCCTTGTTCATGATCAGATCAATTTCAAACTTTGTCCGTGTGATCACTGACCACATCTGAAGACAGTGACAATGTAGACAGCTGGCATCACCTAAGCCCCGCCCCCTGACTACAGGAAGTCTTCTGTTTTATGGTGAAATCCCCATATTTGTCCCCTCTAATTTAGTCAACATGACACTAAGGTCATGCACTGTCTTCATGATGTTGTAATGACTATTCAGATCTGATAGCTTTTCAGAAAGGGAGGAGCTTTGATGCCATGGCGATTTCTGGCGTGACGCTGTGACCTTACGTTTGACTGTAACTTCCACAAACAGCCTCCGATTTGCCAGAGACTGAACATCACATCACCAGTGTGGTAAAGATAGAGTATCTCCTAGTGGTGAGACGTGTAATGCTGGGCTCAGAGGGGATGCTGAATCAGGGTGAGGTGTGGACGAGGAGGCCGTTCACGGTTTCTGGTGTCGGGGTGGTTGACTTTCTGTTCCGCCAGACGTGCCCTGGTGCCCCCGGCTGCCGGCCAGGATGGACAAGCGCGGAGCTGGGTTTGGAGAGCGTCGGGGATGGAGCGGAGGGGGTGCGGAAGGAGGGCGAGCAGCTTCGCTGCGAGGGCCGAACGACGCTGCTTGCAGCTTTAATTATTAGGCCCGAGCAGTGAAGCTGCGAAGGCCTATTGTATCTGCTCCGTTTATTAGGCCCGAGCAGCGAAGCGCTGCGAAGGCCTATTGTATCTGCTCCGTTTATTAGGCCCGAGCAGCGAAAGCGCTGCGAAGGCCTCTTGTTTTTGCTCTGATTATTTTTTGTTATTCCGTGCCCCCTTTGAACAGCTTTTTGGGGACCTTAACATACCCCAAAACTCACAATATTTTGCAAACTTGTCAGGCCTGGTGAAAAATTTGATATTTTAAAGGTCACAAAAAAATCGCAAAGAAAATGGCTGAACAGCGCCCCCTACAAAGTGAAAAAAACCCCTCTCCATAAAGCTTAGTTTATCGTACAGTTATGAAATTTGGTACATTTATAGTACTAAACAGTCCGCACAGAAAAGTCTCTTGCATGCATGGTCAATATCAAACAGGAAGTCGGCCATTTTGGGTTGAAATGGCGATTTTTTGCCGTTTTGGCCCTTTTTAGGGTCCGTTTCTGATTGGATTGCTCGATCATTTTTTGCACGATCGTCTCAAAAATTGTGTAAAATTGCTCAGAAGGGATGGGCGAACAAAATGAGACAAAGATTCTGACTTTTCGTACATGTTGAAGGGGCGGGGCCAGGCCTCGAAGTTTGACTACTCGCCAAAAAATTTTAAATTGCTATAACTTCATAACTGAAAGGAATAGAATTACCAAACTTTCTGTGGTCATTCGTCATCCAGCCACAAAGTAAATTGAATGGTCGGATGATGACATCACACAAGCCCCGCCCCCTCAGGACCATAAAGGTCAAGTTTTACTGTGAAAGGTCCCAAATTGCCCCATTTCACTTAATCACCACAAACTTGTAGCTGTTAACTCAAGACAAGTGGAGGTTGCTTGGCGTCACTTTATGGGAGTTTTCGGCAGAAGGTGGGGCTGTGGCGGCGCGGCGAAGTCAGGCGTACCGCCATGGCCTTACGTTTGCCTTCCATTTCGTCATTTCTAAAGATATCGTCACGAAACTTGTTGTGAGTGATCCTAGTCCGGCCCCTCAAAAGATCTGATGTGAACATCCGGTGGGCGTGGCCTATTTTCTGAAATAGCGCCCCCTAGGACCATTAAAACTGTCAGCCCCAAGCCATGCTTTGACTGAGGAGTACGAAATTTGGTACACTAATGTGGTGTCTCAGGACCTACAAAAAAGTCTCTTGGAGCCAAGTGCAAAGTTGCACAGGAAGTCGGCCATTTTGGTCCAAGTACGCAATTTAGTGGTTTTCGCACACGTTGTTTGGAGAGTGATGCTCCGTCGCCATTTTCACCAATCTCCTTCAAACTTCTGCCATCTGCTCTTAAGACATAGAGGAAAAAATTCAACCGTCGGATTTTTCAAAAGTTGAAAGGTGTGGGCGTGGCTAAGCCTCAAACTTTGACCTGTCGCCGCGCCACTCTTTTTTTCACAGCTCCCTACTGGACTCCTTTTACCCAATCAGCAGGAGTCTCTGGGAAATAGCAGTAGACAACTTGAGGTCACTTGGTCTCCAGTACTGGAAGGTTTCAAAAAAAGGCAGGGCTTTGGGAGCATGGCGAAAATCGCCATCACGCCATGGAAATACGTTTGCCTCTCATTTCTTCATTTATCGTGATATCATTACGAAACTTCTGGTGAGTGATCCTAGTCTGACCCCAAAGAGACATAGACAGCTGAAATATGTGGGCGTGGCCTAATTTCTGAAATAGCGCCCCCTAGGACCATTTAAACTAAAAGCCCCAAGCCATGCTTTGACTGAGGATTACGAAATTTGGTACACTAATGTGGTGTCCCAGGGCCTACAAAAAAGTCTCTTGGAGCCAAGCACAAAATTGCACAGGAAGTCGGCCATTTTGGTCCAAGTACGCGATTTAGTGGTTTTCGCACACGTTGTTTGGAGAGTGATGCTCCGTCGCCCTTTTCACCAATCGCCTTCAAACTTCTGCTATACACTCTTAAGGCATAGGGGAAAAAATTCAACCGTCGGATTTTTCAAAAGTTGAAAGGTGTGGGCGTGGCTAAGCCTCAAACTTTGACCTGTCGCCGCGCCACTCTTTTTTTCACAGCTCCCTACTGGACTCCTTTTACCCAATCAGCAGGAGTCTCTGGCAAATAGCAGTAGAAAACTTGAGGTCACTTGGTATCCAGTACTGGAAGGTTTCAAAAAAAGGCGGGGCTTTGGGAGCATGGCGAAAATCGCCATCACGCCATGGAAATACGTTTGCCTCTCATTTCTTCATTTATCGTGATATCGTTACGAAACTTCTGGTGAGTGATCCTAGTCTGACCCCAAAGAGACATAGACAGCTGAAATATGTGGGCGTGGCCTAATTTCTGAAATAGCGCCCCCTAGGACCATTTAAACTAATAGCCCCAAGCCATGCTTTCACTGAGGATTACGAAATTTGGTACACTAATGTGGTGTCCCAGGACCTACAAAAAAGTCTCTTGGAGCCAAGCACAAAATTGCACAGGAAGTCGGCCATTTTGGTCCAAGTACGCGATTTAGTGGTTTTCGCACACGTTGTTTGGAGAGTGATGCTCCGTCGCCCTTTTCACCAATCGCCTTCAAACTTCTGCTATATACTCTTAAGGCATAGGGGAAAAAATTCAACCGTCGGATTTTTCAAAAGTTGAAAGGTGTGGGCGTGGCTAAGCCTCAAACTTTGACCTTTCGCCATTACTTGACTTAATAACTCCCATGTGCATGATCAGATCTTTTTCGAACTTTGTCTGTGTGATCATTGACCATATCTGTAAACAATGACAATGTGGACAGCTGACATCATCTAAGCCCCGCCCCCTGACTAAAGGAAGTTATTATTTTATGCTGAAATGCCCATATTTGTCCCCTCTAATTTAGTCAACATGACACCTAGGTCATGCACTGTCTTCATGATGCTGTAATGGCCATTCAAATCTGATAGCTTTCCAGAAAGGGAGGGGCTTTGATGCCATGGCGAATTCTTGCGTATGCCGTAACCTTACAATTCAATTTAATGGTGAGCTCAGAGGGGATGCTTAGTCAGGGTGAGGTGCGGACTAGGAGGCCATTTGCTGTTTCCGGTGACGGGATGATTGACGTTTCTGTTCTGCCAGACATGCCCTGGTGCCCCGGGCTGCCGGCCAGGCCGGAGCGGCGCGGAGCTGCGAGGGCCGAACGACGCTGCTTGCAGCTTTAATTAGGCCCGAGCAGCGAAAGCGCTGCGAAGGCCTCTTGTTTTTGCTCTGTTTATTATTATTTTTTTTATTAGGCCCGAGCAGCGAAAGCGCTGCGAAGGCCTCTTGTTTTTGCTCTGTTTATTATTATTTTTATTTATTATTCCGGTGCCGCTTTGAATGGCTTTTTGGGGACCTTAACATACCCCAAAACTCACAATATTTTGCATACTTGTCAGGCCTGGTGAAAAATTTGATATTTTAAAGGTCCCAAAAAAATCGCAAAGAAATTGGCTGAACAGCGCCCCCTAGAAAATGAAAAAAAACCCTCTCCATAAAGCTTAGTTTATCGTACCGTTATGAAATTTGGTACACTTATAGTACTCAATAGTCCGCACAGAAAAGTCTCTTGCAAGCATGGTCAATATCAAACAGGAAGTCGGCCATTTTGGGTTGAAATGGCGATTTTTTGCCGTTTTGGCCGTTTTTAGGGTCCGTTTCTGATTGGATTGCTCGATCATTTTTCGCACGATCATCTCAAAAATTCTGTAAAATTGCTCAGAAGAGATGGGCGAACAAAATGAGACAATAAAATTGACTTTTCGTAAATACTGAAGGGGCGGGGCCAGGCCTCGAAGTTTGACTACTCGCCAAAATTTTTTAAATTGCTATAACTTCATAACTGAATGGAATAGAGTTACCAAACTTTCTGTGGTCATTCGTCATCACCTCACAAAGTAAATTGAATGGTCGCATGATGACATCACACAAGCCCCGCCCCCTCAGGACCAAAAAGGTTAAGTTTTACTGTGAAAGGTCCCAAATTGCCCCATTTCACTAAATCACCACAAATTTGTAGCTGGTAACTCAAGACAAGTGGGGGTTGCTTGGTGTCACATTATGTGAGTTTTCGGCAGAGGGCGGGGCTGTGGCGGCGCGGCGAAGTCAGGCGTACCGCCGTGGCCTTACGTTTGCCTCCCATTTCGTCATTTCTAAAGATATCATCACGAAACTTCTTGTGAGTGATCCTAGTCTGGCCCCCCAAAAGATCTGATGTGAACATCCGGTGGGCGTGGCCTATTTTCTGAAATAGCGCCCCCTAGGACCATTAAAACTGTCAGCCCCAAGCCATGCTTTGACTGAGGATTACGAAATTTGGTACACTAATGTGGTGTCTCAGGACCTACAAAAAAGTCTCTTGGACCCAAGTGCAAAGTCGCACAGGAAGTCGGCCATTTTGGTCCAAGTACGCGATTTACTGGTTTTCGCACACCTTGTTTGGAGAGTGATGCTCCGTCGCCCTTTTCACCAATCTCCTTGAAACGTCTGCTATATACTCTTAAGACAAAGAGGAAAAAATTCAACCGTCGGATTTTTCAAAAGTTTAACGGTGTGGGCATGGCTAAGCCTCAAACTTTGACCTGTCGCCACGCCACTCATTTTTTCACAGCTCCCTACTGGACTCCTTTTACCCAATCAGCAGGAATCTCTGGCAAACAGCAGTAGACAACTTGAGGTCATTTGGTATCCAGTACTGGCAGGTTTCAAAAAAAGGCGGGGCTTCAGGAGCATGGCAAAAATCGCCATCACGCTATGGAAGTATGTTTGCCTCTCATTTCTTCAGTTATCGTGATATTGCTACGAAACTTCTGGTGCGTGATCCTAGTCTGACCCCCAAGCGACATAGATATCTGAATTTAGTGGGCGTGGCCTATTTTCTTAAATAGCGCCCCCTAGGACCATTTAAACTAATAGCCCCAAGCTATGCTTTGACTGAGGATTACGAAATTTGGTACACTAATGTGGTGTCTCAGGACCTACAAAAAAGTCTCTTGGAGCCAAGCGCAAAGTCGCACAGGAAGTCGGCCATTTTGGTCCAAGTGCGCGATTTAGTGGTTTTCGCACACGTTGTTTGGAGAGTGATGCTCCGTCGCCCTTTTCACCAATCTCCTTCAAACTTCTGCTATATACTCTTAAGACATAGGGGAAAAAATTCAACCGTCGGATTTTTCAAAAGTTGAAAGATGTGGGCGTGGCTAAGCCTCAAACTTTGACCTGTCGCCACGCCACTCTTTTTTTCACAGCTCCCTACTGGACTCCTTTTACCCAAACACCAGGATTCTGTGGCAAACAGCAGTAGACAAGTTGAGGTTACTTTGTCTCCAGTACTGGCAGGTTTTGAAAAAAGGCGGGGCTTTGGGAGCATGGCGAAAATCGCCATCACGCCATGGAAATACGTTTGCCTCTCATTTCTTAAGTTATCGAGATATCACCTCGAAATTTGTTGTGAGTGATCCTAGTCTGACCCCCAATAGAAATGGACAGCTAAAATTTGTGGGCGTGGCCATTTTTCTGAAATAGCGCCCCCTAGGACCATTAAAACTGTCAGCCCCTAGCCATTCTTTGACTGAGGATTACGAAATTTGGTACACTAATGAGGTGTCTCCGGACCTACAAAAAAGTCTCTTGGAGCCAAGTGCAAAGTCGCACAGGAAGTCGGCCATTTTGGTCCAAGTACGCGATTTAGTTGTTTTGGCACACGTTGTTTGGAGAGTGATGCTCCGTTGCCCTTTTCACCAATCGCCTTCAAACTTCTGCTATTTACTCTTAAGACATAGGAGAAAAAATTCAACCGTCGGATTTTTCAAAAGTTGAAAGGTGTGGGCGTGGCTAAGTCTCAAACTTTGACCTTTCGCCATTACTTTACTTGACTTAATAACTCCCATGTGCATGATCAGATCTTTTTCGAACTTTGTCTGTGTGATCATTGACCATATCTTTAAACAATGACAATGTGGACAGCTGACATCACCTAAGCCCCGCCCCCTGAATACAGGAAGTCTATTGTTTTATGCTGAAATGCCCATATTTGTCCCCTCTAATTTAGTCAACAT
Organism: Nothobranchius furzeri; assembly: GCF_043380555.1. Taxonomy (NCBI): domain Eukaryota; kingdom Metazoa; phylum Chordata; class Actinopteri; order Cyprinodontiformes; family Nothobranchiidae; genus Nothobranchius; species Nothobranchius furzeri. Next base: position 65,897,994 of record NC_091747.1, read on the forward strand.
GACACTAAGGTCATGCACGGTCTTCATGATGCTGTAATGACCATTCAGATCTGATAGCTTTCCAGATAGGGAGGGGCTTTGATGCCATGGCGAATTCTGGCGTAACGCCGTAACCTTACAATTCAATTTAATGGTGAGCTCAGAGGGGATGCTGAGTCAGGGTGAGGTGCGGACGAGGAGGCCATTTGCGGTTTCTGGTGTCGGGGTGGTTGACGTTTCTGTTCTGCCAGACGTGCCCTGGTGCCCCGGGCTGCCGGCCAGGCCGGAGCGGCGCGGAGCTGCGAGGGCCGAACGACGCTGCTTGCAGCTTTAATTAGGCCCGAGCAGTGAAGCTGCGAAGGCCTATTGTATCTGCTCCGTTTATTATTATTATTTATTATTATTAGGCCCGAGCAGTGAAGCTGCGAAGGCCTATTGTATCTGCTCCGTTTCTTCTTATTATTATTCTTTTTTCTTCCGCGTCTTTGAATGGCCTTTAGGGGGTCTTAGCATATCCAAAAAGTCACCAAATTCTGGCCCAATATAGAAAGTGCGTGAAATTTACGTATTTCACTGGCGATGTGAAAGTTCGTAAAAAATTGGCTGAACAGCGCCCCCTAGAAGGTGAAAAATACCCCTCTCCATAAAGCTTAGTTTATCGTACAGTTATGAAATTCGGTACACTTGTAGTACTCAACAGTCCGCACAGAAAAGTCTCTTGCAACCATGGTCTATATCACACAGGAAGTCGGCCATTTTAGGTTGAAATGGCGATTTTTAGCCATTTTGGCCATTTCTAGGGTCTATATTTGGTTGAACAGTTTGGTCATTTTTCGCACGATCGTCTCAAAAATTGTGTGCGATCGAACAGAAGCGATGGCCGATTCAAATGAGAAAATAAAATTGACTTTTCGTAAATACTGAAGGGGCGGGGCCAGGCCTCAAAGTTCGAGCACTCGCCAAGAAAATTCAAATTGCTATAATTTCATAAATGAAAGAATTACAGTTAAAGTAACATTCTATGGACAATCGTCGTCGCCCCCCGAAGACAAATGAATGGTTGATTGGTGATGTCACATAAGCCCCGCCCCCTAAGTACTTAAAAGGTCAAGTTTTACTGGGAAATTTTCCAAAATTCGCCCTTTCAAATAATCATCCCAAATTTGTAGCTGGTAACTGAAGACAAGTTGGGGTTTCTTGGCGTCACTTTATGGGAGTTTTCTGCAGAAGGCGGGGCAGTGGCGGCACGGCGAAATCAGGCGTACCGACGTGGCCTTACGTTTGCCTCCCATTTCGTCATTTCTAGAGATATCGCCACGACACTTCTTGGGAGTGATCCTAGTCTGGCCCCCAAAAGAATCTGATGTGAACATCCGGTGGGCGTGGCCTATTTTCTGAAATAGCGCCCCCTAGGACCATTAAAACTGTCAGCCCCAAGCCATGCTTTGACTGAGGAGTACGAAATTTGGTACACTAATGTGGTGTCTCAGGACCTACAAAAAAGTCTCTTGGAGCCAAGTGCGAAGTCACACAGGAAGTCGGCCATTTTGGTCCAAGTACTGGATTTAGTGGTTTTCGCACACGTTGTTTGGAGAAGGATGCTCCATCACTCTTTTCACCAATCACCTTCAAACCTCTGTCATACACTCTTAAGACATAGATGAAAAAATTCAACCGTCAGATTTTAAATAAGTATAAAGGTGTGGGCGTGGCTAAGCCTCAAACTTTGACCTGTCGCCACGCCACTCTTTTTTTCACAGCTCCCTATTGGCCTCCTTTTAACCAATCACCAGCAATCACTGGCTAATAGCAGCAGACAAGTTGAGGTCAATTGGTCTATAATACTGGCAGGTTTCGAATAAAGGCGGGGCTTTGGGAGCATGGCGAAATTCGCCATCACGCCATGGAAATACGTTTGTCTCTCATTTCTTCTATCACTGTGACATCGCCACACAATTTCTGATGAGTGATCCTACTCTGACCCCTAATAGATTTGGACAGCTGAAGTTTGTGGGCGTGGCCTATTTTCTGAAATAGCACCCCCTAGGACCATTAAAACTGTCAGCCCCAAGCCTTGCTTTGACTGAGGATCACGAAATTTGGCACACTAATGTAGTGTCTCAGGACCTACAAAAAAGTCTCTTGGAGCCAAGCACAATGTCGCACAGGAGGTCGGCCATTTTGGTCCAAGTACGCGATTTAGTGGTTTTCGCACACGTTATTAGGAGAATGATGTCTCGTCGACCTTTACACCGATCACCTTCAAACTCCTGCTATATACTCTTAAGACATAGAGGAAAAAATTCAACCGTCGGATTTCAAATAAGTATAAAGATGTGGGCGTGGCTAAGCCTCAAACTTTGACCAGTCGCCATTACGTTACTTGACTTAGTAACTCTCATGTGCATGATCAGATCAATTTCAAACTTTGTCTGTGTTATCACTGACCACATCTGAAGACAGTGACAATGTGGACAGCTGGCATCACCTAAGCCCCACCCCCTGACTACAGGAAGTTTACTGTTTTATGGTGAAATGCCCATATTTGTCCCCTCTAATTTAGTCAACATGACACAAAGGTCATGCACTGTCTTCATGATGTTGTAATGACCATTCAGATCTGATAGCTTTTCAGAAAGGGAGGGGCTTTGATGCCATGGTGAATTCTGTTCTGGTGGACGTTTCTGTTCTGCTGACGCGCCCTGTTGTCCCGGGCTGCTGGTCAGGAAGGAGCGGCGGGGTGCTGGGTTTTGAGAGCATTGGGGATGGAGCGGAGGGGGTAAGGACGGAGGGCGAGCAGCTTCGCTGCGAGGGCCGAACGACGCTGCTTGCAGCTTTAATTATTATTATTTTTTTTCTTCCGCGTCTTTGGGTGGCCTTTAGGGGGTCTTAGCATATCCAAAAAGTCACCAAATTCTGGCCCAATATAGAAAGTGCGTGAAATTTACGTATTTCACTGGCGATGTAAAAGTTCATAAAAAAGTGGCTGAACAGCGCCCTCTAGAAAGTGAAAAATACCCCTCTCCATAAAGCTTAGTTTATCGTACAGTTATGAAATTTGGTTTACTTGTAGTACTCAACAGTCCGCACAGAAAAGTCTCTTGCAACCATGGTCAATATCAAACAGGAAGTCGGCCATTTTGGGTTGAAATGGAGATTTTTAGCCGTTTTGGCCATTTCTAGGGTCTACATTTGGTTGAACAGTTTGGTCAATTTTCGCACGATTGTCTCAAAAATAGTGTACTATCGAACAGAAGCGATGGACGATTCAAATGAGAAAATAAAATGGACTTTTCGTAAATACTGAAGGGGCGGGGCCAGACCTCAAAGTTCGAGCACTCGCCAAAAAAATTCAAATTGCTATAATTTCATAAATGAAAGAATTACAGTTAAAACAATTTCTAAGGACAATCGTCATCGCCCCCCGAAGACAAATGAATGGTCGATTGGTGATGTCACATAAGCCCCGCCCCCTCAGGACTTAAAAGGTCAAGTTTTACTGGGAAATTTTCCAAAATTCGCCCTTTCAAATAATCATCTCAGATTTGTAGCAGGTAACTGAAGACAAGTTGGGGTTGCTTGGCGTCACTTTATGAGAGTTTTCTGCAGAAGGCGGGGCTGTGGCGGTGCGGCGAAGTCAGGCGTACCGACGTGGACATATGTTTGCCTCCCATTTCGTCATTTCTAGAGATATCGCCACGACACCTCTTGGGAGTGATCCTAGTCCGGCCCCCAAAAGAATCAGATGTCAACATCTGGTGGGCGTGGCCTATTTTCTGAAATAGCGCCCCCTAGGACCATTAAAACTGTCAGCCCCAAGCCATGCTTTGACTGAGGAGTACGAAATTTGGTACACTAATGTGCTGTCTCAGGACCTACAAAAAAGTCTCTTGGAGCCAAGTGCAAAGTCGCACAGGAAGTCGGCCATTTTGGTCCAAGTACTCGATTTAGTGGTTTTCGCACACGTTGTTTGGAGAGTGTTGCACCAACACCCTTTTCACCAATCACCTCCAAACATCTTTTATACACTCTTAAGACATAGATGAAAAAATTCAACCGTCGGATTTTAAATAAGTATAAAGGTGTGGGCGTGGCTAAGCCTCAAACTTTGATCTGTCGCCACGCCACTCTTTTTTTCACAGCTCCCTATTGGACTCCTTTTAACCAATCACCAGCAATCACTGGCAAATAGCAGCAGACAAGTTGAGGTCACTTGGTCTATAGCACTGGCAGGTTTCGAATAAAGGCGGGGCTTTGGGAGCATGGCGAATTTCACCATCAAGCCATGGAAATACGTTTGTCTCTTATTTCTTCAATCATTGTGACATCGCCACACAATTTCTGATGAGTGATCCTAATCTGACCCCTAATAGAATTGGACAGCTGAAGTTTGTGGGCGTGGCCTATTTTCTGAAATAGCGCCCCCTAGGACCATTAAAACTGTCAGCCCCAAGCCATGCTTGGACTGAGGATCACGAAATTTGGCACACTAATGTAGTGTCTCAGGACCTACAAAAAAGTCTCTTGGAGCCAAGCGCAATGTCGCACAGGAGGTCAGCCATTTTGGTCCAAGTACTCGATTTAGTGGTTTTCGCACACGTTATTAGGAGAATGACGTCTCGTCGTCCTTTCCACCGATCACCTTCAAACTCCTGCTATATACTCTTAAGACATAGAGGAAAAAATTCAACCGTCGGATTTTAAATAAGTATAAAGGTGTGGGCGTGGCTAAGCCTCAAACATTGACCAGTCGCCATTACGTTACTTGACTTAATCACTTCCATGTGCATGATCAGATCAAATTCAAACTTTGTCTGTGTGATCACTGACTACATCTGAAGACAGCGACAATGTGGACAGCTGACTTCACCTAAGCCCCGCCCCCTGACTACAGGAAGTCTACTGTTTTATGGTGAACTGCCCATATTTGTCCCCTCTAATTTAGTCAACATGACACTAAGGTCATGCACTGTCTTCATGATGTTGTAATGACCATTCAGATCTGCTAGCTGTTCAGAAAGGGAGGGTCTTTGATGCCATGGCAAATTCTGGCGTGACGCTGTGACCTTACGTTTGACTGTAACTTCCACAAACAGCTTCCGATTTGCCCGAGACTGAACATCACATCACCAGTGTGGTAAAGATAGAGTATCTCCTAGTGGTGAGACGTGTAATGCTGGGCTCAAAGGGGATGCTGAGTCAGGGTGAGGTGTGGACGAGGAGGCCGTTCACGGTTTCTGGTGTCGGGGTGGTTGATGTTTCTGTTGTGCCAGACGTGCCCTGGTGCCCCCGGCTGCCGGCCAGAACGGAGCGGCGCGGAGCTGGGTTTGGAGAGCGTCGGGGATGGAGCGGAGGGGGTGCGGACAGAGGGCGAGCAGCTTCACTGCGAGGGCCGAACGACGCTGCTTGCAGCTTTAATTATTATTACGCTTTCTTTTTTCTTCCGCGTCTTTGGGTGGCCTTTAGGGGGTCTTAGCATATCCAAAAAGTCACCAAATTCTGGCCCAATATAGAAAGTGCGTGAAATTTACGTATTTCACTGGCGATGTGAAAGTTGATAAAAAAGTGGCTCGACAGCGCCCCCTAAAGAGTGAAAAATACCCCTCTCCATAAAGCTTAGTTTATCGTACAGTTATGAAATTTGGTATACTGGTACTACTCAACAGTCCGCACAAAAAAGCCTCTTGCAACCATGGTCAATATAAAACAGGAAGTCGGCCATTTTGGGTTGAAATGGCGATTTTTAGCCGTTTTGGCCATTTCTAGGGTCTATATTTGGTTGAACAGTTTCGTCATTTTTCGTACCATAGTCTCAAAAATAGTGTGCCATCGAACAGAAGCGATGGACGCTTCAAATGAGAAAATAAAATTGACTTTTCGTAAATACTGAAGGGGCGGGGCCAGGCCTCAAAGTTCGAGCACTCGCCAAAAAAATTCAAATTGCTATAATTTCACAAATGAAAGAATTACAGTTAAAGTAACTTTCTATGGATAATCGTCATCGCCCCCCGAAGACAAATGAATGGTCGCTGGATGATGTCACACAAGCCCCGCCCCCTCAGGACTTAAAACGTCAAGTTTTACTGGGAAATTTTCCAAAATTCGCCCTGTCGAATAATCAGCCCGAATTTGTAGCAGGTAACTGAAGAGAAGTTGGCGTTGCTTGACGTCACTTTATGGGTGTTTTCTGCAGAAGGCGGGGCTGTGGCGACGCGGCGAAGTCAGGCGTACCGCCGTGACCATACATGTGCCTCCCATGTCGTCATTTCTATAGATACAGTCACGAAACGTCTTGTGAGTGATCCTAGTCCGGCCCCCCAAAAGATCTCATGTGAACATCAAATGGGCGTGGCCTATTTTCTGAAATAGCGCCCCCTAGGTCCATTAAAACTGTCAGCCCCAAGCCATGCTTTGACTGAGGAGTACGAAATTTGGTACACTAATGTGGGGTCTCAGGACCTACAAAAAAGTCTCTTTGAGCCAAGTGCAAAGTCGCACAGGAAGTCGGCCATTTTGGTCCAATTACTCGATTTAGTGGTTTTCACACACGTTATTAGGAGAATGATGTCTCGTCGTCCTTTCCACCTATCACCTTCAAACTCCTGCTATATAATCTTAAGACATAGAGGAAAAAATTCAACCGTCGGATTTTATACAAGTATAAAGGTGTGGGCGTGGCTAAGCCTCAAACTTTGACCTTTCGCCATTACATTACTTGACTTAACAACTCCCATGTGCATGATCAGATCTATATCAAACTCCGTCTGTGTGATCATTGACCACATCTCAAGACAATGACAATGTGGACAGCTGACATCACCTATGCCCCGCCCCCTGACTACAGGAAGTCTATTTTTTAATGGTGAAATGCCCATATTTGTCCCCTCTACTTTAGTCAACATGACACTAAGGTCATGCACTGTCTTCATGATGTTGTAATGACCATTCAGATCTGATAGCTTTTCAGAAAGGGAAGGGCTTTGATGCCACGGCGAATTCTGGCGTGACGCCGTGACCTTACGTTTGACTGTAACTTCCACTAACAACCTCCGATCTGCCCGAGACTGAACATGGCAATCAACAATCATGCCCTTTATTCAACGAGGCACACACCGTTGGTGAAAGTTGTGTAATGTCACCACAGCGCCCCCTACACACCATTAAAACTGTAATAACTCCTACAGACGAGGTCGTAACTGCACCAAACTTGCTATGTGTACTCACACAATGGCACCCACCACAGTCCTGTGGTAAGTTGTTGATATTGCTTTAGCTCCGCCCCCTGACAGATATTAGGCCCTTAATAACACATGCATGATGCAATTCACACCAAACTGCACACAAATGACTGTCATCAACCTACAAACTTCTTCATGGAATAATTCTTAAATTTGGGACAGCGCCCCCTAGATACAAAAAACCTTTGTAACTTCTGCAAAAAAGTTCCAAACTACATCAAACATTGTGGGAGTCATCACACATCTGCAATCAACACATGTATGTGATCACTTGTTCAATTCACTTTAACTCCACCCACTTACAGCTTTTTGTCTCTAGATGACCCATGCAACGTTTGATTGATTCCAAATTAACAGAAAACCATCTTTGATGACCAAAGATGACCTCTATGGCATTTACTTGTAAATGGTCACAACGCCCCCTAGATGGGTTCAAACTTTATTAACTTCTAAAGTCAAAGTCAGAATGGCATTATACTTGGCTTGTGACATCACGTGACTGCACCAAACACATTGATGTGGTTGTTGATTCAAATCCCTGTAGCTCCGCCCCTTTCAGCTCACTGGCTTTAGATAACACACACAACGTCCGTTTGATGCCAAAATAACAGAAAACTGTCCTTGTCAACCAAAGCTGACCTCAATGGGATTTTTCTGTAATTGATCACAGCGCCCCCTAGATAACTTTAACTTTCGAAAACTTTAATAAATATGGGCAAAAAAGCACTAAAGTTGGTCTGTGTCATCACACCAACAGTGTGCTAAAGATAAAGTATGCCCTAGTGGTGAGACATGTAATATAATGGTAGGCTCGGAGGGGATGCTGATTCAGGGTGAGGTGTGGATGAGGTGACTGTTAGCTTTTCTTGGTGTCAGGGTGGTGGACGTTTCAGTCCGTGGACGTGCCCTGGTGCCCCGTGCTGCCGGCCAGGACGGAGCGGCGGGGAGTTGGGTTTGGAGAGCATCGGGGATGGAGCGGAGGGGGTGCGGAAGGAGGGTGAGCATCTTCGCTGCGAGGGCCGAACGACGCTGCTTGCAGCTTTAATTCTTTCTTTCTTTCTTTCTTTCTTTCTTTTTTCTTCCGCGTCTTTGAATGGCCTTTAGGGGGTCTTAGCATATTCAAAAAGTCACCAAATTCTGGCTCAATATAGAAAGTGCGTGAAATTTACGTATTTCACTGGCGATGTGAAAGTTCGTAAAAAAGTGGCTGGACAGCGCCCCCTAGAAAGTGAAAAATACCCCTCTCCATAAAGCTTAGTTTATCGTACGGTTATGAAATTTGGTATACTTGTAGTACTCCACAGTCCGCACAGAAAAGTCTCTTGCAACCATGGTCAATATCAAACAGGAAGTCGGCCATTTTGGGTTGAAATGGCGAATTTTAGCCATTTTGGCCATTTCTAGGGTCTATATTTGGTTGAACAGTTTGGTCATTTTTCGCACGATCGTCTCAAAAATAGTGTGCAATCGAACAGAAGCGATGGACGATTCAAATGAGAAAATAAAATTGACTTTTCGTAAATACTGAAGGGGCGGGGCCAGGCCTCAAAGTTCGAGCACTCGCCAAAAAAATTCAAATTGCTATAATTTCATAAATGAAAGAATTACAGTTAAAGTAACTTTCTGTGGACAATCGTCATCGCCCCCCGAAGACAAATGAATGGTCGATTGATGATGTCACATAAGCCCCGCCCCCTCAGGACTTAAAAGGTCAAGTTTTACTGGGAAATTTTCTAAAATTCGCCCTTTCAAATAATCATCCCAAATTTGTACCAGTTAACTGAAGACAAGTTGGGGTTGCTTGGCGTCACTTTATGGGAGTTTTCTGCAGAAGGCGGGGCTGTGGCGGCACGGCGAAGTCAGGCGTACCACTTAGGCCTTACGTTTGCCTCCCATTTCGTCATTTCTAAAGATATCGCCACGAAACTTCTTGGGAGTGATCCTAGTCCTGCCCCCCAAAAAATGTGATGTGAAAATCCGGTGGGCGTGGCCTATTTTCTGAAATAGCGCCCCCTAGGAGCATTAAAACTGTCAGCCCCAAGCCATGCTTTGACTGAGGATTACGAAATTTGGTACACTAATGTGGTGTCTCAGGACCTACAAAAAAGTCTCTTGGAGCCAAGAACCAAGTCGCACAGGAAGTCGGCCATTTTGGTCCAAGTACTCGATTTAGTGGTTTTCGCACACGTTGTTTGGAGAGTGTTGCACCATCGCCCTTTTCACCAATCACCTTCAAACTTCTGCTATAGACTCTTAAGACAAAGGGGAAAAAATTCAACCTACGGATTTTAAATAAGTATAAAGGTGTGGGCGTGGCTAAGCCTCAAACTTTGACCTGTCGCCACGCCACTCTTTTTTTTCACCGCTCCCTATTGGACTCCTTTTAACCAATCACCACCATTCACTGGCAAATAGCAGCAGACAAGTTGAGGTCACTTGGTCTATAGTACTGGCAGGTTTCGAATAAAGGCGGGGCTTTGGGATCATGGCGAAATTCACCATCACGCCATGGAAATACGTTTGTCTCTCATTTCTTCAATCATTGTGACATCACCACACAATTTCTGATGAGTGATCTTACTCTGACCCCTAATAGAATTGGACAGCTGAAGTTTGTGGGCGTGGCCTATTTTCTGAAATAGCACCCCCTAGGACCATTAAAACTATCAGCCCCAAGCCATGCTTTGACTGAGGATCACGAAATTTGGCACACTAATGTAGTGTCTCAGGACCTACAAAAAAGTCTCTTGGAGCCAAGTACAATGTCGCACAGGAGGTCGGCCATTTTGGTCCAAGTACTCGATTTAGTGGTTTTTGCACACGTTATTAGGAGAATGATGTCTCGTCGTCCTTTCCACCGATCACCTTCAAACTCCTTCTATATACTCTTAAGACATAGAGGAAAAAATTCAACCGTCGGATTTTAAATAAGTATAAAGGTGTGGGCGTGGCTAAGCCTCAAACTTTGACCAGTCGCCATTACGTTACATGACTTAATAACTCCCATGTGCATGATCAGATCAATGTCAAACTTTGTCTGTGTGATCACTGACCACATGTGAAGACAGTGACAATGTGGACAGCTGACATCACCTAAGCCCCGCCCCCTGACTACAGGAAGTCTACTGTTTTATGGTGAAATGCCCATATTTGTCCCCTCTAATTAAGTCAACATGACACTAAGGTCATGCACTGTCTTCATGATGTTGTAATGACCATTCAGATCTGATAGCTTTTCAGAAAGGGAGGGGCTTTGATGCCATGGCGATTTCTGGCGTGACGCTGTGACCTTACGTTTGACTGTAACTTCCACAAACAGCCTCCGATTTGCCCGAGACTGAACATCACATCACCAGTGTGGTAAAGATAGAGTATCTCCTAGTGGTGAGACGTGTAATGGTGGGCTCAGAGGGGATGCTGAGTCAGGGTGAGGTGTGGACGAGGAGGCCGTTCACGGTTTCTGGTGTCGGGGTGGTTGACTTTCTGTTCTGCCAGACGTGCCCTGGTGCCCCCGGCTGCCGGCCAGGACGGAGAAGCGCGGAGCTGGGTTTGGAGAGCGTAGGGGATGGAGCGGAGGGGGTGCGGAAGGAGGGCGAGCAGCTTCGCTGCGAGGGCCGAACGACGCTGCTTGCAGCTTTAATTAGGCCCGAGCAGTGAAGCTGCGAAGGCCTATTGTATCTGCTCCGTTTATTATTATTATTTATTATTATTAGGCCCGAGCAGCGAAAGCGCTGCGAAGGCCTCTTGTTTTTGCTCTGATTATTATTATTTTTTGTTATTCCGTGCCCCCTTTGAACAGCTTTTTGGGGACCTTAACATACCCCAAAACTCACAATATTTTGCACACTTGTCAGGCCTGGTGAAAAATTTGATATTTTAAAGGTCCCAAAAAAATCGCAAAGAAAATGGCTGAACAGCGCCCCCTACAAAGTGAAAAAAAACCCTCTCCATAAAGCTTAGTTTATCGTACAGTTATGAAATTTGGTACACTTGTAGTACTCAACAGTCCGCACAGAAAAGTCTCTTGCAACCATGGTCAATATCAAACAGGAAGTCGGCCATTTTGGGTTGAAATGGCAATTTTTTGCCGTTTTTGCCGTTTTTAGGGTCCGTCTCTGATTGGATTGCTCGATCATTTTTCGCACGATCGTCTCAAAAATTGTGTAAAATTGCTCAGAAGGGATGGGCGAACAAAATGAGATAAGGATTCTGAGTTTTCGTATATGTTGAAGGGGCGGAGCCAGGCCTCAAAGTTTGACTACTCGCCAAAAAAATTTAAATTGCTATAACTTCATAATTGAATGGAATAGAGTTACCAAACTTTCTGTGGTCATTTGTCATCGACCCACAAAGTAAATTGAATGGTCGGTTGATGACATCACACAAGCCCCGCCCCCTCAGGACCAAAAAGGTCAAGTTTTACTGTGAAAGATCCCAAATTGCCCCATTTCACTTAATCACCACAAATTTGGAGCTGGTAATTCAAGGCAAGTGGGGGTTGCTTGGCGTCACTTTATGGGAGTTTTCGGCAGAGGGCGGGGCTGTGGCGGCGCGGCGAAGTAAGGCGTACCGCCGTGGCCTTACGTTTGCCTCCCATTTCTTTATTTCTAAAGATGTCGTCACGAAACTTCTTGTGAGTGATCCTAGTCTGGCCCCCCAAAAAATCTGACGTGAACATCCGGTGGGCGTGGCCAATTTTCTGAAATAGCGCCCCCTAGGACCATTAAAACTGTCAGCCCCAAGCCATGCTTTGACTGAGGATTACGAAATTTGGTACACTAATGTGGTGTCTCAGGACCTACAAAAAAGTCTCTTGGAGCCAAGTGCAAAGTCGCACAGGAAGTCGGCCATTTTGGTCCAAGTGCGCGATTTAGTGGTTTTCACACACGTTGTTTGGAGAGTGATACTCCGTCGCCCTTTTCACCAATCACTTTCAAACTTCTGCTATATAGTCTTAAGACATAGAGGAAAAAATTCAACCGTCGGATTTTAAATAAGTATAAAGGTGTGGGCGTGGCTAAGCCTCAAACTTTGACCTTTCGCCACGCCACTCTTTTTTTCACAGCTCCTTATTGGACTCCTTTTACCCAATCACCAGGAATCTCTGGTAAATAGCAGCAGGCAAGTTGAGGTCACTTGGTCTCCAGTACTGGAAGGTTTTGAAAAAAGGCGGGGCTTTGGGAGCATGGCGAAATTCGCCATCACGCCATGGATATACGTTTGCCTCTCATTTCTTCATTTATCGTGATATCACCTCGACCATTGTTGTGAGTGATCCTAGTCTGACCCCCAATAGAAAAGGTCAGCTTAAGTTTGTGGGCGTGGCCTATTTTCTGTATTAGCGCCCCCTAGGACCATTAAAACTGTCAGCCCCAAGCCATGCTTTGACTGAGGATTACGAAATTTGGTACAATAATGTGGTGTCTCAGGACCTACAAAAAAGTCTCTTGGAGCCAAGTGCAAAGTCGCACAGGAAGTCGGCCATTTTGGTCCAAGTGCGCGATTTAGTGGTTTTCACACACGTTGTTTGGAGAGTGATGCTCCGTCGCCCTTTTCACCAATCGCCTTCGAGCTTCTGCTATATACTCTTAAGACATAGAGGAAAAAATTCAACCGTCGGATTTTAAATAAGTATAAAGGTGTGGGTGTGGCTAAGCCTCAAACTTTGACCTTTCGCCACGCCACTCTTTTTTTCACAGCTCCCTATTGGACTCCTTTTACCCAATCACCTGGAATCTCTGGTAAATAGCAGCTGACAAGTTGAGGTCACTTGGTCTACAGTACTGGCAGGTTTTGAAAAAAGGCGAGGCTTTGGGAGCATGGCGAAATTCGCCATCACGTCATGGCAATACGTTTGCCTCTCATTTCTTCAATTATCGTGACATCGCCACAAAATGTCTGGTGAGTGATCCTAGTCTAACCCCCAATAGAAATGGGCATCTGAGATTTGTGGGCGTGGCCTATATTCTGAAATAGCGCCCCCTAGGACCATTAAAACTGTCAGCCCAAAGACAAGGTTTGACTGAGGATTACGAAAATTGGTACACTCATGTAGGGTCTCTGGCCCTACAAAAAAGTCTCTTGGAGCCAAGCGCAATGTCGCACAGGAGGTCGGCCATTTTGGTCCAAGTACTCGATTTAGTGGTTTTCGCACACGTTGTTTGGACATTGATGGCCCGTTGCCCTTTACACCGATCACCTTCAAACTTATGCTATGTACTTTTAAGTCAAAGGGGAAAAAATTCAACCGTCGGATTTTAAATAAGTATAAAGGTGTGGGCGTGGCTAAGCCTCAAACTTTGACCTTTCGCCATGACATTACTTGACTTAATAACTCCCATGTGCATGATCAGATCTAATTCAAACTTTGTCTGTGTGATCACTGACCACATCTCAAGATAACGACAATGTGGACAGCTGACATCACCTAAGCCCCGCCCCCTGACAACAGGAAGTCTATTGTTTTATGGTGAAATGCCTATATTTGTCCCCTCTAATTTAATGAAAATGACACTCAGGTCATACAGTGTCTTCATGATGTTTTAAAGACCATTCAGATCTGATAGCTTTCCAGAAAGGGAGGGGCTTTGATGCCATGGTGAATGCTGGCGTGACGCCATGACCTTACATTTGACTGTAACTTCCACAAACGGCCTCCGATTTGCCCGAAACTGAATATGGCAATGAACAATCATGCCCTTTAGCCAATGAGGCACAAACGGTTGGTGAATGTTATATAATGTCACCAAAGCTGACCTCAATGGGACTTTTCTGTAGTTGGTCACAGCGCCACCTAGATAACGTTATCCTTCGATAACTTTAAAAAACATGGTCAGAATAGCATTAAAGTTGGTCACTGTCATCACACCACCAGTGTGGTAAAGATAGAGGATTCCCTAGTGGTGAGACATAAAATATAATGGTGGGCTCAAAGGGGATGCTGAGTCAGGGTGAGTTGCGGACAAGGTGGCCGTTAGCAGTTTCTGGTGTTGGGGTGGTCGACGTTTGTGTTCTGCGGACGTGCCCTGGTGCCCCGGGCTGCCGGCCAGGCCGGAGCGGCGCGGAGCTGCGAGGGCCGAACGACGCTGCTTGCAGCTTTAATTAGGCCCGAGCAGTGAAGCTGCGAAGGCCTATTGTATCTGCTCCGTTTCTTCTTATTATTATTCTTTTTTCTTCCGCGTCTTTGAATGGCCTTTAGGGGGTCTTAGCATATCCAAAAAGTCACCAAATTCTGGCCCAATATAGAAAGTGCGTGAAATTTACGTATTTCACTGGCGATGTGAAAGTTCGTCAAAAAGTGACTGAACAGCGCCCCCTAGAAAGTGAAAAATACCCCTCTCCATAAAGCTTAGTTTATCGTACAGTTATGAAATTTGGTATACTTGTAGTACTCAACAGTCCGCACAGAAAAGTCTCTTGCAACCATGGTCAATATCAAACAGGAAGTCGGCCATTTTGGAGTAAAGTGGCCATTTTGACCCCGTTTTGGCCATTTCTAGGGTCTATATTTGGTTGAACAGTTTGGTCATTTTTCGCACCATCGTCTCAAAAATTGTGCGAGATCGAACAGAAGCGATGGACGATTCAAATGAGACAATAAAATTGACTTTTCGTATATACTGAAGGGGCGGGGCCAGGCCTCAAAGTTCGAGCACTCGCCAAAAAAATTCAAATTGCTATAATTTCATAAATGAAAGAATTACAGTTAAAGAAATGTTCTGTGGACAATTGTCATCGCCCTCCGAAGACAAATGAATGGTCGATTGATGATGTCACATAAGCCCCGCCCCCTCAGGACTTAAAAGGTCAAGTTTTACTGGGAAATTTTCCAAAATTCGCCCTTTCCAATAATCACCCCAAATTTGTAGCGGGTAACTGAAGACAAGTTGGGGTTGCTTGGCTTCACTTTATGGGAGTTTTCTGCAGAAGGCGGGGCTGTGGCGGCGCGGCGAATTCAGGCGTACCGCTTAGGCCTTACGTTTGCCTCCCATTTCGTCATTTCTAGAGATATCGCCACGAAGCTTCTTGTGAGTGATCCTAGTCTGGCCCCCCAAAAGATCTGATGTGAAATTCCGGTGGGCGTGGTCTATTTTCTGAAATAGCGCCCCCTAGGACCATTAAAACTGACAGCCCCAAGCCATGCTTTGACTGAGGATTACGAAATTTGGTACACTAATGTGGTGTCTCAGGACCTACAAAAAAGTCTCTTGGAGCCAAGTGCATTGTCGCACAGGAAGTCGGCCATTTTGGTCCAAGTGCGCAATTTAGTGGTTTTCGCACACGTTGTTTGGAGAGTGATGCTCCGTCGCCCTTTTCACCAATTGCCTTCACACTTCGGCTACATACTCTTAAGACATAGATGAAAAAATTCAACCGTCGGATTTTAAATAAGTATAAAGGTGTGGGCGTGGCTAAGCCTCAAACTTTGACCTGTCGCCACGCCACTCTTTTTTTTCACAGCTCCCTATTGGACTCCTTTTAACCAATCACCACCAAACAGTGGCGAATAGCAGCAGACAAGTTGAGGTCACTTGGTCTATAGTACTGGCAGGTTTCGAATAAAGGCGGGGCTTTGGGAGAATGGCGAAATTCGCCATCACGACATGGAAATACGTTTGTCTCTCATTTCTTCAGTCATTGTGACATCGCCATACAAGTTCTGATGAGTGATCCTACTCTGACCCCTAATAGAATTGGACAGCTGAAGTTTGTGGGCGTGGCCTATTTTCTGAAACAGCGCCCCCTAGGAAAATTAAAACAGTCAGCCCCAAGCCATGCTTTGACTGAGGATCACAAAATTTGGCACACTAATGTAGTGTACCAGGACCTACAAAAAAGTCTCTTGGAGCCAAGCACAATGTCGCACAGGAGGTCGGCCATTTTGGTCCAAGTACTCAATTTAGTGGTTTTCGCACACGTTATTAGGAAAATGATATCTCCTCGCCCTTTCCACCGATCACCTTCAAACCTCTGCTATATACTCTTAAGACATAGAGGAAAAAATTCAACCGTCGGATTTTAAATAAGTATAAAGGTGTGGGCGTGGCTAAGCCTCAAACTTTGACCAGTCGCCATTACCTTATTTGACTTAACAACTCCCATGTGCATGATCAGATCAATTTCATACTTTGTCTGTGTGATCACTGACCACATCTGAAGACAGTGACAATGTGGACAGCTGACATCACCTAAGCCCCGTCCCCTGACTACAGGAAGTCAACTGTTTTATGGTGAAATGCCCATATTTGTTCCCTCTAATTTAGTCAAGATGACACTAAGGTCATGCACTGTCTTCATGATGTTGTAATGACCATTCAGATCTGATAGCTTTTCAGAAAGGCAGGGGCTTTGATGCCATGGCGATTTCTGACGTGACGCTGTGACCTTACGTTTGACTGTAACTTCCACAAACAGCCTCCGACTTGCCCGAGACTGAACATCGCATCACCAGTGTGGTAAAGATAGAGTATCTCCTAGTGGTGAGACGTGTAATGGTGGGCTCAGAGGGGATGCTGAGTCAGGGTAAGGTGTGGACGAGGAGGCCGTTCACGGTTTCTGGTGTCGGGGTGGTTGACTTTCTGTTCCGCCAGACGTTCCCTGGTGCCCCCGGCCCCCGGCCAGGATGGAGAAGCGCGGAGCTGGGTTTGGAGAGCGTCGGGGATGGAGCGGAGGGGGTGCGGAAGGAGGGCGAGCAGCTTCGCTGCGAGGGCCGAACGACGCTGCTTGCAGCTTTAATTAGGCCCGAGCAGTGAAGCTGCGAAGGCCTATTGTATCTGCTCCGTTTCTTCTTATTATTATTCTTTTTTCTTCCGCGTCTTTGAATGGCCTTTAGGGGGTCTTAGCATATCCAAAAAGTCACCAAATTCTGGCCCAATATAGAAAGTGCGTGAAATTTACGTATTTCACTGGCGATGTGAAAGTTCGTCAAAAAGTGACTGAACAGCGCCCCCTAGAAAGTGAAAAATACCCCTCTCCATAAAGCTTAGTTTATCGTACAGTTATGAAATTTGGTATACTTGTAGTACTCAACAGTCCGCACAGAAAAGTCTCTTGCAACCATGGTCAATATCAAACAGGAAGTCGGCCATTTTGGAGTAAAGTGGCCATTTTGACCCCGTTTTGGCCATTTCTAGGGTCTATATTTGGTTGAACAGTTTGGTCATTTTTCGCACCATCGTCTCAAAAATTGTGCGAGATCGAACAGAATCGATGGACGATTCAAATGAGACAATAAAATTGACTTTTCGTAAATACTGAAGGGGCGGGGCCAGGCCTCAAAGTTCGAACACTCGCCAAAAAAATTCAAATTGCTATAATTTCATAAATGAAAGAATTACGGTTAAAGAAATGTTCTGTGGACAATTGTCATCGCCCTCCGAAGACAAATGAATGGTCGATTGATGATGTCACATAAGCCCCGCCCCCTCAGGACTTAAAAGGTCAAGTTTTACTGGGAAATTTTCCAAAATTCGCCCTTTCCAATAATCACCCCAAATTTGTAGCGGGTAACTGAAGACAAGTTGGGGTTGCTTGGCTTCACTTTATGGGAGTTTTCTGCAGAAGGCGGGGCTGTGGCGGCGCGGCGAATTCAGGCGTACCACTTAGGCCTTACGTTTGCCTCCCATTTCGTCATTTCTAGAGATATCGCCACGAAGCTTCTTGTGAGTGATCCTAGTCTGGCCCCCCAAAAGATCTGATGTGAAATTCCGGTGGGCGTGGTCTATTTTCTGAAATAGCGCCCCCTAGGACCATTAAAACTGACAGCCCCAAGCCATGCTTTGACTGAGGATTACGAAATTTGGTACACTAATGTGGTGTCTCAGGACCTACAAAAAAGTCTCTTGGAGCCAAGTGCATTGTCGCACAGGAAGTCGGCCATTTTGGTCCAAGTGCGCAATTTAGTGGTTTTCGCACACGTTGTTTGGAGAGTGATGCTCCGTCGCCCTTTTCACCAATTGCCTTCACACTTCGGCTACATACTCTTAACACATAGATGAAAAAATTCAACCGTCGGATTTTAAATAAGTATAAAGGTGTGGGCGTGGCTAAGCCTCAAACTTTGACCTGTCGCCACGCCACTCTTTTTTTTCACAGCTCCCTATTGGACTCCTTTTAACCAATCACCACCAAACAGTGGCGAATAGCAGCAGACAAGTTGAGGTCACTTGGTCTATAGTACTGGCAGGTTTCGAATAAAGGCGGGGCTTTGGAAGAATGGCGAAATTCGCCATCACGACATGGAAATACGTTTGTCTCTCATTTCTTCAGTCATTGTGACATCGCCATACAAGTTCTGATGAGTGATCCTACTCTGACCCCTAATAGAATTGGACAGCTGAAGTTTGTGGGCGTGGCCTATTTTCTGAAACAGCGCCCCCTAGGACCATTAAAACAGTCAGCCCCAAGCCATGCTTTGACTGAGGATCACAAAATTTGGCACACTAATGTAGTGTACCAGGACCTACAAAAAAGTCTCTTGGAGCCAAGCACAATGTCGCACAGGAGGTCGGCCATTTTGGTCCAAGTACTCAATTTAGTGGTTTTCGCACACGCTATTAGGAGAATGATATCTCCTCGCCCTTTCCACCGATCACCTTCAAACCTCTGCTATATACTCTTAAGACATAGAGGAAAAAATTCAACCGTCGGATTTTAAATAAGTATAAAGGTGTGGGCGTGGCTAAGCCTCAAACTTTGACCAGTCGCCATTACCTTATTTGACTTAACAACTCCCATGTGCATGATCAGATCAATTTCATACTTTGTCTGTGTGATCACTGACCACATCTGAAGACAGTGACAATGTGGACAGCTGACATCACCTAAGCCCCGCCCCCTGACTACAGGAAGTCAACTGTTTTATGGTGAAATGCCCATATTTGTTCCCTCTAATTTAGTCAAGATGACACTAAGGTCATGCACTGTCTTCATGATGTTGTAATGACCATTCAGATCTGATAGCTTTTCAGAAAGGCAGGGGCTTTGATGCCATGGCGATTTCTGACGTGACACTGTGACCTTACGTTTGACTGTAACTTCCACAAACAGCCTCCGACTTGCCCGAGACTGAACATCGCATCACCAGTGTGGTAAAGATAGAGTATCTCCTAGTGGTGAGACGTGTAATGGTGGGCTCAGAGGGGATGCTGAGTCAGGGTAAGGTGTGGACGAGGAGGCCGTTCACGGTTTCTGGTGTCGGGGTGGTTGACTTTCTGTTCCGCCAGACGTTCCCTGGTGCCCCCGGCTGCCGGCCAGGACGGAGAAGCGCGGAGCTGGGTTTGGAGAGCGTCGGGGATGGAGCGGAGGGGGTGCGGAAGGAGGGCGAGCAGCTTCGCTGCGAGGGCCGAACGACGCTGCTTGCAGCTTTAATTATTATTATTTTTTTTCTTCCGCGTCTTTGGGTGGCCTTTAGGGGGTCTTAGCATATCCAAAAAGTCACCAAATTCTGGCCCAATATAGAAAGTGCGTGAAATTTACGTATTTCACTGGCGATGTGAAAGTTCATAAAAAAGTGGCTGAACAGCGCCCTCTAGAAAGTGAAAAATACCCCTCTCCATAAAGCTTAGTTTATCGTACAGTTATGAAATTTGGTTTACTTGTAGTACTCAACAGTCCGCACAGAAAAGTCTCTTGCAAACATGGTCAATATCAAACAGGAAGTCGGCCATTTTGGGTTGAAATGGAGATTTTTAGCCGTTTTGGCCATTTCTAGGGTCTATATTTGGTTGAACAGTTTGGTCATTTTTAGCACGATCGTCTCAAAAATAGTGTGCAATCGAACAGAAGCGATGGACGATTAAAATGAGACAATAAAATTGACTTTTCGTAAATACTGAAGGGGCGGGGCCAGGCCTCAAAGTTCGAGCACTCGCCAAAAAAATTCAAATTGCTATAATTTCATAAATGAAAGAATTACAGTTAAAGTAACTTTCTATGGACAATCGGCATCGCCCCCCGAAGACAAATGAATGGTCGATTGATGATGTCACATAAGCCCCGCCCCCTCAGGACTTAAAAGGTCAAGTTTTACTGGGAAATTTTCAAAAATTCGCCCTTTCAAATAATCATCCCAAATTTGTAGCAGGTAACTGAAGACAAGGTGGGGTTGCTTGGCGTCACTTTATGGGAGTTTTCTGCAGAAGGCGGGGCTGTGGCGGCGCGGCGAAGTCAGGCGTACAGACGTGGCCTTACGTTTGCCTTCCATTTCGTCATTTCTAGAGATATCGCCACGACACTTCTTGGGAGTGATCCTAGTCCGGCCCCAAAAAGAATCTGATGTGAACATCTGGTGGGCGTGGCCTATTTTCTGAAATAGCGCCCCCTAGGACCATTTAAACTGTCAGCCCCAAGCCATGCTTTGACTGAGGAGTACCAGATTTGGTACACTAATATGGTGTCTCAGGACCTACAAAAAAGTCTCTTGGAGCCAAGTGCAAAGTCGCACAGGAAGTCGGCCATTTTGGTCCAAGTACTCGATTTAGTGGTTTTCGCACACGTTGTTTGGAGAGTGATGCTCCATCACCCTTTTCACCAATCACCTTCAAACATCTGCTATACACTCTTAAGACATAGAAGAAAAAATTCAACCGTCGGATTTTAAATAAGTATAAAGGTGTGGGCGTGGCTAAGCCTCAAACTTTGACTTGTCGCCACGCCACTCTTTTTTTCACAGCTTTCTATTGGACTCCTTTTACTCAATCACCAGCAATCACTGACAAATAGCAGCAGACAAGTTGAGGTCACTTGGTCTATAGTACTGGCAGGTTTCGAATAAAGGCGGGGCTTTGGGAGCATGGCGAAATTTGCCATCATGCCATGGAAATACGTTTGTCTCTCATTTCTTCAATCATTGTGACATCGCCACACAATTTCTGATGAGTGATCCTACTCTGACCCATAATAGAAATGGACAGCTGAAGTTTGTGGGCGTGGCCTATTTTCTGAAATAACGCCCCCTAGGACCATTAAAACTGTCAGCCCCAAGCCATGCTTTCACTGAGGAACACGAAATTTGGCACACTAATGTGGTGTCTCAGGACCTACAAAAAAGTCTCTTGGAGCTAAGTGCAAAGTCGCACAGGAAGTCGGCCATTTTGGTCCAAGTACTCGATTTAGTGGTTTTCGCACACGTTGTTTGGAGAGTGTTGCACCATCGCCGTTTTCACCAATCGCCTTCAAACTTCTGCTACTTACTCTTAAGACAAAAGGGGAAAAATTCAACCATCGGATTTCAAATAAGTATAAAGGTGTGGGCGTGGCTAAGCCTCAAACCTTGACCTTTCGCCATTACATTCCTTGACTTAACAACTCCCATGTGCATGATCAGATCTATATCAAACTGTGTCTGTGTGATCATTGACCAAATCTCAAGACAATGACAATGTGGACAGCTGACATCACCTAAGCCCCGCCCCCTGACTACAGGAAGTCGATTTTTTCATGGTGAAATGCCCATATTTGTCCCCTCTAATTTAGTGAACATGACACTAAGGTAATGCACTGTCTTCATGATGTTGTAATGACCATTCAGATCTGATAGCTTTTCAGAAAGGGAGGGGATTTGATGCCATGGCGAATTCTGGCGTGACGCTGTGACCTTACGTTTGACTGTAACTTCCACAAACAGCCTCCGATTTGCCCGAGACTGAACATCACATCACCAGTGTGGTAAAGATAGAGTATCTCCTAGTGGTGAGACGTGTAATGGTGGGCTCAGAGGGGATGCTGAGTCAGGGTGAGGTGTGGACGAGGAGGCCGTTCACGGTTTCTGGTGTCGGGGTGGTTGACTTTCTGTTCCGCCAGACGTGCCCTGGAGCCCCCGGCTGCCGGCCAGGACGGAGAAGCGCGGAGCTGGGTTTGGAGAGCATCTGGGATGGAGCGGAGGGGGCACGGACGGAGGACGAGCAGCTTCGCTGCGAGGGCCGAACGACGCTGCTTGCAGCTTTAATTAGGCCCGAGCAGCGAAAGCGCTGCGAAGGCCTCTTGTTTTTGCTCTGATTATTATTATTTTTTGTTATTCCGTGCCCCCTTTGAACAGCTTTTTGGGGACCTTAACATACCCCAAAACTCACAATATTTTGCACACTTGTCAGGCCTGGTGAAAAATTTGATATTTTAAAGGTCCCAAAAAAATCGCAAAGAAAATGGCTGAACAGCGCCCCCTACAAAGTGAAAAAAAAACCCTCTCCATAAAGCTTAGTTTATCGTACAGTTATGAAATTTGGTACACTTGTAGTACACAACAGTCCGCACAGAAAAGTCTCTTGCAACCATGGTCAATATCAAACAGGAAGTCGGCCATTTTGGGTTGAAATGGCGATTTTTTGCCGTTTTTGCCGTTTTTAGGGTCCGTTTCTGATTGGATTGCTCGATCATTTTTCGCACGATCGTCTCAAAAATTGTGTAAAATTGCTCAGAAGGGATGGGCGAACAAAATGAGATAAGGATTCTGAGTTTTCGTATATGTTGAAGGGGCGGAGCCAGGCCTCGAAGTTTGACTACTCGCCAAAAATATTTAAATTGCTATAACTTCATAACTGAATGGAATAGAGTTACCAAACTTTCTGTGGTCATTCGTCATCCACCCACAAAGTAAATTGAAAGGTCGGATGATGACATCACACAAGCCCCGCCCCCTCAGGACCAAAAAGATCAAGTTTTACTGTGAAAGGTCCCAAATTGCCCCATTTCACTTAATCACCACAAATTTGTAGCTGGTAACTCAAGACAAGTGGGGGTTGCTTGGCGTCACTTTATGGGAGTTTTCGGCAGAGGGCGGGGCTGTGGTGGCGCGGCGAATTCAGGCGTACCGCCTTGGCCTTACGTTTGCCTCCCATTTCGTCATTTCCAAAGATATCGTCACGAAACTTCTTGTGAGTGATCCTAGTCCGGCCCCCCAAAAGATCTGATGTGAACATCTGGTGGGCGTGGCCTATTTTCTGAAATAGCGCCCCCTAGGACCATTAAAACTATTAGCCCCAAGCCATGCTTTGACTGAGGATTACGAAATTTGGTACACTAATGTGGTGTCTCAGGACCTACAAAAAAGTCTCTTGGAGTCAAGTTCAAAGTCGCACAGGAAGTCGGCCATTTTGGATCAAGTACGCGATTTAGTGGTTTTCGCACACGTTGTTTGGAGAGTGATGCTCCGTCGCCCTTTTCACCAATCTCCTTCAAACTTCTGCTATATACCCTTAAGACATAGGGGAAAAAATTCAACCGTCGGATTTTTCAAAAGTTGAAAGGTGTGGGCGTGGCTAAGCCTCAAACTTTGACCTGTCGCCACGCTACTCTTTTTTTCACAGCTCCCTACTGGACTCCTTTTACCCAATCACCAGGATTCTGTGGCAAACAGCAGTAGACAAGTTGAGGTTACTTGGTCTCCAGTACTGGCAGGTTTTGAAAAAAGGCGGGGCTTTGGGACCATGGCGAAAATCGCCATCACGCCATGGAAATACGTTTGTCTCTCATTTCTTCAGTTATCGTGATATTGCTACGAAACTTCTGGTGAGTGATCCTAGTCTGAGCTCCAAGAGAAATAGACAGCTGAATTTTGTGGGCGTGGCCTATGTTTTGAAATAGCGCCCCCTAGGACCATTTAAACTATTAGCCCCAAGCCATGCTTTGACTGAGGATTACGAAATTTGGTACACTAATGTGGTGTCTCAGGACCTACAAAAAAGTCTCTTGGAGTCAAGTTCAAAGTCGCACAGGAAGTCGGCCATTTTGGATCAAGTACGCGATTTAGTGGTTTTCGCACACGTTGTTTGGAGAGTGATGCTCCGTCGCCCTTTTCACCAATCTCCTTCAAACTTCTGCTATATACCCTTAAGACATAGGGGAAAAAATTTAACCGTCGGATTTTTCAAAAGTTGAAAGGTGTGGGCGTGGCTAAGCCTCAAACTTTGACCTGTCGCCACGCTACTCTTTTTTTCACAGCTCCCTACTGGACTCCTTTTACCCAATCACCAGGATTCTGTGGCAAACAGCAGTAGACAAGTTGAGGTTACTTGGTCTCCAGTACTGGCAGGTTTTGAAAAAAGGCGGGGCTTTGGGACCATGGCGAAAATCGCCATCACGCCATGGAAATAGGTTTGTCTCATTTCTTCAGTTATCGTGATATTGCTACGAAACTTCTGGTGAGTGATCCTAGTCTGAGCTCCAAGAGAAATAGACAGCTGAAGTTTGTGGGCGTGGCCTATATTCTTAAATAGCGCCCCCTAGAGCCATTAAAACTTTCAGCCCCAAGCCATGCTTTGACTGAGGATTACGAAATTTGGTACACTAATGTGGGGTCTCAGGACCTACAAAAAAGTCTCTTGGAGCCAAGCGTAAAGTCGCACAGGAAGTCGGCCATTTTGGTGCAAGTACGTGATTTAGTGGTTTTCGCACACATTGTTTGGAGAGTGATGCTCCGTCGCCCTTTTCACCAATCACCTTCAAACTTCTGCAATACACTCTTAAGACATAGGGGAAAAAATTCAACCGTCGGATTTTTCAAAAGTTGAAAGGTGTGGGCGTGGCTAAGCCTCAAACGTTGACCTTTCGCCATTACTTTACTTGACTTAATAACTCCCATGTGCATGATCAGATCTTTTTCGAACTTTGTCTGTGTGATCATTGACCATATCTGTAAACAATGACAATGTGGACAGCTGACATCACCTAAGCCCCGCCCCCTGACTACAGGAATTTATTTTTTATGCTGAAATGCCCATATTTGTCCCCTCTAATTTAGTCAACATGACCCTAAGGTCATGCACTGTCTTCATGATGCTGTAATGACCATTCAGATCTGATAGCTTTCCAGAAAGGGAGGGGCTTTGATGCCATGGCGAATTCTGGCGTAACGCCGTAATCTTAATATTCAATTTAATGGTGAGCTCAGAGGGGATGCTGAGTCAGGGTGAGGTGCAGACTAGGAGGCCATTCGCGGTTTCTGGTGTCGGGGTGGTTGACGTTTCTGTTCTGTCAGACGTGCACTGGTGCGACGGCAGACCGGAGCGGCGCGGAGCTGCGAGGGCCGAACGACGCTGCTTGCAGCTTTAATTATTATTATTCTTTTTTCTTCCGCGTCTTTGAATGGCCTTTAGGGGGTCTTAGCATATCCAAAAAGTCACCAAATTCTGGCCCAATATAGAAAGTGCGTGAAATTTACGTATTTCACTGGCGATGTGAAAGTTCGTCAAAAAGTGACTGAACAGCGCCCCCTAGAAAGTGAAAAATACTCCTCTCCATAAAGCTTAGTTTATCGTACAGTTATGACATTTGGTATACTTGTAGTACTCAACAGTCCGCACAGAAAAGTCTCTTGCAACCATGGTCAATATCAAACAGGAAGTCGGCCATTTTGGAGTAAAGTGGCCATTTTGACCCCGTTTTGGCCATTTCTAGGGTCTATATTTGGTTGAACAGTTTGGTCATTTTTCGCACCATCGTCTCAAAAATTGTGCGAGATCGAACAGAAGCGATGGACGATTCAAATGAGACAATAAAATTGACTTTTCGTAAATACTGAAGGGGCGGGGCCAGGCCTCAAAGTTCGAGCACTCGCCAAAAAAATTCAAATTGCTATAATTTCATAAATGAAAGAATTACAGTTAAAGTAACTTTCTATGGACAATCGGAATCTCCCCCCGAAGACAAATGAATGGTCGATTGATGATGTCACATAAGCCCCGCCCCCTCAGGACTTAAAAGGTCAAGTTTTACTGGGAAATTTTCAAAAATTGGCCCTTTCAAATAATCATCCCAAATTTGTAGCAGGTAACTGAAGACAAGTTGGGGTTGCTTGGCGTCACTTTATGGGAGTTTTCTGCAGAAGGCGGGGCTGTGGCGGCGCGGCGAAGTCAGGCGTACCGACGTGGCCTTACGTTTGCCTTCCATTTCGTCATTTCTAGAGATATCGCCACGACACTTCTTGGGAGTGATCCTAGTCCGGCCCCCAAAAGAATCTGATGTGAACATCTGGTGGGCGTGGCCTATTTTCTGAAATAGCGCCCCCTAGGACCATTAAAACTGTCAGCCCCAAGCCATGCTTTGACTGAGGAGTACGAGAATTGGTACACTAATGTGGTGTCTCAGGACCTACAAAAAAGTCTCTTGGAGCCAAGTGCAAAGTCGCACAGGAAGTCGGCCATTTTGGTCCAAGTACTCGATTTAGTGGTTTTCGCACACGTTGTTTGGAGAGTGATGCTCCATCACCCTTTTCACCAATCACCTTCAAACATCTGCTATACATTCTTAAGACATAGAAGAAAAAATTCAACCGTCGGATTTTAAATAAGTATAAAGGTGTGGGCGTGGCTATGCCTCAAACTTTGACTTGTCGCCACGCCACTCTTTTTTTCACAGCTCCCTATTGGACTCCTTTTACTCAATCACCAGCAATCACTGGCAAATAGCAGCAGACAAGTTGAGGTCACTTGGTCTATAGTACTGGCAGGTTTCGAATAAAGGCGGGGCTTTGGGAGCATGGCGAAATTTGCCATCATGCTATGGAAATACGTTTGTCTCTCATTTCTTCAATCATTGTGACATCGCCACACAATTTCTGATGAGTGATCCTACTCTGACCCATAATAGAAATGGACAGCTGAAGTTTGTGGGCGTGGCCTATTTTCTGAAATAACGCCCCCTAGGACCATTAAAACTGTCAGCCCCAAGCCATGCTTTCACTGAGGAACACGAAATTTGGCACACTAATGTGGTGTCTCAGGACCTACAAAAAAGTCTCTTGGAGCTAAGTGCAAAGTCGCACAGGAAGTCGGCCATTTTGGTCCAAGTACTCGATTTAGTGGTTTTCGCACACGTTGTTTGGAGAGTGTTGCACCATCGCCCTTTTCACCAATCGCCTTCAAACTTCTGCTACATACTCTTAAGACAAAGGGGGAAAAATTCAACCATCGGATTTCAAATAAGTATAAAGGTGTGGGCGTGGCTAAGCCTCAAACTTTGACCTTTCGCCATTACATTCCTTGACTTAACAACTCCCATGTGCATGATCAGATCTATATCAAACTGTGTCTGTGTGATCATTGACCACATCTCAAGACAATGACAATGTGGACAGCTGACATCACCTAAGCCCCGCCCCCTGACTACAGGAAGTCGATTTTTTCATGGTGAAATGCCCATATTTGTCCCCTCTAATTTAGTGAACATGACACTAAGGTCATGCACTGTCTTCATGATGTTGTAATGACCATTCAGATCTGCTAGCTTTTCAGAAAGGGAGGGGATTTGATGCCATGGCGAATTCTGGCGTGACGCTGTGACCTTACATTTGACTGTAACTTCCACAAACAGCCTCCGATTTGCCCGAGACTGAACATCACATCACCAGTGTGGTAAAGATAGAGTATCTCCTAGTGGTGAGACGTGTAATGGTGGGCTCAGAGGGGATGCTGCGTCAGGGTGAGGTGTGGACGAGGAGGCCGTTCACGGTTTCTGGTGTCGGGGTGGTTGACTTTCTGCTCTGCCAGACGTGCCCTGGTGCCCCCGGCTGCCGGACAGGATGGAGAAGCGCGGAGCTGGGTTTGGAGAGGGTCGGGGATGGAGCGGAGGGGGTGCGGAAGGAGGGCGAGCAGCTTCGCTGCGAGGGCCGAACGACGCTGCTTGCAGCTTTAATTTTTGCTCTGTTTATTATTATTTTTTTTATTTATTATTCCGGTGCCGCTTTGAATGGCTTTTTGGGGACCTTAACATACCCCAAAACTCACAATATTTTGCATACTTGTCAGGCCTGGTGAAAAATTTGATATTTTAAAGGTCCCAAAAAAATCGCAAAGAAATTGGCTGAACAGCGCCCCCTAGAAAATGAAAAAAAACCCTCTCCATAAAGCTTAGTTTATCGTACCGATATGAAATTTGGTACACTTATAGTACTCAATAGTCCGCACAGAAAAGTCTCTTGCAAGCATGGTCAATATCAAACAGGAAGTCGGCCATTTTGGGTTGAAATGGCGATTTTTTGCCGTTTTGGCCGTTTTTAGGGTCCGTTTCTGATTGGATTGCTCGATCATTTTTTGCACGATCATCTCAAAAATTCTGTAAAATTGCTCAGAAGAGATGGGCGAACAAAATGAGACAATAAAATTGACTTTTCGTAAATACTGAAGGGGCGGGGCCAGGCCTCGAAGTTTGACTACTCGCCAAAAATTTTTAAATTGCTATAACTTCATAACTGAATGGAATAGAGTTACCAAACTTTCTGTGGTCATTCGTCATCACCTCACAAAGTAAATTGAATGGTCGCATGATGACATCACACAAGCCCCGCCCCCTCAGGACCAAAAAGGTTAAGTTTTACTGTGAAAGGTCCCAAATTGCCCCATTTCACTAAATCACCACAAATTTGTAGCTGGTAACTCAAGACAAGTGGGGGTTGCTTGGTGTCACATTATGTGAGTTTTCGGCAGAGGGCGGGGCTGTGGCGGCGCGGCGAAGTCAGGCGTACCGCCGTGGCCTTACGTTTGCCTCCCATTTCGTCATTTCTAAAGATATCATCACGAAACTTCTTGTGAGTGATCCTAGTCTGGCCCCCCAAAAGATCTGATGTGAACATCCGGTGGGCGTGGCCTATTTTCTGAAATAGCGCCCCCTAGGACCATTAAAACTGTCAGCCCCAAGCCATGCTTTGACTGAGGATTACGAAATTTGGTACACTAATGTGGTGTCTCAGGACCTACAAAAAAGTCTCTTGGACCCAAGTGCAAAGTCGCACAGGAAGTCGGCCATTTTGGTCCAAGTACGCGATTTACTGGTTTTCGCACACCTTGTTTGGAGAGTGATGCTCCGTCGCCCTTTTCACCAATCTCCTTGAAACGTCTGCTATATACTCTTAAGACAAAGAGGAAAAAATTCAACCGTCGGATTTTTCAAAAGTTTAACGGTGTGGGCGTGGCTAAGCCTCAAACTTTGACCTGTCGCCACGCCACTCATTTTTTCACAGCTCCCTACTGGACTCCTTTTACCCAATCAGCAGGAATCTCTGGCAAACAGCAGTAGACAACTTGAGGTCACTTGGTATCCAGTACTGGCAGGTTTCAAAAAAAGGCGGGGCTTCAGGAGCATGGCGAAAATCGCCATCACGCCATGGAAGTATGTTTGCCTCTCATTTCTTCAGTTATCGTGATATTGCTACGAAACTTCTGGTGCGTGATCCTAGTCTGACCCCTAAGCGACATAGATATCTGAATTTAGTGGGCGTGGCCTATTTTCTTAAATAGCGCCCCCTAGGACCATTTAAACTAATAGCCCCAAGCTATGCTTTGACTGAGGATTACGAAATTTGGTACACTAATGTGGTGTCTCAGGACCTACAAAAAAGTCTCTTGGAGCCAAGCGCAAAGTCGCACAGGAAGTCGGCCATTTTGGTCCAAGTGCGCGATTTAGTGGTTTTCGCACACGTTGTTTGGAGAGTGATGCTCCGTCGCCCTTTTCACCAATCTCCTTCAAACTTCTGCTATATACTCTTAAGACACAGGGGAAAAAATTCAACCGTCGGATTTTTCAAAAGTTGAAAGATGTGGGCGTGGCTAAGCCTCAAACTTTGACCTGTCGCCACGCCACTCTTTTTTTCACAGCTCCCTACTGGACTCCTTTTACCCAAACACCAGGATTCTGTGGCAAACAGCAGTAGACAAGTTGAGGTTACTTTGTCTCCAGTACTGGCAGGTTTTGAAAAAAGGCGGGGCTTTGGGAGCATGGCGAAAATCGCCATCACGCCATGGAAATACGTTTGCCTCTCATTTCTTAAGTTATCGAGATATCACCTCGAAATTTGTTGTGAGTGATCCTAGTCTGACCCCCAATAGAAATGGACAGCTAAAATTTGTGGGCGTGGCCATTTTTCTGAAATAGCGCCCCCTAGGACCATTAAAACTGTCAGCCCCTAGCCATTCTTTGACTGAGGATTACGAAATTTGGTACACTAATGAGGTGTCTCCGGACCTACAAAAAAGTCTCTTGGAGCCAAGTGCAAAGTCGCACAGGAAGTCGGCCATTTTGGTCCAAGTACGCGATTTAGTTGTTTTGGCACACGTTGTTTGGAGAGTGATGCTCCGTTGCCCTTTTCACCAATCGCCTTCAAACTTCTGCTATTTACTCTTAAGACATAGGAGAAAAAATTCAACCGTCGGATTTTTCAAAAGTTGAAAGGTGTGGGCGTGGCTAAGTCTCAAACTTTGACCTTTCGCCATTACTTTACTTGACTTAATAACTCCCATGTGCATGATCAGATCTTTTTCGAACTTTGTCTGTGTGATCATTGACCATATCTTTAAACAATGACAATGTGGACAGCTGACATCACCTAAGCCCCGCCCCCTGAATACAGGAAGTCTATTGTTTTATGCTGAAATGCCCATATTTGTCCCCTCTAATTTAGTCAACATGACACTAAGGTCATGCACGGTCTTCATGATGCTGTAATGACCATTCAGATCTGATAGCTTTCCAGATAGGGAGGGGCTTTGATGCCATGGCGAATTCTGGCGTAACGCCGTAACCTTACAATTCAATTTAATGGTGAGCTCAGAGGGGATGCTGAGTCAGGGTGAGGTGCGGACGAGGAGGCCATTTGCGGTTTCTGGTGTCGGGGTGGTTGACGTTTCTGTTCTGCCAGACGTGCCCTGGTGCCCCGGGCTGCCGGCCAGGCCGGAGCGGCGCGGAGCTGCGAGGGCCGAACGACGCTGCTTGCAGCTTTAATTATTATTTTTTTTATTTATTATTCCGGTGCCGCTTTGAATGGCTTTTTGGGGACCTTAACATACCCCAAAACTCACAATATTTTGCATACTTGTCAGGCCTGGTGAAAAATTTGATATTTTAAAGGTCCCAAAAAAATCGCAAAGAAATTGGCTGAACAGCGCCCCCTAGAAAATGAAAAAAAACCCTCTCCATAAAGCTTAGTTTATCGTACCGTTATGAAATTTGGTACACTTATAGTACTCAATAGTCCGCACAGAAAAGTCTCTTGCAAGCATGGTCAATATCAAACAGGAAGTCGGCCATTTTGGGTTGAAATGGCGATTTTTTGCCGTTTTGGCCGTTTTTAGGGTCCGTTTCTGATTGGATTGCTCGATCATTTTTTGCACGATCATCTCAAAAATTCTGTAAAATTGCTCAGAAGAGATGGGCGAACAAAATGAGACAATAAAATTGACTTTTCGTAAATACTGAAGGGGCGGGGCCAGGCCTCGAAGTTTGACTACTCGCCAAAAATTTTTAAATTGCTATAACTTCATAACTGAATGGAATAGAGTTACCAAACTTTCTGTGGTCATTCGTCATCACCTCACAAAGTAAATTGAATGGTCGCATGATGACATCACACAAGCCCCGCCCCCTCAGGACCAAAAAGGTTAAGTTTTACTGTGAAAGGTCCCAAATTGCCCCATTTCACTAAATCACCACAAATTTGTAGCTGGTAACTCAAGACAAGTGGGGGTTGCTTGGTGTCACATTATGTGAGTTTTCGGCAGAGGGCGGGGCTGTGGCGGCGCGGCGAAGTCAGGCGTACCGCCGTGGCCTTACGTTTGCCTCCCATTTCGTCATTTCTAAAGATATCATCACGAAACTTCTTGTGAGTGATCCTAGTCTGGCCCCCCAAAAGATCTGATGTGAACATCCGGTGGGCGTGGCCTATTTTCTGAAATAGCGCCCCCTAGGACCATTAAAACTGTCAGCCCCAAGCCATGCTTTGACTGAAGATTACGAAATTTGGTACACTAATGTGGTGTCTCAGGACCTACAAAAAAGTCTCTTGGACCCAAGTGCAAAGTCGCACAGGAAGTCGGCCATTTTGGTCCAAGTACGCGATTTACTGGTTTTCGCACACCTTGTTTGGAGAGTGATGCTCCGTCGCCCTTTTCACCAATCTCCTTGAAACGTCTGCTATATACTCTTAAGACAAAGAGGAAAAAATTCAACCGTCGGATTTTTCAAAAGTTTAACGGTGTGGGCGTGGCTAAGCCTCAAACTTTGACCTGTCGCCACGCCACTCATTTTTTCACAGCTCCCTACTGGACTCCTTTTACCCAATCAGCAGGAATCTCTGGCAAACAGCAGTAGACAACTTGAGGTCACTTGGTATCCAGTACTGGCAGGTTTCAAAAAAAGGCGGGGCTTCAGGAGCATGGCGAAAATCGCCATCACGCCGTGGAAGTATGTTTGCCTCTCATTTCTTCAGTTATCGTGATATTGCTACGAAACTTCTGGTGCGTGATCCTAGTCTGACCCCCAAGCGACATAGATATCTGAATTTAGTGGGCGTGGCCTATTTTCTTAAATAGCGCCCCCTAGGACCATTTAAACTAATAGCCCCAAGCTATGCTTTGACTGAGGATTACGAAATTTGGTACACTAATGTGGTGTCTCAGGACCTACAAAAAAGTCTCTTGGAGCCAAGCGCAAAGTCGCACAGGAAGTCGGCCATTTTGGTCCAAGTGCGCGATTTAGTGGTTTTCGCACACGTTGTTTGGAGAGTGATGCTCCGTCGCCCTTTTCACCAATCTCCTTCAAACTTCTGCTATATACTCTTAAGACATAGGGGAAAAAATTCAACCGTCGGATTTTTCAAAAGTTGAAAGATGTGGGCGTGGCTAAGCCTCAAACTTTGACCTGTCGCCACGCCACTCTTTTTTTCACAGCTCCCTACTGGACTCCTTTTACCCAAACACCAGGATTCTGTGGCAAACAGCAGTAGACAAGTTGAGGTTACTTTGTCTTCAGTACTGGAAGGTTTTGAAAAAAGGCGGGGCTTTGGGAGCATGGCGAAAATCGCCATCACGCCATGGAAATACGTTTGCCTCTCATTTCTTAAGTTATCGAGATATCACCTCGAAATTTGTTGTGAGTGATCCTAGTCTGACCCCCAATAGAAATGGACAGCTAAAATTTGTGGGCGTGGCCATTTTTCTGAAATAGCGCCCCCTAGGACCATTAAAACTGTCAGCCCCTAGCCATTCTTTGACTGAGGATTACGAAATTTGGTACACTAATGAGGTGTCTCCGGACCTACAAAAAAGTCTCTTGGAGCCAAGTGCAAAGTCGCACAGGAAGTCGGGCATTTTGGTCCAAGTACGCGATTTAGTTGTTTTGGCACACGTTGTTTGGAGAGTGATGCTCCGTTGCCCTTTTCACCAATCGCCTTCAAACTTCTGCTATTTACTCTTAAGACATAGGAGAAAAAATTAAACCGTCGGATTTTTCAAAAGTTGAAAGGTGTGGGCGTGGCTAAGTCTCAAACTTTGACCTTTCGCCATTACTTTACTTGACTTAATAACTCCCATGTGCATGATCAGATCTTTTTCGAACTTTGTCTGTGTGATCATTGACCATATCTTTAAACAATGACAATGTGGACAGCTGACATCACCTAAGCCCCACCCCCTGAATACAGGAAGTCTATTGTTTTATGCTGAAATGCCCATATTTGTCCCCTCTAATTTAGTCAACATGACACTAAGGTCATGCACGGTCTTCATGATGCTGTAATGACCATTCAGATCTGATAGCTTTCCAGATAGGGAGGGGCTTTGATGCCATGGCGAATTCTGGCGTAACGCCGTAACCTTACAATTCAATTTAATGGTGAGCTCAGAGGGGATGCTGAGTCAGGGTGAGGTGCGGACGAGGAGGCCATTTGCGGTTTCTGGTGTCGGGGTGGTTGACGTTTCTGTTCTGCCAGACGTGCCCTGGTGCCCCGGGCTGCCGGCCAGGCCGGAGCGGCGCGGAGCTGCGAGGGCCGAACGACGCTGCTTGCAGCTTTAATTCTTTCTTTTTAGGCCCGAGCAGCGAAAGCGCTGCGAAGGCCTCTTGTTTTTGCTCTGATTATTTTTTGTTATTCCGTGCCCCCTTTGAACAGCTTTTTGGGGACCTTAACATACCCCAAAACTCACAATATTTTGCAAACTTGTCAGGCCTGGTGAAAAATTTGATATTTTAAAGGTCACAAAAAAATCGCAAAGAAAATGGCTGAACAGCGCCCCCTACAAAGTGAAAAAAAACCCTCTCCATAAAGCTTAGTTTATCGTACAGTTATGAAATTTGGTACATTTATAGTACTAAACAGTCCGCACAGAAAAGTCTCTTGCATGCATGGTCAATATCAAACAGGAAGTCGGCCATTTTGGGTTGAAATGGCGATTTTTTGCCGTTTTGGCCCTTTTTAGGGTCCGTTTCTGATTGGATTGCTCGATCATTTTTTGCACGATCGTCTCAAAAATTGTGTAAAATTGCTCAGAAGACATGGGCGAACAAAATGAGACAATAAAATTGACTTTTCGTAAATACTGAAGGGGCGGGGCCAAGCCTTGAAGTTTGACTACTCGCCAAAAAAATTTAAATTGCTATAACTTCATAAATGAATGGAATAGAGTTACCAAACTTTCTGTGGTCATTCGTCATCCACCCACAAAGTAAATTGAATGTTCGGATGATGACATCACACAAGCCCCGCCCCCTCAGGACCAAAAAGGTCAAGTTTTTCTGTGAAAGGTCCCAAATTGCCCCATTTCACTTAATCACCACAAACTTGTAGCTGGTAACTCAAGACAAGTGGAGGTTGCTTTGAGTCACTTTATGGGAGTTTTCAGCAGAGGGTGGGGCTGCGGCGGCGCAGCGAAGTCAGGCGTACCGCCGTGGCCTTACGTTTGCCTCCCATTTCGTCATTTCTAAAGATATCGTCACGAAACTTCTTGTGAGTGATCCTAGTCCAGCCCCCCAAAAAATCTGATGCGAACATCCGGTGGGCGTGGCCTATTTTCTGAAATAGCGCCCCCTAGGACCATTAAAACTGTCAGCCCCAAGCCATACTTTGACTGAGGATTACGAAATTTGGTACACTAATGTGGTGTCTCAGGACCTACAAAAAAGTTTCTTGGAGCCAAGTGCAAAGTCGCACAGGAAGTCGGCCATTTTGGTCCAAGTACGCGATTTAGTGGTTTTCGCACACGTTGTTTGGAGAGTGATGCTCCGTCGCCCTTTTCACCAATCGCCTTCAAACTTCGGCTATGAACTCTTAAGAGATAGGGGGAAAAAATCAACCGTCGGATTTTTCAAAAGTTGAAAGGTGTGGGCGTGGCTAAGCCTCAAACTTTGACCTTTCACCATGCCACTCTTTTTTTCACAGCTCCCTATTGGACTCCTTTTACCCAATCACCAGGATTCTCTGGCAAATAGCAGTAGACAACTTGAGGTTACTTGGTCTCCAGTACTGGCAGGTTTCGAAAAAAGGCGGGGCTTCGGGAGCATGGCGAAAATCGCCATCACGCCATGGAAATACGTTTGCCTCTTATTTCTTCAGTTATCGAGATATCACCTCGAAATTTGTTGTGAGTGATCCTAGTCTGACCCCCAATAGAAATGGGCAGCTGAAATTTGTGGGCGTGGCCTATTTTCTGAAATAGCGCCCCCTAGGACCATTAAAACTGCCAGCCCCAAGCCATGCTTTGACTGAGGATTACGAAATTTGGGACACTAATGTGGTGTCTCAGGACCTACAAAAAAGTCTCTTGGAGCCAAGTGCAAAGTCGCACAGGAAGTCGGCCATTTTGGTCCAAGTACGCGATTTAGTGGTTTTCGCACACGTTGTTTTAAGATTGATGCTCCGTCACCCTTTTCACCAATCGCCTTCAAACTTCTGCTATGTACTCTTAAGACACAGGGGAAAAAATTCAACCGTCGGATTTTTCAAAAGTTGAAAGGTGTGGGCGTGGCTAAGCCTCAAACTTTGACCTTTCGCCATGCCACTCTTTTTTTTCACAGCTCCCTATTGGACTCCTTTTACCCAATCACCAGGATTATCTGGCAAATAGCAGTAGACAACTTGAGGTTACTTGGTCTCCAGAACTGGCAGGTTCCGAAAAAAGGCGGGGCTTCGGGAGCATGGCGAAAATCACCATCACGCCATGGAAATATGTTTGCCTCTCATTTCTTCAGTTATCGTGATATCGCAACGAAACTTCTGGTGAGTGATCCTAGTCTGACCCCCAAGAGAAATAGACAGCTGAAGTTTGTGGGCGTGGCCTATTCTCTTAAATAGCGCCCCCTAGGACCATTTAAACTAATAGCCCCAAGCCATGCTTTGACTGAGGATTACGAAATTTGGTACACTAATGTGGTGTCTCAGGACCTACAAAAAAGCCTCTTGGAGCCAAGCGCAAAGTCGCACAGGAAGTCGGCCATTTTGGTCCAAGTACGCGATTTAGTGGTTTTCGCACACGTTGTTTGGAGAGTGATGCTCCGTCGCCCTTTTCACCAATCACTTTCAAACTTCTGCTGTATACTCTTAAGACGTAGGGTAAAAAATTCAACCGTCGGATTTTTCAAAAGTTGAAAGGTGTGGGCGTGGCTAAGCCTCAAACTTTGACCTTTCGCCATTACTTTACTTGACTTAATAACTCCCATGAGCATGATCAGATCTTTTTCAAACTTTGTCTGTGTGATAATTGACCATATCTGTAAAAAATGACAATGTGGACAGCTGACATCACCTAAGCCCCGCCCCCTGACTACAGGAATTCTATTTTTTTATGCTGAAATGCCCATATTTGTCCCCTCTAATTTAGTCAACAAGACACCAAGGTCATGCACTGTCTTCATGATGCTGTATTGACCATTCAGATCTGATAGCTTTCCAGAAAGGGAGGGGCTTTGATGCCTTGGTGAATTCTGGCGTAACGCCGTAACCTTACAAATCATTTTAATGGTGAGCTCAGAGGGGATGCTGAGTCAGGGTGAGGTGCGGACTAGGAGGCCATTCGCGGATTCTAGTGTCGGGGTGGTTGACGTTTCTGTTCTGCCAGACGTGCCTTGGTGCCCCGGGCTGCCGGTCAGGCCGGAGCGGCGCGGAGCTGCGAGGGCCGAACGACGCTGCTTGCAGCTTTAATTATTATTATTCTTTTTTCTTCCGCGTCTTTGGGTGGCCTTTAGGGGGTCTTAGCATATCCAAAAAGTCACCAAATTCTGGCTCAATATAGAAAGTCCGTGAAATTTACGTATTTCACTGGCGATGTGAAAGTTCATAAAAAAGTGGCTCGACAGTGCCCCCTAGAAAGTGAAAAATACCCCTCTCCATAAAGCTTAGTTTATCGTACAGTTATGAAATTTGGTATACTGATAATACTCAACAGTCCGCACAGAAAAGCCTCTTGCAACCATGGTCAATATAAAACAGGAAGTCGGCCATTTTGGGTTGAAATGAGGATTTTTAGCCGTTTTGGCCAATTCTAGGGTCTATATTTGGTTGAACAGTTTGGTCATTTTTCGCACCATCGTCTCAAAAATAGTGCGAGATCGAACAGAAGCGATGGACGATTCAAATGAGACAATAAAATTGACTTTTCGTAAATACTGAAGGGGCGGGGCCAGGCCTCAAAGTTCGAGCACTCGCCAAAAAAATTCAAATTGCTATAATTTCACAAATGAAAGAATTACAGTTAAAACAATTTCTAAGGACAATTGCCATCGCCCCCCGAAGACAAATGAATGGTCGATAGATGATGTCACACAAGCCCCGCCCCCTCAGGACTTAAAAGGTCAAGTTTTACTGGGAAATTTTCCAAAATTCGCCCTTTCAAATAATCACCCCAAATTTGTAGCAGGTAACTGAAGACAAGTTGGGGTTGCTTGGCGTCACTTTATGGGAGTTTTCTGCAGAAGGCGGGGCTGTGGCGGCGCGGCGAAGTCAGGCGTACCGCTTAGGCCTTACGTTTGCCTCCCATTTCGTCATTTCTAAAGATATCGCCACAAAACTTCTTGGGAGTGATCCTAGTCCTGCCCCCCAAAAAATGTGATGT
This sequence comes from Nothobranchius furzeri, assembly GCF_043380555.1. Classification (NCBI taxonomy): domain Eukaryota; kingdom Metazoa; phylum Chordata; class Actinopteri; order Cyprinodontiformes; family Nothobranchiidae; genus Nothobranchius; species Nothobranchius furzeri. The sequence continues at coordinate 65,936,014 of NC_091747.1, forward strand.
GAAAATCCTGTGGGCGTGACCTATTTTCTGAAATAGCGCCCTCTAGGACCATTAAAACTGTCAGCCCCAAGCCAGGCTTTGACTGAGGATTACGAAATTTGGTACACTAATGTGGTGTCTCAGGACCTACAAAAAAGTCTCTTGGAGCCAAGCACCAAGTCGCACAGGAAGTCGGCCATTTTGGTCCAAGTACTCGATTTAGTGGTTTTCGCACACGTTGTTTGGAGAGTGTTGCACCATCGCCCTTTTCACCAATCACCTTCAAACATCTGCTATACACTCTTAAGACATAGATGAAAAAATTCAACCGTCGGATTTTAAATAAGTTTAAAGGTGTGGGCGTGGCTAAGCCTCAAACTTTGACCTGTCGCCACGCCACTCTTTTTTTCACAACTCCCTATTGGACTCCTTTTAACCAATCACCAGCAATCACTGGCAAATAGCAGCAGACAAGTTGAGGTCACTTGGTTTATAGTACTGGCAGGTTTCGAATAAAGGCGGGGCTTTGGGAGCATGGCGAAATTCACCATCACGCCATGGAAATACGTTTGTCTCTCATTTCTTCAATCATTGTTACATCACCACACAATTTCTGATGAGTGATCTTACTGTGACCCCTAATAGAATTGGACAGCTGAAGTTTGTGGGCGTGGCCTATTTTCTGAAATAGCGCCCCCTAGGACCATTAAAACTATCAGCCCCAAGCCATGCTTTGACTGAGGATCACGAAATTTGGCACACTAATGTAGTGTCTCAGGACCTACAAAAAAGTCTCTTGGAGCCAAGTCCAATGTCGCACAGGAGGTCGGCCATTTTGGTCCAAGTACTCGATTTAGTGGTTTTCCCACACGTTATTAGGAGAATGATGTCTCGTCGTCCTTTCCACCGATCACCTTCAAACTCCTGCTATATACTCTTAAGACATAGAGGAAAAGATTCAACCGTCGGATTTTAAATAAGTATAAAGGTGTGGGCGTGGCTAAGCCTCAAACTTTGACCAGTCGCCATTACGTTACTTGACTTAATAACTCCCATGTGCATGATCAGATCAATTTCAAACTTTGTCTGTGTGATCACTGACCACATCTGAAGACAGTGACAATGTGGACAGCTGACATCACCTAAGCCCCGCCCCCTGACTACAGGAAGTCTACTGTTTTATGGTGAAATGCCCATATTTGTCCCCTCTAATTTAGTCAACATGACACTAAGGTCATGCACTGTCTTCATGATGTTGTAATGACCATTCAGATCTGATAGCTTTTCAGAAAGGGAGGGGCTTTGATGCCATGGCGATTTCTGGCGTGAAGCTGTGACCTTACGTTTGACTGTAACTTCCACAAACAGCCTCCGATTTGCCCGAGACTGAACATCACATCACCAGTGTGGTAAAGATAGAGTATCTCCTAGTGGTGAGACGTGTAATGGTGGGCTCAGAGGGGATGCTGAGTCAGGGTGAGGTGTGGACGAGGAGGCCATTCACGGTTTCTGGTGTCGGGGTGGTTGACTGTCTGTTCTGCCAGACGTGCCCTAGTGCTCCCGGCTGCCGGCCAGGATGGAGAAGCGCAGAGCTGGGTTTGGAGAGCGTCGGGGATGGAGCGGAGGGGGTGCGGAAGGAGGGCGAGCTGCTTCGCTGCGAGGGCCGAACGACGCTGCTTGCAGCTTTAATTCTATATTATGTTGATTCCAAACAGAGTGACAAAATAATTAAAACATCAATTAATAAGAAAAACAACTCTTTTGTCATTTTTACTATTTATTTATTTATTTTTAGAGATGTTTTTATGAACTCTTTCATTGAAATCTAGTCAGACTCCTTGTTTTCTCTGTCCATGAAGTCTGGCCTCCTGCTTCTGACAGTCTTTGTGCCAAAGCATTACAGCCTCATTTGGGTCCTAGTCCTTGATCTCTGGAGAACACAGCTGCACCATGAGAATATCTGAAAGTGTGTCAGGGCTAGGGTTGTCACGGTGACCGGTGTAGCGGTAAACCCCGGTAAAAAAGTTGACAATAATAATAACCGACTTGTTTAAAAAAAATTATCTCGGTGGATTACCGTGGCTGCGGTGTCGGCGCGGTGACCCTTACCAGCCACCGTATCATCTGCTGAAGTTGCCGGCGGCACATGCGCACTTTGTTGTTTACGACCAAAACTTTCTTTAAGCTAAAGCTGAAATAATGGCAGGAGGAGACGGCACTCGGGACATTTATTATCCCTCAAAGAAGACAAAGTCGGAAGTACGGGCATCTTTTGGATATTTGAAGAATGCCGAGGGACAGTTGTCTGTGAACGGCAGCAACGCTGTGTGGCCATCATAATGTAGCCATTGTCTCACGACTCCGCCATCTCCAGTTCGCCACTTTTCACAGAATCTTCTGGCTGCCACTGGTCCTGGTGGTTTTTCTTCCAGTTCGACGAGTTTTCTTTTGGAAGGCTGGCTGACTCCAGTTAAAAACCGCCACATTTCACCGCTAGTTTTAACACGAAGCTAACCGCTAACTTGATAAACTGATTGAATGGGATAGGTGGAAATGACGTTGGATACGGCGTTCACGTTTTGCGTACGTTTGTGTACGTTGCATGCAGGCGGGAGGAGTATCAGAAATCCGTGTTAGATGACTGATAAACATAACTAATTTGGTGCAAACATTTACTCGCCAGGTGGCAGGTAGAGCTCTAAAATTTACTCGCCAAATGGAGCAATTTGCTCGCATTTGGCGAGTGGCGAGTGTTAATTTCGGACCCTGGCAGTAAGTAAGCAACAATGGCGTTTTTCTGGTAGACATTCTGGAATATTCTCAGAAAATTTCATCCGCTCTTCTTCAGCAGTCTTTTCAAACTCACACAACCACTGTCGCTGCTGAGGACAGGTGAGGGGGGGTTGGCAACAATTCAATGAAGCGCTGTGATAGCAGGGAGTAGGAGGGGCGGTAATACGACGAGAAAACATTCCTCTACAATAGAATAAATCTATTGTATTTTTTTCAGTCTTATATTTTATATAAGGCTTTAATATTCCCACATACTAGTCATTTAACGTATCTTGGTTTTTATTTTCCTAATACTGTCGGCTTTGGAAAGGATCCAAAACACAAAAGTGTAAAACTCAAAAGTATTTTAATGCCAAAAATCAGGTGACAGAAATAAAAACAGGTAGCTAGGACGCTGAAACCAGCAGAGTATGACTGAAACTGAACCGTATACACTGAGGAGTGAGACATGACAGAGAACTAGTTATGAGGAGGAGCTGTGAGTGGGAGCAGAGTACAGCAGGGGAACATGGGAGGAACTATAAATGAAAATAATTTAAAAGAAGAGGAAAGAAACCTAAAAGGGAAAGAAGAATAACTGGGAAAAAAACTGACAACAAAAGGAGTAGAAAATTCAGTGGAAGGAAAAAATAAGACTTGAATACTAAATGAGAAAACTTTAACAGCGTAAGAAAATTTAAATTTTTATTTTGTGAGGGACATTTATCGGCCATTATATCGGCTATCGGTCTTTGTTAAAAGTTTTATATCGGTATCGGTCCCAAAAAAAGCATATCGGTCAGGCCCTATCTGAGATATCAGATATTTCTACAAGTCAAAGCCTTCTACCTGCTTTCTTGACCCCCTTTCCACGGCCTTGGTTAAATCCTGCCTCCCCTCCCTGCGCCCTCTCATCTCAGCTCTCATACATGCATCCCTTTCCTCCAGTATTGTTCCCTCAAGCTTCAAAACTGCTGCAGTTACTCCAATGCTTAAAAAACCTGGTTCAGATCCTAACATTTTTACTAATCTCCGCCTCATCTCCAACCTACACTTTGTCTCCAAATTCTTAGAAAAAAATAGTCGCCGCCCAGCTCCACACCCATCTGACCCTAAACTCCTATGAACCCTTCCAGTCCGGTTTCCGTCCACTTCACAGCACAGAAACCGGCCCTCCTCAAAATAACAATCTCCTCATTGCTGCTGATGCCGGTCTACTATTAAGGGTGGTGGTGGCACAGGACTTAAGTGCTCGCCCCGTAATCGGAAGGTTGCAGGTTCGAGCCCCGCTCAGTCTGTCGCTGTCGTCGTGTCCTTGGGCAAGACACTTAACCCAAAGTGCCCACTGGTGGTGGTCGGAGGGACCGGTGGCGTCAGTGCTCGGCAGCCTCGCCTCTGTCAGTGCACCCCAGGGCAGCTGTGGCTACATCATAGCACATCCCCACCAGTGTGTGAATGTGTGTGTGAATGGGTGAATGACTGGTTGTGTTGTAAAGTGCTTTGGGGGGGTTCCATGATTCTAGGAAGCGCTATATCAAATACAGGCCATTTACTATCCATCCTGGTCCTCCTTGATCGGAGTGCAGCCTTTGGTACAATACAGGGTTTCCCTTACATAGGCGTAGCCGTGGCGGGCCGCCACGGCTGAAATCCCACCGCCACGCCTACAAGACCCCAAGTTTTTTTGTTTTTGTTGGCGCTGTTTCCCGAAGAAGCAGCGGGAACTACTATGTTGTCGCTTGTGATCACAGCAAGGAGGAGCAGGCAGGGCAAGGTGAAGTTACAGCATAAGTTACTGAGTTTAAAATTAGAAAGGTAGCAGTGGATATAATCAGGGGTGGACCGTTAAAGCGCCCGAGCGCCAATGGCGCTAAATTTTCTCGTCGGGCGGTAAATACATGACGACTTACCGCCCGGGTGGCTACCAAGCTTTATTTGTCATTTACACACCGGCTTTCACCTACATCATGGCCCCGCCCTGTAGGAAGCTGCCGTTTTCGTTTGGCGCGCGTGAACTTGCGCGCCTCTAGCCACGTACTGCACTTGTACGATTCGTGCACGTACTGCATGATTCTAGTTATAGTCACGTGAACTACAAGTTCACTATTAAAGACGAAGTGGAACCATGCTAGAAACACACAAGCACGCAGGGAGATTGCGCCACCACAGGGATGGGATTTCTTGATGAAATCTCCGGCAAAACGCTTTAAAACTGGTGAGGAGAAGCGAGACAGTTCGAAACGGTATGAAGCAGAGAAGCGTGTGCGTAGGTGGAACGATTCTTGGCGGTTTAAAGAAGACGGGAGGCGCAGAGAATGGTTAGGGTTTAACTACTACTACTTTTAACTACTTGGTGTCCTCCATTTCCTCAGCTCTTTTTCTCTACTTGTGTGTGTGTGAGAGAGAGAGAGAGCGAGAGAGAGAGCAAGAGAGAGAGAGCGAGAGAGAGAGCGAGAGAGAGAGACTATGGTGTGAACCAGTTGTTTCTGCCAGTTGAATCTCTTGGACTTCCCTGCATGTGTAGCTCGGGGGTGACGATGGCTGAAGATATCACGTTAGCATTCACACTTGTTCAATTTTAATTCTGGTGCCTGTTAGCAGCTGAAACACATCCTTACGTGCTTGTGGATATCAAATATTGTATATGAAAACATGACTGTAATAATAAGTAAAGGTTATCAGCTGTAGGTTGAGTGTGCTCATAGGAAACGTGACAAAAGAAAACAAAACACATTTCTCTTTATGGTCTATATTGTTGTTATCATCAACATAGCATGATTTACAGAATACATGTGACCAACTAACATTTCATGTTCTACCACCGGATGTTTGGATCAAAATATGAACCAATCAGATCTTAGATCAGGTGAGGGCCAGGCGTTTCCCGTCATCCCCTAGGTTTTGCAGCCGAGGGAGAGCAACTGCAGCGCCTTGCTCCAAAATCTGCGTCCGCCTTGATCTCACGAGGTTATCGTTGCCTACGTATGCATGACGTCAGAGCAAGTCGGCGTCAAGTCGGACACAAATCTAACCGGCATGCACTGCTCGCCAATCACTGCTGGTCTAATCTGCACAGAACTGGCTCATCTCGAACACAGTCAATGGCTCGAATACAGCAAAGCGGAGTTGGTGATGTACTGCGTTGTATGCCGGAAGTATGCGACGACAAAATTGTGTTTTGTTGAGGGAACAAACAAATTCAAACTTGAATACGTTATTATGTTTGTGAATGTGTACAAAATAAAGGTTTATTACATTTAAAACGGTTCAGTTGTTATTTTGACTCGTTTTGGCAGCTGACCAGCGGGGCCGGTAAATATTCGGTTTTGAAGTTAATGTCCACCCCTGATATAATGCTTTTTTGTTTACATGTTTCAAAAGCATTAAGATAAACGAGTGTTGACAATCTTGACAGAGTTTCCTCCAGTGCTTATTAGGCCAGATTTTCCTCCCCCCACCAGGCAAAGCATCACTTATTCATGTAAAATTTATTTATTATTTTCATGTCTGACTTTAAATCAAATCAAATCAACTTTATTTATAAAGCGCTTTCACATGGCCAAAATGGACAAACAAAGCGCTGTACAACCAATAAAAAGCACCACAATAGGACAGACATATAACCATTTAAAATGCAATAAGAAATCCATTTAAAATATCATACGAAATCCTGAGTGCAAGTTCGCAATCCATATCCGGCCTACTTCCCCCAACATCAATGTCCAAACGCCAGCGAGAACAGATGTGTTTTTAGTCTGCTTTTAAAGGTTTCCAATGATTTGGTCTGCTTTACGTCGGCTGGCAGCTCATTCCAAAGACTTGGTCCGAGCACTAAAATCATCTATAAAATCATAGTTTTGTCTCTGTGGTCAATATAGGAGAGCAACCAGTAGCTTCTGAGAGCATCCCAGCTCACAGAGGCAGAGTTCAAAGCTGATAGGCACAGAGGATGGATATACTTGCCTACACATAATTGATGACTTAAATATCATTGCCAATCCTCCACCACGCCCCGAGGGTCTTGGACAGGGCCCGAAATTAACTCGGCACTCGCCAAATGCGAGCAAATTGCTCCATTTGGCGAGTACATTTTTGAGCTCTACCTGCCACCTGGCGAGTAAATGTTTGCACCAAATTAGTTATGTTTATCAGTCGTCTTCCATGGATGTCTGATACTCCTCCCGCCTGCATGCAACTTACACAAACGTACGCGAAACGTGAACGCCGCATCCAACGTCATTTCCACCTATCCCATTCAATCAGTTTATCAAGTTAGCGGTTAGCTTCGTGCTAAAACTAGCGGTGAAATGTGGCGGTTTTTAACTGGAGTCAGCCAGCCTTCCAAAAGAAAACTCGTCGAACTGGAAGAAAAACCACCAGGACCAGTGGCAACCAGAAGATTCTGTGAAAAGTGGCGAACTGGAGATGGCGGAGTCGTGAGACAGGCTACATTATGATGGCCACGTAGCGTTGCTGCCTTTCACAGACACTTTTTCTGCTCGTGCTGCAAACAGGATAGCTGTCTTCTATAAACTGTCCCTCGGCATTCTTCAAATATCCAAAAAATGCCCATACTTCCGACTTTGTCTTCATTGAGGGATAATAAATGTCCCGAGTGCCGTCTCCTCTGGCCATTATTTCAGCTTTAGCTTTAGCTCATACAGTGGCATTTATAACAAATAAATTGATGTTCACAAAATGTTGCATAACATTTATTTAGTCATGTCAAGGTGCTGTAGGAGAGTGCACTAGCACTGTGTCCTCAGAGAGATTAGTTATTATTTATCAGCGTGAGGAACTTATTTCTACCTTATTTATAAACTATTTATTTACAGGTCCATCAGTTAATGTAATAATTGTCCCAACCACAGCTGCACCCCCACCCCCCAACTCAGTCTCACAGCAATCAGGGGCAAGCTGCACGTGTGTTTAGCACGCCGCACGCGCACATTTAGCCGTTTTTAGCGGCTCAGGAGCTCACAGGTGCGGTGTGTGTGTCACTCACTCTGGTTACTCCAACAGGGAGCCGGCTCCGAGAGCGGTTTCTTTAGCGACTGACACATCACTACATCATTCCCTTTCCTAATGTTGTGAAGAACGGTCCGGAGCGCAGGCAGAGTGTTTAGCTAACCTGCAGGAAATGTCAACGACAGTTATCCAGAAAGTAGCTAAGGGTTACCAGAGATGTTTCTGAGGTGTTCGCTAGGTACTTTTAGATTTAAAAAGTCAAGAAGGGGGTCTGAAAAGCTGCTAGAAATAGCGTCAAAGTCGCCAAGTTGGCAACACTGTGGGAGGAGCGCTTCATTTGCAACTTGGGGCAGCGCAAGTGGGAGGAGCAAATAATTGGCTTGTTTTGTTTTTATAAATCGTTCAAAACTCAGATCGTAATCGTGATTAAAATTCGATTCATTGAGCAGCCCTATTATACGGCGCAGATGAAAGAAGCAAGATCTCACGATCCCGTTCACTTGAGCCTCAAATCTGAGCTCTGCGTCCAACTTTACCCCTAGGTTAGTGACCACCGCCTTCTGATGCGGTGCCAGTGTGGAAAAATCAAGCCCTTGGGCACCTCCTAGGGTCTTTGGTGGAGTAAACAGAATTACTTCAGTCTTGTTTTTGTTGAAACACAAGACGTTCTGAGCCAACCATAGCTTGATGTCCTCCAGGCAGTCCAACAGAGGTTGAATGGTGCATAAACCACCACGCCTAATTGGAAAAAATGACCTGGCAATCGTCAGCATATAGATGGAATGACACGTCATGCTTGTGGAATAGGTCACCCAGGGGTAGGAGATATAGGGAGAAAAATAGTGGGGCCAAAATCGATCCCTGGGGCACTCCCCAAGGCAGCTCAGCCAGGTCGGAGGAACAGTTCCCCAACATCACACAAAAACTCCTCCCAGTCAAGTATGATCTTACCCACTTAAGTTCAAACTTCCTAAAATTAAATTCAGACAAAACAGAACTTCTTTTAGTTGGTACCACGAACACCTTCTCAAAATTTGACAGTTTCTCTCTCATCATTGATAACACCAACACCTCAGTTTCCCCCTCTCCCCAGGTCAAGAGTCTGGGTGTCATCCTCGACAGCACACCATCTTTCCAATCTCATATCAATAGCATCACACGGTCAGCTTATTTCCATCTTCGTAACGTTAATCGTCTTCGCCCCTCCCTTGATGTCCACTCTGCTCCTCGTTCATAGTCTGGTTACATCACATATCAATTACTGCAACTCTCTTCTAAATCAAATCAAACTTTATTTATATAGCACTTTTCATGCACAGGAAGCAACACAAAATTATTAACAGATTAAAATGACCCATATAACCCAAATTACCTCCTTTTCCCACACTTAAAACAATTGTGACAGTTTCACCCCCAATCCACAAACCATTCCCAGGCACACACACTCATCCACATAACACATTAAAAGACCACAGTAAGCACTAGGCTGAGCTCAGATTGGACAGGTAATGAAAGACGCGCCATCAAGGGAGCCATCTGCCTCGACTGCAGCAGATCCATGGCAGCAGCCAAGACACCAATCCAGGGTGCCCTGGGAGGGAGGGTGGCAACCCCTACCACTACCTGGGCACTACCCTACCCTACCACTAGCCTACCCTTCTCTCAGGTCTCCCTCAGAAAACCCTCCATAAGCTCCAGTTGGTTCAGAATGCTGCAGCACGTATCATCATCAAGCGCCTCGCGATTTTTATCTTGAGAGGCGCTATAGAAATTATATTTTCTTCTTCTTCTTCATCACTAAAACTCCCATCTCTCATCACATCACCCCATTCTCAAACAGCTCCATTTGGCTTCCAGTGTAAACCAGGATTGACTTCAAAATTCTCCTTCTCACCTTCAAGGCAATCCATAACCTCGCCCCTCACTACCTCACAGATCTCGTTCACATCGTCACCTCGTCCCGTTCCCTCAGGTCCTCCTCCTCCATTCATCTCTCTGTGCCCTCCTTCCGTCTCAGCACCATGGGGAGTAGAGCCTTCAGCTGCACCACTCCCAAACTCTGGAACTCCCTTCACCCTCTCATCAAGAACATTAACTCATTCACAGAATTCAAAAAACAACTCAAAACTCACCTCTTCATAACCACATATCAACCTTGAATTTTAGAGTGCCTTGTTTGTTATTTTTGTTTATTTGTTTTGCTTATGTTGTACTTATGTCTAGTTTTATTTTATTGAATGATTTGTGTTTTAATTCTGTACAGTGTCCTTGAGTGACCAGAAAGGCGTTTTATAAATAAAATATATTATTATTGTATTAATATCATTAAGGACTACTCTTGCCCCAGCATCTATGTGACCCGTTATTAGGCCGACGGTACAGGTCACATAAGACCAGGACAAATAGATTCAGGGATAGCTTTTTTCCCTGAGGTATCACCGTAGTTAACAACCACAAAACCAGATGAACCTGTTAACCCGAACCACACATTTACTGATCAATATTGATCACGTGCAATAACATTTCTATGTGCCATTGTGTTTACTCAATATGCTAAAATTCTGCTTCAATAGTGACCTGCACAGAACCCGACTAATGCTTACTCTGTGTGTATACTTGTACTTTTTACATTTATATTGTTCTGTATTATTTTACATTTTGCACCAAAGGTAGAGCACTGTAATTTCGCAGTACCCTGTACAACAATAATAAGGGCTATTCTATTCTATTGTCAGACTCATAAACAAAGTTTGAACGCTACTCTCAGACCATCGTGGTAACAGGTCCTGTCAGGCCGAGTCGGCCGCTCCCAACTCAGGTAGAACAACATACCTGCAGGCAGCTAGCGGGGTTAGCTTCCATATACTGACCGTGGCTCTAACTGGAGCTTCAGTTGTCCACTCTTCTCACACATGAAGGGAAATGGGCTGGCGTGGCAATCCTTCGACAACGTAGTTTACCTAAATGTAAATGCTGCTGGCAAGTCGTGAGGACGGGTCAGAAGGATAAAGATTGCTGAGCTAATGTTTACTGCGTATGACCCGTTTACTTACTTGTTAGCCGCGGCTAGCTGCTTAGCACTGAGATGTTAAGTCTCCAGCTGTCAAGAGTCAAAACAAACGGGGTCCCATGAGAAAAGTGTGTGCTAACGCGCGGAGCATCAGACACACATCTAAACACGTTAACGTGACAGTTGTTGGCTAACTTAGGCAGCTACACTAAACTTTTCCATTTCTCCTGGTCTAAAAACACAACTGCTTTGCCCGCTGGCTCCGTCAGTTCCTTCTCAGCAACCAGGAAACGAGACGACCTGTTCAAAATGGAGGAGTGGAGCGCTGCGTTCATGGGCTGTCGAAAAGTACAGCTTTTGACATGAAAGTGTCAGAAGAGTCTGGCCAGTGGTCCGATCCCAATACTCGCATTGCGGTATTCAGCTAAGTGCGCTTGGAGAAAGTGCGCAGTAAGGCTCAGGGCCGAGCTCAAATTGTGGCAGTAGCAGCTTTAAATGGAATTTCCTGTGGCTGCCTTGAGTAGTCACAGCGGGCAAGTACACCTGGCTGCAGCAGTGGCGGATTTACGATTTTTCCGAGAGTGGGGCCATCGATGGGCCTCAATATTTATTGAGGGGCCACGTACAGTCCAACACACTTGCATAGAATTCCCAGTTTTGTATCAGTTTGTGGCTAAAACACATGTATGTCAAACTCCAGCTAAAACTTTGTTTACAATGAGACCACATTTTTATATATTTGAAATTGAACGCGGCTGCGCAGTGGAGCAGTGGTTAAAGCTGTTGCTTTGCTGCAAGAAGGTCCTGTGTTCGCTTCCCGGCCTGGGATCTTTCTGCATGGAGTTTGCATGTTCTCCCTGTGCATGTGTGGGTTCTCTCCGGGTATTCCGGCTTCCTCCCACAGTCCAAAAACATGACTGTTAGGTTAATTGGTCTGTCTAAATTGTCCTTAGGTGTGTGTGTGTGTGCATGATTGTTTGTCCTGTGTGTCTCTGTGTTGCTCTGCGAGTGGAGATAGATACACAACATAGTTGTTTGTAGAGGTGGAAAAGTTAGCAGGGTGTTCCGTGGCAGTTGTCAAAATGTCAGGGAGCTGATCTTGTCCTTGAAAAGGTCCTACCGTGACCGTGAAACCAGTCTGGAGATTTGGGTGCAGGTGCTTGAAGTAGTCTATCCTTTCCCAGGGTCTCTTCTTCGCTGTGTCCTGATGTAGTTGTTTCCAAGGGGTTTACAGCCAAGGTGGATGCAGGTCACGTTGTCATGTAGGTGGGCTCAGGGGGAGCCCCGATCTTTCATTTAAATTACAATTCCAGTACCCCCTCAATTGCTGCTGTCTCAGTTGTTCCACCTGGTGCTGAGAGGCGACCCAAGTGCAGGGCCATGACGCTTATTACAATAAGAAGGCCTCACATTCTGAACTCAACGTAGGTGATGATGCCTGGTTCTACATTTTCACTCCTAAAACTGGTAACAACAAGAACACCTCTGGGAAGCTGGCTAAGAAACTTTTGCCCAAGTGGTCAGGCCCATACCTGATAACAGATAAGCTCTCTCCAGTCGTGTATCAGATCAAGATTACCCAAACAGACAAGAAGTCTGTCTACAAATGGGTCCAAAGGGACCAAATCAAACTGATGTGACAGTGTGAGCGTCCTGTCAGAATGTCCCGGTTGATCATGCGCCCTGGCTACTTGGCCAAGGGGATGTCCCTTTGGCTGACTGGTTAGCGTATGACACTCACCCAGGAGTCTGGGGGTCGAATCCCACCCGGGCCCTCGTTTATCCACCTTGCCACACTGCACAAGGGCTCCACTAATTTGGTCAATTCTACCACCAACACCTTACCGACTTCGAAAGGGGGGTGATTTCGCACCTCGTTGGTTCCATAGCTCTCTATCTCGAGTTACACAAGTTTGTCTATGTTTGTGTGTGTGCATGGTTATCTTTCCTGTTTATACATGACGTGCAGACTTGGGTGAATGGAGATGAACATGCTGTGGGTTCCTGAAGTCAGGTAATCAGTTAGTTAACAGTATGGGTTTAGTCCACATATTACTGTTATCCAATTTTTTAATTTTTTTATTTTTACTAATCATAATTCCTTATGGGTACATTCACAGTTAGGGATTACTAACTTCACTGATTTACATTTTTAGTGTTTTGACACTTACATAACTATCTTTTCATAGCACTTTTGCTAGGGTAATTAAGTTTGAGAACGACAGATTTAATTAATTTACCTTAAAGGGCTACAACCAGTTTTTGCCCTTCATTCTTATAGAGTTTATATTTAGTGCAGTGATTTCTCTCATACCAGATAGTTTGATTAATTTTATGCTTTCAGCACCACATTTTGCAGTACATGCAGTGGCAGTGCACCCATTTCTTCACTTACAAGTTAATTCACGTAAAACCTACACATAGTACAGAGGTACTCACAGTGTTGGGTTTCTTTTTGTTTGTTGATTTGCATTAGACGCCATCATGTTGTGTCTACACTGAGGTGCCCTGTGATGTGCTCTCTCTCCTCTCCTGAGTTTCGCTGATGATCCTCACTTCCCTGGGTGTTCCGGCTCGTCCTCCTGATGGGTGTTCCGGCTCGTAGGACCTGGACAACCGTTTGTTCCAGCATGGCTGCTGGGATACTTCGCTCACTGGGACCTGACCTGCCTGCTGCTCTTTCCCACACTGAATCACGATAAGTGCAATTACAAAGATCAATATACTGTTGGAATTATTCCCTACCCGTGGATACATACAGTTTTGCTCCTGCTTCAACTTATTACCCCATGTGGATACCTTACTAATTTGCTGACTTGTGTGCTTCCAAAGGGATTAAGCGAGACTGTCGAAACCGTAGACTGTTCTTCGGAGTGGGGTTTGTACCTCACCACTGTTGGCCTCTTCCGGGGGAGCTGCACCTTCCCTTGTCATCAGAGTCCTTGTAGGACTCTGGTTTGTTCAACGCAAGGTGGTCTCTGCACGGACCACCGTACCATTGAAAAGGCGGGATATGTAACGGAACGGAAGACCGTGTTTTTTCCCTTCTTTGCTCAAGACTAGTCTGCATGAGAGATAGTCTCAAGGTCTCATGCATTCCTTCTAACCTGCTTATTTTCAGCTCAACAGAAGAACGAAGAATGAACTCTTCTATTTTAATTATACAAAGAACTCTATTTTAATAAAGCTAATCCATCAAAGTGTTAGTCAATAAATAAGATGTGACTGACCTGTGAAATCAAAATATTAATTACTTTATTATGATCCTATAGAATATAAAGGTACTGTGACTTTAAGTGTTCCAACAGGACTCATTTCACGTAGCGTTAAAAGACATAACACATTACTTTCACTGATCCAATCAGAATCTGACAGATCTGATGGAGGCGTGGTTCTGATGGTGTTTGGTAATTTTTCATTCGACAATAAACCATAACATCCGAAGTATAAAACTATGCCATGTCAGCTCTAACGCCAGTTCAAAGCATTCCAGAGAAAGTGACGAAGGGGCCAATTCCGATCTTTTAACTCTTTAACCGAAAGAACAACGACAAGCTGAAATATCCAGTCGCTCTTCCAACAGCGGCAACAGTTCCTTTCAGAACAAAAGCTCAACCGTCCGGACCCAGGCTTGGGTCTCACCAGGCGCCAATAACTTGTCGTGTACCCAGAAGTAACTCAAGATGGGTGTAACGTGAGGAAATATGGGTTTTCTGTGCAAAAGGTTATACTTTGCCTGGCTGGGTCAAGAGCTGGGTCGCTGAGAACTTTCACCCACAGATTAAGACCTGAACGCCAGAGAGTCTGGGAGAAACCACAACATCTGAACACCTGCAGTGCCAGAAGATGTGTTCTCATGGAAAAGCTAGTCATAACATAACAAAGTTAAACTTCCCTTTCTTTATATTAAATGTGAATAACCATTATTATCATTTTGCTCATTATAAATGTGTTTTAATCAAATGAATGATTATTATGCTTTGGGTAATCATAATAACTAATGAATCAATGCTTAATTAAATAATGTTTTGAGGATGTTTGGTAATGACCTTCACACACTCAAACACACACACAAACTCTCACAGTAAACTCCAAAACACATTTGCTGATGCACACGTTTGCTTTGAGAAGAGAACTGGGTTTGGTAAGTTTCAGTCTCATGATTCAGTTCGAGTTTGTCAACGAGAGAGTTCGGACGTGCTGAACACGCACCCGGGGAAGGGAGCCTGCGGCTCCTGCCCCCCCCCCCCCCCCTCACGCTGTTCCTGCCAAGCCAGACAGGAATCGCTGAATTGCAACCGCTAACGCAGACTCGTCCAGAGTCTTTGATTTTCTGAGTAACTTAAACTTAAGAAAGCGCATCTGCAAACGCTTCATCATCACGTGTACCGAGGTCATCTCTGGACTGGGTCGGAGCACACCTTCGTCTTCTCTGTCAGCCAAGGTGTCACCCCTGGATGAAACATCATCCTTTGACGTCCCGGGTCTAAAAGAGGCTCCGAATACGGTGAGGCAGTCCACGAGAGATAGCGTTGATGCATCTTTTCCAACAGAACCTAAGTTTATTCAAACCATCACTTTTCACTCAGACACCTGTTCCTTCCTGAAGCAAAATCAGACGCACACACACACTCATCTCACCTTATTCTCAATTTTCACTACATTTTGCACACACGCATCCATAATCACATCACTCTCAGTCTTCAGCACATCCAACACAAGGTCTATTTGAGCAAGTTTACAATATCAACTGTTAAAGATTGTTCAACAAAGTTGCCAATGTTGATTGTTATTCCTATGCTTGTCATTTCAAAATCATTAGTTTAATTTGAAGAATTAAAACTTTTAACTTTCAAACTTGTCTCTTCATTGAACTGAAACACAGACCCACGGAAATTATTGACAGTTTATCGATGAAAACAACCTTTGAGTCTTCTATCAAATTAATATGTAGAATGGTTCCTCTTTCATAAAAGAGCATAAACCATTACTCTACATAATTGACAGAGCCTAATCAGGTTCACTACATGGGTTTGATCGGAACCGCGGCTTTTCCTACCGGCTCGGTTCCAGAGAGGGTCCACAGGACCTTAATATTCCTGATCTACAGAGGACTTCCCGAAGGGTAGGTAGACCGGCATTATGGTGTCTCATGTGTTTCTGAACTTCCTAACCAAAGCTTAATGCGAAAATAACATCTTCAGTTCCCGTCAGAACAATCGCTTCTTCGGATTTGTTGGTTCTGATTTAACATCACACGTCATCCCATTCACCGTCCCATCCATTTTAGTTACACTATACATTTAGTTTTAAAGTCAGTCTAGTTTAATTTGTTAGTAATAAAATTCTTAACTTTTAAACTTGACTCTATTCTGTTGTCTCTGAGTGAATACGTAACGGTTATATAATCCCTGCAATAAAAAGATCCAATCTTCTGGTTTAAATAACCCACCGATCCGTAAAGTGGATTCCATATTTCCTATGGAATCCCACGCCTTATGGCTCATTAAAAAACTGTAATCTATTTCATTACAGAAACTAGTATATTATCTCTGGATGCAGAAAAGGCTTTTGATAGGGTTAACTGGAAGTTCTTATTTGCAACTTTACATAAATTTGGTTTTGGGAACTTCTTCAAAAACTGGCTACAAACATTATACAATTCACCAACAGCACGTGTCAGGACGAATATCAACTAGCTTCTGTCTTCAGAGGGGGACCAGGCAGGGATGCCCACTCTCACCCTCACTATTTGCTATCTTTATCGAACCACTAGCAGCATCAATTAATTCAATTCAAAGATACTTTATTAATCCCAGAGGGAAATTAGAAATTCAGTACACACAATTCTGAGATCAGACATACATATGCAAAGACAAAGACACATGACAAGAACTGGTGATTGTGGTCATTCGCAACCCGAGTTGAGCTACCTTAACAGAGAGGTTTACATGAGGATTGGGTCAGATGGAGGAAAAAAAGGCACTTCAGTTACCCTCCACTGAGGGCAGCTTTGCTAGTGCAAAAAACACCTCAGACAGAAATGCAACAGACTTCAGACATAACACAACATAAGTGACCACTAGGTGAGGTGGTAGGGTTTGGGACTCTCCACATGTCAGTGAATGCAGCCGCGATAAGCAGCGCTCATCACCTCAGTCTGGACAGGGGTGGGAGGTTGTTGGGTTTAGAGGGCACAGTGACTCCTGGAACGATTCAGCGGCCTTCACAGCTGGCAGTCCCACCCAGGCTGGGATAGGAAGACAGAGTTGCCATGGCGACAGCAGCATTCCACATTTCTTCTGAGGTGGTGGTGGTGGTGGGGGGGGGGGGTGTATTCGTTTCAGCCTCACAGGCTCAAGGGCACCAGATTCAGATAAGAAATTGTTTGGGGGCCAGACAGAGATAATTTCCTCTCTGTCTTAAAGTTCCGTTGGTCCTCAACCCCTCTGAATCCAATAATGGCGTAAATTAATCTATCCCATTCCATGCTGATTCGTCCACTCGCTTCTTGATCGCATCCATCTTTTGTGCCATTGCATGAATCTCAGCCGAAAACCTACGAAAACCTGACTGGAAGCTATCATAGATGTTATGTTCATCAAGAGCAGCTGTGAGTTGTTTAGCCACAACCTTTTCCAAGATCTTGGAGATGAACGGATGTTTAGAGATGGGTCTGAAGCTGCTATGGAGAGAGGGGTCGAGACTCGGTTTTTTAAGAAGCGGGTGGATTACAGCGTTCTTAAAGTAAGCAGGGACCTGACCAGAGACCAGAGAAGCATTAATTATAGAGAGCACGCTGGGACCGATGGACTGAAAAGCACTTTTAAACAAAGATGAGGGTAAGATGTGGAGGGGGCATGCAGAGGTCTTCATAGAGTTAACTAGTTTGGTTAACTCAGGCAAAGAAACAGGAGCAAAGCTATCTAGGATGATGGGTCTGGTTGGAGTCGGGAGAGGCGGCGATAAGGCTGAAGGAGAGATGCTAGATCTAACCTTATTGACTTTGTCCACAAAGAAAGACAGAAAGTTCTCACAGTCTGCAACAGAGTGGATGGAGGCTGTAGGAGAGGCAGGAGAGACGATGCTGCTGATGGTGTTAAACAGCACCTTGGGGTTCCCTTTGCTCTGGGACACCAGGTTGGAGAAATAGGAAACCCTAGCATCTCTGACTGCAGAGTTAAAGGATGTCAGAAGATCCTTTAGGTGCAGCAGATGGACATGGAGATGGGTTTTCTTCCACAAACGCTCAATTTTTCTGCATTGGCGCTTCAGGCTGTGAAGGCTGTCATTAAACCAGGGAGTAGGGTTCACTGCAGGAACTGATCTGGTTCTGACAGGACAGATGTTGTCCAGGATGGAGAGGCAGTGCTCGTTAAACTGAGAAGTTAAGGAATCTGGGTCGTTATCAGAAGAACAGGGTGATCAAAAGCAGCAGAAAAATTGCTAGCTGTGCTCTCATTAAGAAAACGAGAACTAACCATACGGCGAGCAGGAGGTGGGGACGCAGAAACTGACAAGTTTGGTCTTTAGCCTGGTGCGTTGCACAACCAGTAGGCTTTGATCACTGGACCTCAGGGACCTGCTGGGGGTGTAGGGACTAAGAAGATCACTAATGTAAGATGGTCAGGTGGGGCCTTTGACTCCTCCCTTCTCCTGGGACTTCTTTTGATGATATAGATCTTCGTCTCCCTTCTCCCTGCCAGACCTGGTGTGGATTGTGGTGCCTTGGTCTGCCTGGGTCATGGCTACCGGGTCAGGGAGTTTAACCCCAGTGGCTGCCTGGTGGGGTCTGGGTCCCCGACGGGGGTGGTCGCCCCTGGGTCCCGGGTCATTGGCTCCCGGGCTCAGCCGGTTAGGGGGTGGGAGGCTGTGGGCGGGCCTGTGGGCTTGCCACCAATATCTCCCGGGACTCTGCCGGCTGTGGCCCCCCGGGGCGATCCTCTGCGCCTCTTGAGGGGGGCGGGGGGCTTTTCTGGTCGCGGTCTCCCTGGAGTTCCTGTGCTCTGGGGCAGCTCCTGGATCTTTGGGACTTGGAGCTCCCTCCATCTCCTACTCATCTTTGGGGGCAGATCTGTGGCCCCTCACACTCTCTATTGGACGCTCCTATAGAGAAACCTTACATAAACAAGTGCATGTACACACACAGGTGCTCACATGGTGCTCTCATAAGTATGGACTTGGGTACGTTCAGCACATGTCTTAAGGCTGTGGTGGGCACTAAGTGCACTGTGATCTATTATCGTGTGATTGTTCAGTTAAACAATGTTGATTATACATGTCTTCATCAAGTTGACGCAGTGATGGCTGGATCTTGTTGTATCCCTTTTTTTCCCTCTCTTTCTGCAGGTCTAGAAGCAGACTCTTGTTCATTATTGTTTATTTTTGTGGAGGGTTTCTAAAGTTGTTTTTTTGTTGATACAGAGTGCTGTGTGTACATTAATGAGGATAACAATGAAGTCAACCGATTTTAGCTAATCCAGGTTGGACATTCTTCTGGCCAGGCAGTGCATTTCTGTGTTCCTTCACGTATGCATGTAAAGTCTCGCCAAGCGCTTACATCTTGTTGGAAGACACATTTTTACCCGTTAGCCTTTTCCCTGTGAGTTTCTTTGCACACCCTCCTGGTTTTATTATTTATTGTCGCTCATTGTCTTAACTAGCTTTTTGTTTATTTTTTTTATATTTGGTTTTTAAACATCTGTTCTTATAATTTTAATCAAAGTTAAGTGTAGGTAATATTTAATGCATTAGTAGTGAAATAAAAAATAATATTTGATCACACATGTACTCCTGAATACTTAAGTATTTTATTTCTTAATCTTTTTTTGTTGTTGATTTGTAGCTGTGGCTACATTGTAGCTCATCACCATCAGTGTGTGAATGTGTGTGTGAATGGATGAATGATACACTGTAAAGTGCTTTGGAGTCCTTACTCTGAGAGTGCGGATCATTTATCATTTATATTACTTTTTAAGTCTGTTGTGATCGATTAACTATGTCATCTTATTCTTTATTGGTGTGTTACATCTCCTGAAAAAACAAGTTAAATCATCATCTGTATGTTAATCATCATATTCATTTCAGTGTTTTTATCTGCCTTATATACCTTTAAATCGAACGATGCACATGTTATGTTCTTTGATTCTGGATGATTCACTTGTGATTGTTACAGCCTAGCACGGAGTTAGACCTTTATCTGGTTCATGCACGCTTATATTGCTAAAGTTTCAGCCTGTGCTTGAGGAGATTCTTGTTATGTGAAGGCCTGGTACAGATTAGGTCAACCAAAACATGTTCAAAAGGAACGGCTAGGTCGCAAGTCATCTAGCGCTAGCTAGTGTGTCTCCCATCTTATCTGAAGGAGGAGTGAGATCAGAGGAATGTCAGTTGCCAGGGTAACAGGTGAAGATCTTCAATAATAATTTGCTGGTGCTGGGAGAAGACTTTGCAGGAGAGAAAAGAATAAAAGTTGTGCATTGTCTAAGACCTGATCAGATTTGTGACGAGGTCCTGCAGGAGACAGAATTTCCCCTAATGCATTATGGGTAAATCAAGTGTGGATGATTGAAATACAAGGCAACTTGGTGGCGTACTTCTTGTCCAGTCAGACATTTAACAAACTGGGAAGGTAGAAAAACAACTTGAGTAGTTTAAGACCAGAGACAACACCATTTTTCCTCTGATAACACACCTCTCACCAACATTTTAGGTTTATATTATGGAGGAGGTAAGTGTTTGCAGTGCTCCAGTTTTCTGGTGAGGGGGCTGAGTCAAGGCACTCCTAAAAATAGTACGAGTTCCAGAGGTTGATTCACCTTGATGGGGTGACCTGGCTCTGTTCTGAGAGACCCCCCCCCCCCCCCCCCCCCCCCCGATAAATGTAAAGAAAGGATGTGTGTCAGTGAATGTTTATTTACAGCATCAAAAGAGACTTTCAAAAATCTGAAAACACACCATCTCTTCACAGCACAGCGATCCAGTAGAACAGTGCTTCTGCTTCAGAGAATAAAAAAGTAAAGATCCAAACTGACAGAAAAAAATCTAACAGAAGACATCATGAGGTTAGTCCAGCAGAGAGGATGCTGCCCAGCAGCGTTCGGTCCTTTAGAGCATTCTCAACATCCTTCTCTTCAATCTTCAGAAACACCTGCAACAGCAAACAAGTTCTGCTCAAACAGCTGACACGTGTGTGTGTGTGTGTGTGTGTGTGTGTGTGTGTGTGTGTGTGTGTGTGTGTGTGTGTGTGTGTGTGTGTGTGTGTGTGTGTGTGTGTGTGTGTGTGTGTGTGTGTGTGTGTGTGTGTGTGTGTGTGTGTGTGTGTGTGTGTGTGTGTGTGTGTGTGTGTGTGTGTGTGTGTGTGTGTGTGTGTGTGTGTGTGTGTGTGTGTGTGTGTGTGTGTGTGTGTGTGTGTGTGTGTGTGTGTGTGTGTGTGTGTGTGTGTGTGTGTGTGTGTGTGTGTGTGTGTGTGTGTGTGTGTGTGTGTGTGTGTGTGTGTGTGTGTGTGTGTGTGTGTGTGTGTCCTCTCCGACCAGCTGTCAGGTTTGTACCTTAGTGAGACGAGCCTCTTTGGCCTTCTTGAGGGCAAAGATTCCCCGACTCTCCAGCAGGCTGCAGAGCGTCAGACACTCGCCCTGCCCGACTGCTGGCACGTGTCTCTGACCACACACACGGCTGTACACCTCATAGAGCTGAAACACAAAAACCTCTGAATTCCTCTGGTGCCGAGGTGATGTCTTGTTCAGAACGCTGCTGCTAGAGTCTTAACAAGAACTAAGAGAACGGAGCACATCACTCCTGTTCTTAGATCCCTACACTGGTTACCAGTAAACTACAGAATAGACTACAAAGTGCTCCTACTAGTTTATAAATAACTCAATGGCATGGGACCAGAAAATATGTCCGATCTCATTCCTGTATATAAACACCCAACAGGGCTCTGAGATCCTTGGAAACAATCAGCTGGTAGAACCTCGGGTCAGAACCAAACATGGTGGAGATGCATTTAGTTACTATGCTGCTCACATATGGAATCAGCTTCCCCATGACCTCAGACCTGCCCCAGCCCTAGTGTTGTTTAACCCTAAAAACCCTCATGTACTCATCAGCCTTTACATGAATCGTTTCTTACCATGCATCGTCTCCACTGTAATCTGTGATGTAACTGTCTTCTCCTTTAGCTCTAGACTGTAATTCTATCTGTGTGTGTTTTAGTTTGTGTTTTTATGTCATGTCCTGATAATTGTAAAGCACATTGAACTGCCTGTGTTTGGAAGGTGCTCTAGAAATAAAGCTGCCTTGCCTAAACATTCGTTGGATCAGGCTCACCTTCCCCAGATGGGTTTCTTTGCCCTTTCCTTTGCTGGTGAGGAGCAGGAGGCAGCAGACCAGCAGCTTCTGCTGCAGAGGGAAACTCTCTCCCTCAGACTCTCCGCTCTGAGACGTCATCCGGTCACCATACACTTCTGACAGAATCCGCACCACCTGCGGGAGTCCGACCCGACCCACCGCTGCAGAAGACAGCACACTTGAGTCAGTTTCCTCTCCACATTTCCCAAGAGCCAAGCTTTCCCAGGAAACTCACACTTTGTTTCTCCGTTAAGGTTTGCTGGCCTTCTCTTGCCCTCAGCCTCGGCCATCTCCACGGCTCTCCTGAAAGCAAAGGGTCAAAGACTTTTAATCATTCTAAAGTTTCGATGTGACTCGTGGCTTGAGGCTAAATCTTCATTTACTAGGGCCTTGCTAGGGGCGCTGTTCCTCTATTTTGAGCTAATCCTTAAAATACTCCACAACTGACACATGCTAAATTTATGAGCTTTTGAACAAGTTAAAGCCCCCAAGTAGCAAATTCAGTTTGGGAAGAGTAATAAGTAACGAGAGCATAACATGACCATACTCAGTACATTCAACTTCAGTTCCACTCTTCTAGTTCATCCCTGGTTATTGCAGGAGTTCTCCAAGGCTCGGTTCTAGGCATCTTCTTACTCATCATCTGGTTGCTTCCTCCTTGTCATATCAGGTGTGGAAACGTAAACTGCCGAGCGCCATTGGCGGTAAATTTTCTCGTTGGGCGGTAAATAATTGATGACTTACAGCCCGGGTGGTGCCCAAGCTTTGTCTGTCATTTATACCGGCGTTCACCTCCCCCTGTGTCCAGGCGTTTAAGTACATCGTGGCCGCGCCCTAGGGGTGCAACCAATGGATCATCATTGACCCGCGATCCATTCAGATCTCTCTACGGTTCGGCATGCACTCGGTTAACGGATCGGTCACGTGGAGGCCGGAGGCGCTACCTGTTCCATGCAAAGGAGAAACGCAAAGCAGTGGTGAGGGCGGAGGAGGAGAGGAGCTTGAAAAACCTCCTGCATCATTTAGGTCGCATTTATGAGAGCATTTTTGCTCCCCTGTAAAGCTCAATGATACAAATGGCAAAAATGTTCACATGCACGCACCTCCAGTCTGACAGCGCGATGCAGCGCCATACACACATAACTCCAATGGCAGTGAAAGGAGGGATGGGGTGGTACGTCCCGTGAAACGTACTTTGGAACTCCTGCTTTTATAGCAAGTTTCAAATTGATCATTGCAACGTACCAAAAGGGTCAATTTTTCACCATCTAATTAACACAGTATAACCTTTCATACACACCAGAAACAGCAAAATCAAGGCTGCACCAGCGGGAGGATCCAGACGCACAAATCAACCTCTGCCCACTTATTGTTCCTCAACGCAGACATAAACAATCTGTCCCAAGGTCCGACTCAGGAGCCAGACTGCAATTCCTCACTAGCTACTGGAAGACCCTACAGGATTTTATAGTTCTAAGTTAAATATCCACATGTGATGAATGAACAAGATGTTTTAATCAAATGTTTGAATAATCTGTGCTTTAATCAGTGAATTTAAAATGAATATTGTTCTTACAATGATCCATTTATTTCACAAATCAGTATGTGTTGATTTAACAAATTAATCATTGTCTACACTCACTCATTAAGGTTAATATTCACCTCACATAAGAGTTTTAAACATTCTCATTCACAAAGTGTTAAAACATTTTTGTATCTGAGGAAGGCGTGGCTTTCTGAGGGATGTTGGTAAATACTCAGAAACGTGTCAAATTCTGATTTGCCAAACTTGGCCAAAACTCATTACATCGTGGTTTATTAAAACAAGAATTACTTCTCGATTAATTCAGTTTTCAGCTGACTCCCGTTCCGGCCAAATCAGGAAAGAAGCCTCTTTTGAAACAATCTCCTTTGACCTTAAGTCAAAACCTCTTTGCAACGCTGCGGCTGATACCAGACAACCGGCTCTTCTAAGAGCCAAACAAACATCAACCTTAGATGGAAATGAGCATTCCAGCTTGCACACCAAGGGTGCGTAGACTTGGCACGACAGATTGCGTCTGATGCTGTTTTTAAATAAACAACTCTCGTTTAGAACCAAACAACTAATTCTTTTACACCCAGAGTTCACAGTTTCTCTCAGATACACAGAACGGTTGCTACAACATCTAGCTTCCATCACAACACCTCACATCCACCACACCACATCTCATTATTCATATCTTGTCATGTATAAATAATTAGTTTAGAAAAAGAAATAAATTCATTTTATAAACTATATACCGACTCTGTCTGAATTAATACGAAGTGTGTTTATGATCCCTAAAGAAGTAAAGAACTCTAGAATCTTCTGATTAAACATTCAAAGATCAATCAGATTGATTATTCATATTTATATGGAAAATCACATCTTATTGGTCATAATTAACAA
Organism: Nothobranchius furzeri; assembly: GCF_043380555.1. Lineage (NCBI taxonomy): Eukaryota > Metazoa > Chordata > Actinopteri > Cyprinodontiformes > Nothobranchiidae > Nothobranchius > Nothobranchius furzeri. The sequence continues at coordinate 65,960,523 of NC_091747.1, forward strand.
ATTTTTTCCACTACAGCAGAAAATGTTGCAATTCTACATAATAAAAGGAGTTTTTTCTTTTCTTTTTTTTTCTGCTGATCCGAAAAACGATCCGATCCGGCTCACCCATTAAGACAGTGGGAGAGTTAAATCTTTAAAAAAAACTTCAGCTTTTTAACTTCATCTTTTGTTTTTTTCGTCATTTCCTTTTATTTATTTTTAATTTTTCTCAAAATGTCAGTTTGAAAAAAAAAACGGTTTCTTTTTTATTCTATTTTTATTCTATTTGTTCCAGTTGTGATTTTTACTCATTTTAGCAGATGACCTGCGGGGCCGGTAACTTTTCTGACTTATCAGCCCGGCTGGCCAGTTGGTTGTGTAGTTAAATTTCCACCCCTGCATATAATCTGCAAATACAAAATCAATTTTCACTGTTACGCTGACGACACTCAGTTGTATATCTCCAATCTAAATTCATCCCTTACACCAATCTCCCTCTCTAACTGTCTGTCAGATAGGGCTGCACAATATATCGAAAAATTATCGTGACCGGGACAACGGGACATGCGATAGGCCCCCCCATCGCAAAGCACGTCAAAAATGGCGATAAATATTTGGTTCAACATTTCCATCCGTGTCATACATCAACGTTTTGTAAACCAGCTGTTTTTTACGTGGAAGTATTTGTCCAATCAAATGTAGCCCCTCTGATATGCGGCCAATCAGATTGGTCCGTTCACGTAAAACGCCCGCCCCCTATGTAGACCCTTAGGATGGAAAGCAACACCTGAATTGAGTTAGTGGCGCCGTTCCCTTGTTCATCATGCTGGCTCAGAGCAAAGAACGCACTTTGTGATAGCGGCCTTAAGCTCATCCAGAGTGTTGGGTCTTGCGTCTCTCATCTTTCTCTTCACAATATCCCACAGATTCTCTACGGGGTTCAGGTCAGGAGAGTTGGCAGGCCAACTGAGCACAGTAATACCATGGTCAGTAAACCATTTACCAGTGGTGTTGGCACTGTGAGCAGGTGCCAGGTCGTGCTGAAGAATGAAATCTTCATCTCCATAAAGCTTTTCAGCAGATGGAAGCATGAAGTGCTCCAACATCTCCTGATAGCTAGCTGCATTGACCCTGCCCTTGATAAAACACAGTGGACCAACACCAGCAGCTGGCATGGCGCCCCAGACCATCACTGACTGTGGGTACTTGACACTGGACTTCAGGCATGTTGGCATTTCCCTCTGCCCAGTCTTCCTCCAGACTCTGGCACCTTGATTTCTGAATGACGTGCAGAATTAGCTTTCATCTGAAAAAAGTACTTTGGACCACTGAGCAACAGTCCAGTGCTGCTTCTCTGTAGCCCAGGTCAGGCGCTTCTGCCGCTGTTTCTGGTTCAAAAGTGGCTTGACCTGGGGAATGCGGCACCTGTAGCCCATTTCCTGCACACGCCTGTACACGGTGGCTCTGGATGTTTCTACTCCAGACTCAGTCCACTGCTTCCGCAGGTCCCCCAAGGTCTGGAATCGGTCCTTCTCCACAATCTTCCTAAGGGTCCGGTCACCTCTTCTGGCTGTGCAGCGTTTTCTGCCACACTTGTTCCTTCCCACAGACTTCCCACTGAGGTGCCTTGATACAGCACTCTGGGAACAGCCTATTCATTCAGAAATGTCTTTCTGTGTCTTACCCTCTTGCTTGAGGGTGTCAATGATGGCCTTCTGGACAGCAGTCAGGTGAAATACTAAACCTGGTAACCACCCCATGTGTGCCAGAAACCCCCCCAAGGAGTGCAGGTCGAACAAATGGCCAGCTGGTATGACAGTGTATGGAAAGCCTGCTTCACGGGGCATGTCTATTAGGGACAGGAGAATTTAAATACAGTCAAAGCCTCACTGGAGGCACTAAACATATGGGTTGAGGTGGAAGAAATTGTCCTGAAAACGTTCAAGTACTTCACGTGTGCGGCAATATTTTCATTTTCACAAGTCTGACAAAAAATAAATGGATTGCAAAATTAGCAGAGAATCAATAAAAACCAAGTCTGATAATGCAACCAACTTGTTTTATCATAAAGTAATTACATAATACGGCCAGGGCTGCACTTAAAATGTATTTTCTACATTTCTCGTTTCCTACAATGATTGATATCGATCAATGGGTTTTTTAAATTGATACACCTTTTTTCTATATTGTCCATCCCTGGAAACAAAGTAGAATCCAGCTGCTGTTGTTCATTTGTTGTTGTTATTTATAGAAACTATATGCATCTGCAGGGCTTTAGGCCCAGGGCAGAGTTTTAGACCTCCGACCAAACCACATCCAGACCTGTTAATAATAATGTGTATTATTTACACCAATCAGAATACTCAGTAATGTTCAGACATCCAGACCTTGGAGATTAAATAAAATCTATATTAAAATTAAAAATGATCAATATTGTTTCTTCATTAAAAGATCAGTTATCTGTGACCACTTTTCTACTTGATGTTGTTCAGCTGAAGCAGACGTCGGCTTATTTCTAACAGAGCTGAGCTGTGGGAGAAAACATTCAGATTATTTCATCTGATTTTCCATCACCTGTGGGTTTAGTGCATTCTCTTAACTCATTCACTGCCACGGACGACTAAAGCAGTCATTTGCATGTTTTTACTGTGTGGGCGTCGGACGAGCCCCCGCACCGGGAGAAAACACATCTCAGCTCTAAAGCCGATCTTCATCCACATACGTCACGTGATCAGAAAGCAGAACATCCATGTGTTAGGAGATCGTTTTGGGCCGCTGCTGTAAAAAAAGTGAGGCGCGAACCGGAAAAGCGTCTGCCGATCACAATTCAACAACGGATTATGAAAGAACGGATAACGCTCGAAACGCGCGGATTCTTCGTGATGTAAGAGGTGAGTCTCCGCTTTGTTTTGGTGTCGACATCATCCCAGCGCAACGTTCTGTCACTCTTAAAAAAACAGTAAACATGGTGAGAAACGCTGGCAGTGAAGGACTTTACCGATCAGGAAACGGCTGGCAGCGCACGAGTTAATATTAATTATAAAACTATAAACAACAGGTCACTACAGTCTGGGCTGGAACGTGTTTCTAGGAACAGAAGGGGAAGAGGAGAGGGCAAACAGCCAGAGACACACAGAGGGACTGGCTGATGGTAACGTTTTAGAGCTGAACTGGGAAAAGTGTGGGAGTTGAAACACCCACATCCCCCTACGGGTGAGACAGCCGTGATGTTATTGCTCTATCAACCTCTGTGTTGTTTTTATCTCCGTTTTGTTGCTGTAAGGTGTCCTTGGGTCTGAGAAAGGCATCATGAAATAAAATGTATCATTGATCTCATTAAGAGGGTTTTGCTGCTCGGGCAGAACAACAAAATATGTTTGGGCTGTTTTAAGAAAGCAGAAACACAATTTCATCTTGGTTGTTATATTAGCTCATCAGTTCTGAAGAGTGGGAACCACTTATAGAGGAATTATTTATCCAAACCACATTAATGCTGATTTGATCTAAACAGAAATGGGACTCATTCAACCTGCAGATGTCCAGAGCTTTCCTGGCGTCTCCAGACACAGCAGACACCTTCCTGGCACAAAACTGGACAGCAGAGGCATCCAGAAGAGCCTCAGCTGATGCCTAAGAGACATGAAACACAAACATATGGTTAACAAGCCCCCCAGTAATGTGTGCCTTGCCACCACCTGAGCTGCACCAACCTGGGTGAGTCTGTCCTGAACAATGGCTGCCAGCTCCTGTCGGCTGTAGGGAGGGAAGTTCAGCAGCAGGGGGCGTTGGTGAGGCCCGGCCTGCAGTCTGGGCAGGATGCGATCAGTCAGGTCCAGAGCATTAGCGATACCTAAAATGAAAAATTCACCAAGTGAATGAATGACGTCACCCAGGAGACTGCACAGGTCTATCTCCACTGGTCATTAGGGATGGACGATAGGGCCTCAAATCTATACCGCCATGCGCACCACCAATATTTATCCTGATGACTCTTTGTGAACATTCAAATCAGAAACATGACAGGAGAAGCAAGACTTCTGAACAGTACGCAGGTCCTTCAGAATAGCATTTGTAGAGCAGAAGTTTAAGGATGCTCCCATCAGGTCTTATGCTGCTGATTGTCAATAATCATTTCATGTTGATTGATTTCCTTCTAATGCTTTTATTTTAATGTCCCACACCATATTTGTTCTTATGTGATTTTATGATAGTGTATACATGACCTTAAATGACCTTAAAAAAGACTTGCAGAACAATCAGTGTGTGTGTGTTTCTGACCACAACTTCTGAGCCTCCTGCTCACAACCCGAGGTTTAGAGCTGAGGGAGCCTCCGGATCAGGGCTAGGGAACCCCGATCGTGGAGAGCATGTTTTAGTTTTCCCTGAAGCAGCAACGTTTCAGTCAAAGGAAACCTAAACCACTCAATGCAGCTGCCGTCAGGAACTATCTGAGGCAAAACATTAAAGGCATCGACCAGACAGCCTGAAAATTGTAGAAATTCAATTTTACTTAATTTTATCGTCTATATAAAAACAAAGTTGGGTTCTTAAGGAATTTTGTCATCAATCATCATAGAAAATCTAAATTCTCAATGAAGAGCTGTCTTTAGCAGACGCAGCAGGAGGCATTAGCGTTTGTAAGCACTGGTGCTACGCCATCAGGGTTTGCTCCAGCGTGGCCCGCCAGGCTTTCATTAGCTGTACTTAGCTACTCATGATTTGCTGTAGTTTATGTAACTTAGTGGCCTCAATGGTTGTGGATAATTGTTTAAAGCTGCAGCAAAAGGTCTGAGCCATACATCTGTCCTACATGCATTTGGGTCTTATTACAATCCCACTTCCGGTTAATGCTGTTGCCTGGCAGATGGAGAGGGCAGAGCTGCTACTAACTACACACAAACAGGCTGTTGCATACTTGTCCAAACCTGTGAACTCACATCCTTGTGAAACGTCATCAACGAATGCCGAAGGACTGTTCCAATGCTAAGTATGCATAATAGTATGTTCGCTCAGTTTCCAGATGTGTTCTTGCTCCGCCCATTGTATCGAGGATGCAACAATGCATTGATCTGCGAACTTGGGACTGCAAATTTTCTCAAAATGCATTGAGCTGCAAAATATTAAACTCCGAACGTCAAGAGAACGCGAATACGGTTTTCTATTAGAGATCGTGTGTAAACTGTACATTTTTGCTGCACCTCAGAGTAAGGACTCCAAAGCGCTTTACACTACTGTGTATCATTCATCCATTCACACACACACACACACACATGCTGATGGTGATGAGCTACGATGTAGCCACAGCTGCCCTGGGGCGCACTGACAGAGGCAAGGTGGAACGGGAGCTTCGTGCCCTGGATGAACATCCCACACATCTCCATCAACTGCAAGATGCTATCCTATCAATATGGCCGACATTTCTAAAGAACACTTTCAGCACCTTGTTGAATCAACGCCACGTAGAATTAAGGCCGTTCTGAAGGCAAAAGGGGGTCAAACACCACATTGGTGTGGTGGTCCTGATAATCCTTTAGGTGAGTGTAAACTAGGGCTGCACAATATATCGAAAAATTATCGTCATCGCGATAACAGGACGTGCGATAGGCCCATCGCAAAGCACGTCAAAAACAGCGATAAATGTTTGGTTCAACATTTCCATCCGTGTCATACATCAACTTTTTGTAAACCAGCTCTGTTTTTTACGCGGAAGTATTGTTTGACCAATCAAATGTAGCCCTTCTGATATGCGGCCAATTAGATGGTCCCGTTCACGTAATAAGCCCGCCCCCTACGTAGACCTTTAGGATGGAAAGCAACACCCGAACTGAGTTAGCGGCGCCGTTCCCTTGTTCGTCATGCTGGCTCAGAGAAACGAACGCACTTTGTGCTGAGGTTTCTGGAATCAGCGCTGCTTTCAAACGTGAACGTGAGACCGCTCGGTGTCGTTAAGCCTTTTTACCGGGCTGACATGCTTCACTTAAATCTAGAAGTCTTATTTTCCAGATCAGCTTTGTGGTTATCAGACGAGCTTCACAGAACAAAGACAACTGGACGTGCTCTTGAGTGGAGATACATCTCCACAGGGTTTGTTTTAGACATGCAAGCCCATTGGGACCACAGAAACATAAAAACTATTCCTAAGCTCTGGCCACAGCTAGGTCTCAGTATTACTCCCATAAAATCAGCAATAAACTCAAAACTGTGGTTTTTCCACAATTAACAATCTACCAAAACTTCCATCTCACACATGCAGTGACAACGCAGTGGAACAGTGTAATAGGTTCATGACCCTTTTCTCTGGCTCCACCTTTCATGCTACTCCATCTCCTCCAGTTCAAGCTCAGGCTCCAGAAACAGAGTACACTCAGCAACTTCTCCAACACCACACAGAGAAGTGGAGGGGACCATACAACAGAGAGGTTCCTTAACATGCTCTGCAGACGATATCTTCTTCCTAACCCAATGTAGGGCTGCTCGATTATGGCAAAAATAATAATCACAATTCTTGTGACTGAAATTTGAGATCTCGATTATTTAAGACGATTTTTCAATTGATGTTGATTTTATGTTTTTATTCTGTCATAAAACTGCTCAGGGCACAATCAGGACAAAAATAAATAAGAAACAAGATGATCACTAAAATAACTCCTGATTCCTAGTATAAAAAGACCAATATACTTATTAGGACCCGGCCGATATAGGGGTCATTAACATTATCGGCTATCGGCCAAAACAACGGCCGATATGGCTGATATTGTGCTATCTATCCAGCAGATGGCGCCAGCTTTTTGAACTCATGTGTGGCTCCACTCCTCGGGGGGCGGAGCCACCGTCACAGCACACATGCAGCAGAAGCAGCAGGAGCAATTCTGTCAAGCAGAGACGGCGGTGATGAGGAAGTAGGAGGTAAGTCTTCAGTTTTAAGCATATTTGTTGTGTCAGTGGTAAGTTGAACGGTAAAATAAGCAATGGCAAAGGTATGTTTCCCCTCAACATGCTTCCTAAGTTTATTGTGTGCCTCGTGGCCTCGTATTGAAGTTACCCTGAAAATAAAAACTGCTGCAGCATTACGCTCTACGCAGAGCTCACGCTGCTTCCCCTTGAGTCATGCAGGGCAGTAAGTAAGCAACATCGGCCTTTTTCTGGTAGACATTCTGGAATATTCTCAGACAATTTCATCCACTCTTCTTCAGCAGTCTTTTCAAACTCACACGACCGTTGTCGCTGCTGGGGACGGGGAAATGAGAAACCCTTAACAGCTGGGGAACCAAACAAAAACAGAGCCATTGGTTTTGAGCCACAATGTCTGATATCATTTATTTACATGATCATTTTTAAACTTTACGTATAAAAATGCCACATTTAATGTATTTTACTTTGTCTTGGTATCAACAGATATAAAACTGTACTTTTATGCTGATTATTTTGTTACAGATGGAAAAAGAGGGTCGTAGTAAGGTGTGGGCCTACTTCACTAAAGATCCATCCGGTGATTTATGTTTGTGCTATTATTTCCTGTCCAGGGTGAATACGGTCACCAAGTTAACTTCCACAGACTCAGAAAACAAAAGACTTGAATGTTAGATGTGACTGAGTTTGTGTGTTCTGTTGTTTGACATCAGCTAAATAAATCTTGTTTGCATTACTTGGACACCCGAGTGAGTTACTGAGACAGTTCTTTGGTGTGCAATAGAGAAATAAGTTAGCATCAAAACGGCAGAGAATGAAGGGTTTAATCTTAAGAACATTTTTATTTTGTTTTTGTGAGGGAGATGTATCGGCCATTATATTGGCCATTGTTAAAAGTTTTATATCGGTATCGGCCCCAAAAAAAGCATATCAGTCGGGCCCTACTACTTATAGCTCATAGTTTATGACCCAAGGGCTATAGACCTTGGTTTAACTCATTTAAGTCTAACCAGTACATACCCAAATACCAATATCTTGCAAATACTGACAGCAAGAATTATACAGTGGCATTTATAACAAATACATGCAAATAAATTGATGTTCACAAAATTTTGCATAATATGTATTTGGTCATGTCAAGGTGCTGTAGGAGCGTGCACTAGCACCGTGTCCTCAGAGAGGTTAGTTATTATTTATCAGCGGAACTTATTTCAATTTCTACCTTATTTATAAACTATTTATTTACAAGTCCATCAGTTAATGTAATAATTGTCCCAACCACAGCTGCACCCCCACCCCCCAACCCGGTCTCACAGCAATCAGGGGCAAGCTGCATGTGTGTTTAGCGCGCCGCACGCGCACATTTAGCCATTTTTAGCGGCTCAGGAGCCTGCAGGTACGGTGTGTGTGTCACTCACTCTGGTTACTCCAACAGGGAGCCGGCTCTGAGAGCCGTTTCTTTAGTGACCGACACATCACTACATCATTCCCTTTCCTAATGTCCTGAAGAACGGTCCGGAGCGCAGGCAGAGTGTTTAGCTAACCTGCAGGAAACGTCGACGACAGTTATCCAGAAAGTAGCTAAGGGTTACGAGAGATGTTTCTGAGATGTTCGCTAGGTACTTTTAGATTTAAAAAGTCAAGAAGGGGGTCTGAAGCTGCTAGAAATAGCGACAAAGTCGCTAAGTTGGCAACACTGTGGAGGAGCGCTTCATTTGCAACTCAAGCAGCGTAGGTGGGAGGAGCAAATAATCAGCTTGTTTTGTTTTTATAATCGTTCAAAACTCAGATCGTAATCGTGATTAAAATTCGATTCATTGAGCAGCCCTAACCCAATGTTAACTTGTCTTAAAGCACCACCCCAGCAGCCGTTGCCTGTGTAGTCAGAATCCCTACCAGTGACTGCATTTGTGTACTTTCTACCGTAAACCAATAATACCGTCATTACTACAGAGCAGCCGAGACACCGTGCGGGACGAACTCTTACCAATGAGACAGAGACGAGAACTGGGCAGGTGTGGCCACTCAAAAAGGGTGTAGAGGACGTCCTGAGCCTTGCTGTCCAGCTGGTCCATTTCATCCAAAACCAGAAGCCTTAGAAGAGAAGACACACGCATGAGCCTAGGGCTGGGCCATATGGGCCAAAACTTACATCTATACTTTTCATTCAAGTCAACTCCCAGAGCTGCCTTGAGAAATTGTACATAAATTCATCAGCAGATTAAATGCATAAAGTGTATTGATTCTTGTACAACATGAACCATCGAGTTTACACGAATTAGAACTAAAGGTTCCTGAAGACATTTGTGACGTGTAGCTGTTACTGCTGATAGATGGATGACGTGAGTCCTTGTACCCCTCATAACCCTAACCCTCATAACACACAAGCTTATGTTTCAGAACACCGTCTCTGCGGGTCGTTCAGTATTTTGTTTGAAATAATATGAACATTTATGAAGAATGTCTGACACTGCCCATTCCTAGACGAGCAAGTCAGGTCCATGAAAACCAGGCAGCATGAAGGTCACTCACACAGCAGGCCCCGACGATGTGAAGAACTTCTGCAGACCCCTCTGGCCGCTGAGCACTTTCAGTTTGTCAGCCAGCAGAGGGAAGATGGAGTGGGCGCTTCGCAGACTCATACAGTTCACCAGAACCGTCAGAACCGACGACAGCTCAGCCTGATGGGACAACAACAGCTAGGTGAGGAGATGACGACATCTGTGTAGACAGGGCTGCTCAATAAATCACATTTTAATCACAATTACTATCAGAGTTTTGAACCATTGGAACAACAAAACGAGCCGATGATTTGCTCCTCTCTCATGGTTTACTCCGAGTTGCAAATCAAGCGCACCTCCCAGCAGCGTTGCCAAATTTTAGCAGCTTTGTGGCCGTTTCTAACAACCTTTCAGACCATTCCTCCACTTTCTTCTCTAAGCTACCCAGAAACCACCTAGGAACATTCCTGGATACCTGCAGGTCACAGCCTGCACTCAGGACCGTCCTTCTGGACATTAGGAAAGGGAACAACGTAGAGACGGCTCTCAGAGACTCCTGTCCCCGCAGGCTCCTGGTGAAACGGCTAAATGTGCCCGTGCAACACACACACACACACACACACACACTCCTGATTGTAGTGTGTGTGCTGCAGTGCACCTCTGCAGGGTGGGACATCTACTACATGGACTGATGGAACCTGGAAATAAATGGTTTAGGAATACGTTTCTAACGCTGATTCATCTCAGAGCAACAGACTAGTGCTGCACTCTCCCACAGCGCCGCTGGACAGGACTCAGTACCGCAGCAGGTTATGGAAGTTCACTACAACATGCATGTTTAGACTCTTGCCATCAGAATTGGGTTAGGGTTAAAGCTCAGCCTACTGGCTCTGTTACACGAGGAACCAGGAGTTGTTCTGATCTTCTTCTGATCGCCCTGATAAAGCCATGATGGAGTAGCCCTACTGCAGACAGCGCTAAAGCATGTCCAGCTCACCTTCATGTCCTTCAGGACACAGCTCAGGCAGGCCGTCTTGCCAGTCCCAGGAGCTCCTGAAATATAGAGGCTTCCAGGACGGCGCTGCAGGACCGTCTCCTGCAGGAAGGAGCGGATGGACGTCTGCTCCGCCTCTCTGGACAAGATGTGTTCAGGGATGGATGTGTGGAGCACCTGCTTCACGCTCTGGAACTTGGACTCTGAGGAGAAAAACAATGATTGTAGCACTTTGGTTCCTAAGAAACTCGTAACTTGCTGAAACCATCTTACTTTCTGCAAACAGCTGAGTGACTGGGGTCTTCTTTCCTCCAGTGCCACGCAAGGGACTTCCGGTGGGCGTTTCTGGTCTCCTAGTGGACGAAGTGGTGGTTGGACAGCGTGGTTTTTCAGAAGATGGGTCTGATGTTTGATGGACCACGACTGGAGAGTTCTCATTGAAACCTAGCTTCCTCTGGGAGGACAGAGACGTCTTTTTCTGTTTGGGAGGGGACGCCTGCAGGGTGTGGAGGTTGCAGCCGTTCTCATCACCTTTACAGAGATAAACACAAGTCAACACCTTCATGGAGACAACTCCTGACCAGCGCTGCAGACTCACCTGTGCGTTTGCGCGGGCTCAGGGGGAGTCGGGGCTGCAGGGCGGGAGACTGCCTCGGAGACACGGGCCTGGGTGGGCTTGGAGGCGGAAGGACGTCCTGGGACGCAGACCCTGGAGGTTTGGGGGGTTTTAAAGGCGCTCGGCAGGACTTGCGTCGTGGGAACGTCAGCGTGGGCTGAGCTCGAGCCTGGGAGCGGGTGCTAGGCATCCTAGCAGCTTTAGCGTTAGCTCGCCTTGCAGGACTCTCAGAGTAAAGGAGGGGTTGGTAACCCGGTCAGGTTAACCCGAACCAACCCGGATCAACGCTCACCTGCGCTCGGTCAGCTCCTCTCGAGGACGGGCTTCTCTACCGGTAACCGAGTCCAAACTAGCGCCAAAACGTCTTCTTTACCAGCTGCGTCATCCGCTGCTGCTCTTGGATTGGTCAACGCAACACTTTTCGCAACCTCATTGGTTCGGTGCTGCGGGCGGAAGTTACGCAAAGGGCGCGTTTGGTAACGGCGGGAAATACTTTTGTTTGAGTTTTAGCCATCGAGAAATGGGTAGGAAGAGCAGAACAAGGAAGGTCCCACCTGAACAGGTGAGTCCAGCTTAGCTCATCCGTCTGAGAGGTGATTGGATGAGACGGTTTCATAGCAGATCAGTGTGTGTTTACATGAACACAGAACAGTGTACATTCATGTTTACACACACACACACACACACACACACACACACACACACACACACACACACACACACACACACACACACACACACACACACACACACACACACACACACACACACACACACACACACACACACGGAGGTGTCCCCTGTCCCTGACTGTCTCCAGGTGGCTGGAACACAACAGAGACTGAACAGGATCATTTGCACTCACTAGAAATGTTTCATCAGCCAAGATGATATTAATCTGACAACAAGAGCTCTGATCTGCTCTGACTGTCAGATCACACGATTGGAATCAGCAGCATCAGTGAAGCCAGGATGAGCGTTACCTCATGAATATTAACAGGAAAATGTCCAGAGAAACTAGACACGTGTAACCCTAACCCTAACAGAATTCCACCACCATAGCACATGAGCCTAACACCTTTTTATTCATTCTGTAGAATAATTAACCAGTTATAATAATAAAGTATGTATGGAACAGTCTAGCGAGGTGACAGCTGCAGAAATATAGCTCCAACAGCAATAATGGTTCTATTCGATTCACGATTGGTCACTCTGAGCTGCGTATTCATGCTACACTCCCATCGTCTGCATCAGCTGCCCAAAGGAAAGAGATGAAGAAACTACTGTTGGGAAAAAAACTGTCTCCATTAGGCGTTTCGCATCTGGGCTAGCACGGACCGGGCTGGGTAGCGTCGGTCCGGTCCCACACCAGTAGGGTTTATTCACACTGTTGGTTGATTCTATCCACCAATCAGAAGCTCCCTCTAACGGCAGGTTGGTATTTGAGCCGGCCAGTCAGTCGTAGTGGGCATGTTGGCCTGGCCCAGCCCTGAGCAGACCACCAGAGGTTAAGGGCCAAAAACCCGCCTGGTAGGAGGGGGCAAGTACCAGATCACCCAGGGATGAAAACAATATGTTCAATGCAGGCCGGGCCGATCGGTACCAGATGTGAAACCCCCATTAAGCCGGGTGTACACTATGCAACTTTTTCACTTTTTTGAGCCGATTTTCCAGTCGTGCGAGAATCCACGACATCGGGGCGAGTTTAGCGCCGAGCGGTCGTGTACGGGGGGTTACGAGAGGCGATTAACACCACGTGACCAGCTGCCGATCAGCAGTCGTGAGGTCGCACGGACTTCTGGCGTGTTTAAAATTTTGCTCGTCCCTCGTGAGGGTATCGCACTGTTGAAGCGGCACAGCGAGCAGCTGCGACCCAAAAAGTATCAGAACCGCTCACGGTGCATGCGCAATCCTGCATCAACGCCGCTCGCCTGCTATTTCCTTAATAACACACGCTGTTCGTTTTTATTTCTACACATTTCTTTTACTCACAAAGATTGTCAAGAAAGCGTGTTTGTCGTGTTCATGTCAAATTAAACTGATCACAAAACACAGATTTACTTTCTTTATTTCGTTTTCCTCATCCAACCCCCATAAATCCCTGTGTGTCCTCCTGCAGCACTCCCGAAGGACAACAGGCAAGAGAAGACAAAAAAGTCTGACGTGTTGAGTAAAAACTGCTATTTTTAGCACATTTTTAGGGCCGACGTGTTGCTACCAGACGTACAGTGTGAGCAGTCAGGTCGCATCCGAGAACTGGGTCGTGCAGTGTGAGCGCACGACTCGTGAGATCTGCTCTGCGAGGAAGTCGTACAGTTTGAGCTGAAGCTGAGTGCTACGAGTGAAAAAGTCGCACAGTGTCCGCCCGGCTTTAGTCAGAGGGAAATATAGTATTCATGGCCCCGCCCACCTTGGCTTGTGGTCACCCATAGGACGGAGAGCAGACAGGGCCTTGGCTAGTAGGAGCTAACTGTAAGCAGCTCCACAAAATGGTGGAATTGTCGCGTCTTATTTATTTGTGGTGATTACATATCAATGTTGTATTCTTATTACCATGAAGAATTCACACACTTTCAGAAGCACCTCCTGGAGGGAAGTGGAAGAAGAGTCCCCTCAGGTCTCATTGGATGTGGCCAAACGCCATCTTCTGGAACACCAGAGCCGTCTAAGCTACGAGCTTTTGGTCTGTAAGCTGGTGTCTAACAGACGTACGTCTGGAGTGCTTTTTAACACTTTTAAAAGGTGGCAAAGTTCCTGTAGCTCTGCTGCTGTTGAAGCCTTACCTCCACTGTCAAACATTTCTCCTTTTGTGGCAGAGGAGTCAAGTGGTCGCCTGTGACTGAAGGGTTGGAGGGTTGAGCCTCACTCAGCCTGTCGCAGCTGTTGCGTCCTCAGTCAAGACAGCTGGGACAGTTGTAGTTCACCACCACGTTGCTGGCCTCTACTTCAGGACCTGGTTCAAAAGTTTAGAGTTGTTTTTTTCATGGCTCCATCCTTTTTATCGGAACTCCACCACTGCTACACCCCTGCCAGAACTCTGAGGTCCACAAATCACTCCCTAGTGGTTCATCCCAGATTCCCGGTGAAAACCAGAGGTGGTAGGACTTCTTCTGTGGTGGCTCTAGTTCTGTGGACCAGCTGCTTAGGCTTGTGACCTTTTTAAATCTCTGCAGAAGACCCACCTCAGACTCTCAGCTCAGACGACCTAGCCATTAAAACTCAAGTATCACTGCAGTGCTCTTGGCTCAGAATGGCATTCCTTAATAAAACATTCAGAATCCACATGTAGAGACTATTATTTTAAAGGAGTAGATCACTTGTTGGGAGTTAAGTCAGACCAATGAGTCAGACACAAATCTAACCTGCATGCACTTTGCGCTGATCACTGGTGATCTCACCATTAGGCTAGTCATCAGAGGCTAGTGGCCAGCTGCCATTTTACATGGGTCTCCATTCACCACCACTGCATTCATTTCTACTGAGGAAGGTGCTTACCCAACTAAAAAACACATTTTATCGAGTTTTTTTTCTTCACAAAATCAGATAGTATGGCACGATAATTAAAATATAAATATAATTAAACAAAATAAAATAAAATCCTATCAGGTAGGCTAGAAAAGTCATTAGTGATCCCACGTGACCTGTTTACGTCGGTTGTTGTAACTGTAGGAGGCACAGAAACGAGAGGAGACCCATCCAATATGGCAGCCATGCTGTTACGCTGTCCAGCGCCCAACGAGGCGTCTACTTATCCATGTCTATGGTTGTAGTGAACTTCCTTTTCCGGTCTGCGGGTAAACGTTCGTTGGTGCAGCACTAGCTAACCCTCTGACCATGAATACGGTTTTATCGAGAGCCAACTCGTTGTTCGCCTTCTCGCTGAGCGTCATGGCTGCCCTGACGTTCGGCTGTTTCATCACCACCGCCTTTAAGGACAGAAGAGTTCCTGTGGACATCCACGTCTCCAAGGTTATGCTGTAAGGAACCCTCAGTAGCAGCTGCTAGAACCCGTGTTCTCGTCATCACAAGTTCTGACAGAATCACCGGTTTTAGCTGCGGAACAAAACGACTTCCTGGTTTTATCGTTAGCGTGTCTTCTGTTGAGTTACACTTGTGTCAAGCCAGCCTCCAGTTTATTGTCGGTTCCCCGTCTTTTCAAAGTATTACGGGAGGGGATGTGGAAACCGGATTTCAAAATAAAAGCAAACTTCGAGTGAATTAAGATATTTTAAGAACATAATAACATATAATTTAGGCTTGTTCACTATTATCGGCCTGTCAATATCAAGACCATCTTATTTTGGATTTCAAAATAAAAGCCCTGTGAATTTTCAACTCAGTCTGATGTTGCCTTCCAAAATAAAGGCCTTTTTAAATTGCCCATATACGACCTAATTTTCAGTGATTTCAAAATTCTCTAAAATGGAAAATTGCCGTTTCTACAGGGTAATTCCACTTTAGATCAACAGTGTACAACCCCACAGTGATACCATATCAATATGAAGTTATTCTGATGTTGCCTTCCAAAATAAAGGCCTTTCAAATTGTCCATAGTTGACCTACCTTTAATGATTTCTAAATGCTCTAAAATAGCAAATTGCTGTTTCCACAGGGTAATTCCACTTTAGATCAACAGTATACAACCCCACAGTGATACCATATCCAAATTCAACAACATTCAATAATCTCTCTGACTGCATAAGACAAATGACATCATGGCTGAGTTTATTCTACACCTCTGTACTAATTTTAAAGTTAACTATTGTCTTTTTTTGTGGGTTTTAAATGTGGTGAACAGTTGACAAACAAAGCAAAAAGAAAAAAACAATACAAGACTGTTATAAATTAAAGGGCCTTGGAGATGTCATTCAAACTAACACCAATGCACATCAAAACATACATGTGAGTAACAGAAAGAATAAAAAACATTTCAGAATAATTCTAAGGTGGACTTACCCTGTGAAAACAGAAATTATTCTTTTTAGAGCATTTTGAAACTTCCAGGAGTAAGTCTGATATGGGCAGTTTGAAAATGCCTTTATTTTTGAAAGCAAAATCAGAATGACTTGATATTGATATGGTATCACTGTGGGGTTGTATACTGTTGATCTAAAGTGGAATTACCCTGTGGAAACAGCAATTTGCTATTTTAGAGCATTTAGAAATCTTTAAAAGAGTCGGCCAAATATGGACAATTTCAAATTGCTGTGGTTGGATAGTGTTGATACAAAATGCAACTACTCTTTGGAAATATGACTTTAGCTTTTAAGAGCATTCTGAAGTAATTGAAAGAGTAGTTCAAAAATGAAAATTCACAGGGCTTTTACTTTGAAATCCAAAATAAGATGGCCTTGATATCAACAGGGCGCTAATAGTGAACAAACCTAAATTATTTGTTATTATGTATCTGATAATTCACTCGAAGTTGAATTTTATTTTGAAATCCGGTTTCCACATCCATTCCCATAATAATTTGAATAGACTGGGAACAGAAAACAAACTGGAGGCTTGCTTGACACCAGCTGAATTACGTAGATTTTTAAGCCAGTTAATGAAACATTCAGACGCTGTGGTTCTTAATAATTAAACATTTGTTATAAAGATGATTACATATAGTGGCTCAGATGTTAGCTGAAACCACAGACATCATGGAGCCCAGTGTTGCACAGCAGAGGGTGTAGCGCCGTTCTGTGCTGTCCCGTGTATCCGGTTCAAGATGGTGTGTTTGTATTATGCTTTTTGTGTTTAAAGGCACAGTGTGTGATATTTTTACCTGTTTACTAACAAATCTAGTGTTTCCAGTTCACAAACATGTCCTTTTTCACTAATATTTCTCACTAACATCAATTCTAAATATCCCTCTCAACTTGAAATTATACATTTTTATACACATTAACTGTGGTCGAGGCTCCATGGTCATCCACCATCTTAAAATACAGTAGCTGTTTAGGGACATACGAGCTCCACGTTACCTGTTTGGACTGACTGTAACCTGAAAGAACCAGCAGAGTGCAGCAGTGCGCCCTGGAAGCATGGAGTCTGCTAATTCAACTAAGAAATAGCAAAGATTAGCTACACAGTTGCTGCACTTGTTAGTTTGAATGAAAAACTATTATATCAAAAGACACATAAAATGTTCATCATCATGTCCAACACAAGGAAGCTGCATATGCTCAGACCCCTGCCTGCTATTAGCTGGACGTGAACCTCCGATTAGTGTCTCTGACTCCCAAACTCACCTCAAGTTGTTCATCTGTCTTTTCCTAGTACCCGAACTCCCGATCCAGTCCCAACGTGTCCGTTCCAAAGTCTTCTACTCAAGTCTCTCTTCCTGTAGCCTGCCGTCTCTCCCAACACGCTCCAGCGCCCGTCCGCTAGCCAGTGGCTAAATCAGCGTTGTGTACTTTATCTCCACAACACTTTACTAACGGCGATGTAGTTCTCCATGCGCTGACACTCCGACACAGAGGGCTTCTTCTCAAACGTTACCTTTAGACTTGGGTCTCCTTTTGCTGGTAATCCGTGGGAGTTTACAGGATACACAGCGTGTCCCCAGCTCTAGCTGTGGCTAACTAGTAGCTTGTGATGCCAATCTCCACCACGCCAGCATAACATTATTACATTGCATTACATCATTTTCCCCTAAAATTTGATCACAAATATTGTGAAAATAGCCAGAAATGTGATCTCCCGACACGGGGGGACAGAATATTTCTGGGGAACACAATTTCTCACAACACCTGACCTCCCGGCTGACGTCACCCCTCTTCCGTGAGTGGATCATGACAGCTTCAAGAACAGAACTAGCTTGTTTCCTTCAGAACTGGTAGGTTGATAAACAGTCGTAATTATACAGGTGCTGGCCAGTAAATTAGAATATCATCAAAAGGTTGAAAATATTTCAGTAATTCCATTCAAAACGTGAAACTTGTACATTATATTCATGCAATGCACACAGACCAATGTATTTCCAATGTTCATTACATTTAAATTTGATATTCATAAGTGACAACTAATGAAAACTCCAAATTTGGTATCTCAAAAAATTAGAATATTCTTAAAAGGCTGAATATAGAAGACACCTGCTGCCACTCTAATCAGCTGATTTACTCAAAACACCTGCAAAGGCCTTTAAAAGGTCCCTCAGTCTTGTTTTGAAGGCACCACAATCATGGGGAAGACTTCTGACTTAACAGCTGTCCAAAAGACAATCATTGACACCTTGCACAAGGAGGGCAAGACACAAAAGGTGATTGCTAAAGAAGCTGGCTGTTCGCAGAGCTCTGTGTCCAAGCACATTAACAGACAGGCGAAGGGACGGAAAAAATGTGGTAGAAAAAAGTGTACAAGCTCTAGGGATAACCGCACCCTGCAGAGAATTGTGACGACAAACCCATTCAAAAATGTGGGGGAGATCCACAAAGAGTGGACTGCAGCTGGAGTCAGCGCTTCAAGAACCACCACGAGGAGACTCATGAAAGACATGGGATTCAGGTGTCGCATTCCGTGTGTCAAGCCACTCTTGAACATGAAACAGCGCAAGAAGCGTCTCGCCTGGGCCAAGGACAAAAAGGACTGGACTGATGCTGAGTGGTCCAAAGTTATGTTTTCTGATGAAAGCAAGTTCTGCATTTCCTTTGGAAATCAAGGACCCAGAGTCTGGAGGAAGAGCGGAGAAGCACAGAATCCACGTTGCATGAGGTCCAGTGTAAAGTTTCCACCGTCAGTGATGGTGTGGGGTGCCATGTCATCTGCCGGTGTTGGCCCACTCTGTTTCCTGAGGTCCAGGGTCAATGCAGCCGTCTACCAGGAAGTTTTAGAGCACTTCATGCTTCCTGCTGCTGACCAACTTCATGGGGATGCAGACTTCACCTTTCAACAGGACTTGGCACCTGCACACAGTGCCAAAACCACCAGCACCTGGTTCAAGGACCATGGTATCCCTGTCCTTGATTGGCCAGCAAACTCGCCTGACCTTAACCCCATAGAAAATCTATGGGGTATTGTGAAGCGGAGGATGCAATACGCTAGACCCAACAATGCAGAGGAGCTGAAGACGACTATCAGAGCAACCTGGGCTCTCATAACACCTGAGCAGTGCCACAGACTGATCGAGTCCATGCCACGCCGCATTACTGCAGTTATTGAGGCAAAAGGAGCCCCGACTAAGTATTGAGTGCTATACATGCACATTCTTTTCATGTTCATTCTTTTCAGTTGGCCAACATTAGAGAAACAAACATTTTTTCATTGGCCTTTAGAATATTCTAATTTTCTGAGATACCAGATTTGATGTTTTCATTGGTTGTCACCTATAAATATCAAAATTAAACGTAATAAACATCGGAAATACATTGGTCTGTGTGCATTGCATGAATATAATGTACAAGTTTCACGTTTTGAATGGAATTACTGAAATATTTTCAACCTTTTGATGATATTCTAATTTACTGGCCAGCACCTGTAAATGCGTTTTTAAGTGGTAGAGTAGCTGGGTGTGGGTTAGGCTACACAGGTTGGAAATTGATAATACAGTCAAGCTCATGAGTGAGCCACCGTAGCTGCAATATTTTCTCTGACCTGCATGGCGCTAGAGTCACATTTTTTCATTCATGATTTAAATGGATTTCACGCATGGGGCCTTTAAGATACTTTTTAACACAGACAGATGCATCCCTCATCCTCTTCCAGGCGCTCGCCACCTCTAAACCCATGTTTCCCATCATTTCCCTCCATCAGTAAAACACCTGCTGCATACCTTTTCACTCCTCCAGTCACGGGGGAACAAAACGTTCATATTTTTAGAGTTTTTCCACGAGGTATTCTTCAAGCTTCTCCGTATCTTCCTGAGCTCCATAATCACATGAAGTAGCCCACTCTTGTAGAGCGGTCAGAAACTCGTCAGCTCGCTGCGTCCGATAACAGAACCGACTACTTGCTATGGCAAAACTAACTTTTAGTAGTGAATTGTAGTTCCAGAACCCCCATAGCCGCGTCATACGAAGAACCAGAGTTGGGCAGGGAGTAAAATTAGTGTTGTCCATAGATTCCCAGAGAATTCCTTAGCAGTGCATGGCCAAGTATACGAGTTGCATGAGTCGCGGTCAAGTAGTTGTTGAACATTCTCCGTCAGGTGGAGAGCACTGCACGGCAAGAAAGGTGCAGGCTTTAGTACCAAAGTCATTGCTGTCAGTTGTTATGGTCGACCGTTGTATCAGGAAGTAGCACGAGTAGGCAAGCATTCCTTTCCCAAGCTTTACTCAAACCTGCGCCACATGTGCCGTATCGGACATCGATCTTAACACTGTCTCCTTCTTTTTCTTGTCTTGATCCAAAACTGCCCCCTAGTGGTAGACAACACCCTAGTGCAGGCTATTCAAGTCCAGGCCTGGAGGGCCGGTTTCCAGCAGGTTTCTAACTCTTAAATATGTCTTTGTTGTTTTTGCTTAACAGGAAGAATGTTGATGACTTCACAGGACCCAGAGAACGAAGTGACCTTGGTTTCATTACCTTTGACATCTCTGCTGATATCTTTTAATAAGCTGCTTGTGTAACACATTTATTCACTCTTAAAATGTAACTTTGGGTTAGTGGACCCCCAGGGCCTGTGAGCCATAACACACATGTGGGACCTGAAGATGCATGTGCATCTCCTGGGGTTGAGCTAACTAGCACAGTCTCTAAAGTGTGTGCAGGTGACAGTATGTTATAAAACTTTCAACTGCAGTAAGATTTTCATTATGTGGTTAAAACTCACCGTCAGCAGCTTCAGGTCGATAGAAAAGTGTTGACAGGTTCACATCTGGGTCGTTTTATTGGACCTTCGTGGTGTCTTTATTTCACCGGGCCAGCTAAAACAAACCTGGGTGGGGCTTGTGAGTGACTCGCGCTGACTGGTTGTAACTCAGGAGTAGATGACATCAGCAGAGGTGACCAGACCTTCGTAAAATTAGAAGTTGTAATGCAAGAAGATAATAAGCAGCTTCTTTAAAATCACAGGGAGATAGTGTTATATTTTATACGTATTAGTTTCAATATAAATAAATAACGAGCTTTTACTTTTTAAATTGTGTATATGTTTATTAAGTTAAAAATATAAGCGAGTTACTACCCGCTAGCCACCGAAGCTGTAACTAATAAGCAACTAACCAACCACAGATAACTTCTTTGGATCTAAAAAAAACATTTTAAATTAGTTGACTTAATTTTAAATTTAAAAATTGTTCCCGAAGTAGCTGCCGGCTTCTGATCCGCCATTCTTTTTAAAGTACCATGGTGTATTCTGGGAAATTTTTGACCAAGGCTAGGCTACAAGACACCTCCCGTGTATCCTCGCTCATCTAGCTAAACGGCTAACAAACAGAGAACACACGCCTCGGAAGAACATGAACATTGGAACACTCCTTGGCTTCTCCCGATGACGTATCTCCTAGGCAACCGGGGCGGGGCCAAGACATCAAGGCAAGGTTCCTTGGCGTTGAGAAATACCCTTAGATCCGCTCCATGTATTTTAGACCTGATTTTTATGGTTATATGTTATGAAACTGCCTATATTTTTCTTCAACTGTTTATATTTTAATTAATTAACAACAACATTCCAGTGGATATTTCCAGAGACTGATGGTAAAAACTACACACTGTCACTTTAAAGAATACAACTGTTAATGTATGGTCTGCCTGTCACCACTGATTTGTGACATCACTCATTGCCGAAACAGACATTTTATGAAATTCCTGGTCACATTCCCCCTCCCCGAATTTCCCAAAACTCCTATAGTGGAAGTGCAGCTCAAGGTTTTACCCTTGTTCCGCTGAACTGACGAGACAGTAAAGGCTCAGAAGATCATCCTAAGTGAGTGAAAGTATAGAGTCCGTCCATTACATGCGTTTTTAAACTTTTGAGAACAAAGGTAGGCACACTGTGGTGAAATAGTACCGTTGGTGCTATTGAGATGTCATTTTATCTTAAATCAGTTTTTTTCATCAGCTTGAATTTGTACCGCAAAAATTAAAACTGTTTTACAGTTAAGCTCCGCCCATATCTGACCCAAGAAAATGGAGAGGGTGCTCACTGCAGAACCACAAAGGTGGAGCTTTACCAGAGTCAGCTCCGCCCATTCCATCAGATCCAGTCCAGTTCGTTCCCGTTGTCAGACTCAAGAGCATTCTGGAACCGAAGAGGTTTATAGCTAATGTCACCTGAAAGGCAAGACTGAGGACGGAGTTGAGAGGTTAAGTGAACAGTTTCAGTAAAGGTTCCATATCATTAAAAATCCAGCTTTTTACCATGTTATATTGTCATTTCCTCATAAGAAGCACCCTAAAGCCTTTTTAGCCTCATTCATGCATTTTCCTCCCGTCTCCGCTTCAATTGGGTCTCCTCCCCCTGAAGCGGGTCTGGTCTTGGTTCTCAGATCTGGATCTTCTGTGGATTTTCTGACTAATTATTTCTGAAATGACTTCTACTGAGACCCCCCGGAAAACCCGTACATCCCATCTACAAAGACACACTGGATGGCACAAGCACATGTGGCGCCGACTGTTTCCTAACCCCGGGTTTCCACGGGAGCCGTCAGCAGCACGTTACTGCAGCAGCACGTCTAGCTGCTGCTTGGCCCTTCCCACGAGACGCGAAGCAGCAGGGGAGCAGCTGTCACCGACAGAGCACGAAGTCACACGAGTGACTTCGTCAGTAAACACAACAACAAGCAGGAGAAAACTACAACATGGTTTGTGTTTTATGTTCTGTCCGTTTTATAATCGCCAATACGGACCTGACAAACAAAGGAGACCGCTAGCTAGGTGATAACTTCTCACGGGGACGCACAGTTAGTAACCTTTTTTAAAGTAAAGCGACCGGAAGGCAGTACGTTCTTTATTCTGAAAATCTCGAGAGCTTCTCTCCGTTTCCGCGTCCGATTTCCTGTCTTTCCTTCCCCAAAAATGTCGAACTTGACCCGTTTCAGAGGCGTCGCGCGTAGAAAATAGAACCGGCGCGTAAAGGCCGCGACATGCTGCTCCTGAGACGCGGCCGACTCGCGCTGCCGACGGCTCCGGTGGAAAAGGTTCTGTTGACCACAGCGGTTCCTATCAGCAGCTATGACGAGCTGCTGACGGTTCCTGTGGAAAGCCGGGGTCAGTGGTGAAGTGGTTATGGTGACAGGCTGGTATGTAGTTTAGAGCAGGTTCGCCTCTCGGCCACGGCGTTAACGTTTTACTTTCTTCTAGCTTATTGGTAAACCGTTAAAAATATGATGACTAATGTGCTTGTTTTTATTTAGTTTACTTAGCCAGTGTGAGTCCATGTGTGAGCAGAGTTTCACCTAAAATGCTGTTTAGGAGCGACCAGATTAAAGAACTTTTAGAGACATAAAACTAAAATATAAACAAATTAAATCTGTTTCAGCTGGCTAAATAGATTATTGCCGACTCCACCGAGAGTGGAACCGGCGTCAGCAGAGGGCAAAACACAACTTGGTGAAGGGGTGAAGGTATTAAAGCATCTTCCTTTCATCTGGCTTTGTCATGTGCTGATACCTGTTTGACTCCCGGTGTTGGCTGTAATTTATTTAGATTTGTTTTTTTATTTTAGTTTTATTCTCTGCTAAATGTCGTCTCTAAACATCTTTGAATCTGCTCGTTTCCAAGCAGTTGAGTCACTCTGCTCACCTCACACGGACTCACAATGGCTACAGAAAGAAAGTAAAAAGAATTAGTCCTTTTATTCTGAACAGTTAACCAACAAAGGGTTGAAGCATCATACTGGTATGTGTAGCTAAGAAAGAGCCCAGCACTCTTCCCACTGTGCCTATTTTATTAAACATAACCGCTGAAGGCCACATCTGCGACGCTTTAGTTTTTATAATTATCATAAATGTTTTAAGGCTATAAACTCTTCGCTGTACACTTGATGCACTTTTCTCAGACAGGCAATAATATTTTCACCCTTTTCTCATTGAAACTCAATGCAACAGTTTTCAGGTGTATTTATTAGTTTTTTCTTAACTAATTAACCAAAGTGAGCTGCCTGAATGCTTTTCTTCACAAAAACACAGCTAGAACACCGAATGCTGATTACATGATGGCATAGCAGCACCACAGAAACAAAAAACAATCCGCTGCGCCGTGGTTGGGGTAAACAAGGAGAGACCCCAGATGTAAATGCTAATAGATGGTCACGTTTAGTGCTATTTCTGTCGGACGCGGACTTTTTCTTGTTTTAGACAGAAGTTGTATAACTGTAGCTGGCTTATATGGCTACCGCTACCTAGTTTAAACAGCGGCCGGCTCCAGACAGTTTCTGATTGGGTCTTTGTTCCGTTCGCCTGTCTTTTTCATTTTCTGATAGGATTTTTGTTAATGTCAAATTTCATTGCTTTTGTTTAGTAACAGGAAAAGTCAGTGGAGCCATGAAGAGTGAACTGCCTTGCATCGAGGGTCTTCTGCACTGAAATAAGACAACTGTTGTCTAGAGCGGGGCGGACACGGTGCAACTTTTTCACGCGTAGCGTTCAGCTTGAGCTCAAACTGTACGACTTCCTCGCAGAGTCGTGCTCACGCCGTACGACCCGGTTCTCAAATGCAACCTGACCGCTCACACCGTACGTCTGGTAGCAGCACGCCGGACCTACAAATATGCTAAAAATAATTTTTCCACAACACGCCAGACTTCTCTTGTGTTATTGATGCCTGTTGTCCTTCGGGGGTGCTGCAGGACACACAGGGTTTTATGGGGTTGGAGGAGGAACAGAAAAGAAAGAAAATGAATGTTTTATCAGTTTAATTTGACATCAACACGGCAAACACGCTTTCTTGACCACCCCTGTCATTGTGTGTGTAAAAAGTATGTAAATAAAAAACACTGTGTGTTAATAGGGACATAGCTGTGCGTGACTCATGTCTGCGCCGTGAGCGGTTCTGGTAACTCTTGGGTCGCGCCGCTTCATCAGTGAGATGCACTCAGGAGGGACGAGCAAAAATCAAACACAGGATAAATCCGTGTGAGCTCATGATTGCTGATCGGTCGCGTGGTGCTCATCGCCTCTTGTTACCGCCCGTATACTACACCACATGTAGCCTGAAACTCGCCCCGATCTCGTAGATTCTGACACGAGGGGAAAGTCGACCCAAAAAGGTGAAAGAGACACCGGATTACGTGAATGCTGGCCATTACGTGCGTCTCTGTGGACAGGACACGTGTTTTTTACGGCGGTTAATTAGTCAGAATCTCCACTCTGGTGCTGGTGGAGGTTTAAAACAGTCATCTGTGACATGAAGGTCACATTCTCAACTGCAGCATGAAATCAGCCATCTGCCCACAACTCTAAGTGGACGCTAGTGACCTACTTCTAGGGGAGGCGGGTTCCAGATCAGAGCTTCAGGGGGAGGAGAGGCATTTTGCTGCTTTGTCCCATGTGCAGGCTTGAAGCTGGAGCCTGAAAATGCATTGATGCAGCCAAAAAGGGTTTGGAGGTATTTTTCTTGAGGAATAATCACATGGTAAATGTTGGGGAACCTTTAATAATAGTGCCTACATTGTCACTAAACTACTTCCCTGTACACACTGATGGTACTAGTGAACCGTGAGCTCTATCCTCTAAACTGTTTCATTTCTGGAAGATTAAACTCTTATCTTTAACATGCTCAGAAGAGAATGTGGTGTCCTTTAGCTCTGGCTTTAGTGGATTGTTGTTGCACCTCTAGTTGGTCTTTAACTTGCTTCACATCTGCAGCCGATTTTCGATTGGAACGTGAAACAGCTGTTCCTCTACCTGTCTGCTGAATATGCCACAAAGAGCAATGTGAGTCACTGTCCACACACACCTTTAACTAAAGACGTTTAACCAGCACTCACACTGTCAAATGTTGTTTTCTCCAACCTTCTGACATCATTAAATTACGTTCCATCCAGATTGGGTTTAATAGGAATCTAACAGTTTTATCGAGGTTTGGTCTGTTGATGAGATGGAACGATGCCAGTCCTGAGATGATGCTCATGCTTTGTTAGTTGTTGGTGGGTTAATGTGTGTGTGTGTGTGTGTGTGTGTGTGTGTGTGTGTGTGTGTCAGTCTCTGAACCAGGTGGTGCTGTGGGATAAGATCGTTCTTCGAGGGGAAAGCACCAAACTGAACCTCAGAAACATGAAGTCCAAATACTTCTTCTTTGATGATGGGAACGGACTCAGGTGAGACTCTCCAACCATCTATGAAACAGACCTAACGAAGATGTGAAAAGGTTCTTACGTGGAAATCAGAGCAACATCTGGTACCGCACATTACAGGGATACTGCTCCCCTAAGTGAATTCTACTCTGTTGCTAAATTTCCCAGTGTTAGGTGGAAAAAAAGCACTTTGTAACCAGCCCAGTCATTATTTTGTTAGCCTTAGCTTAGCATTAACCATGTAAGGCCGAAGTTACCAAACTATTTGCAAAGAGGGCCAAATTTTATAGTTATTTAAAGTGGGTTTTTCATAAATAGGGGAGGGGCTTAGATTTCACCTTTCCAGGACTTACAATTGCAGCTTTGGATCTCATTCCTAAGCAGTTTCAGTCTAGGTCACACATTCCTGCATCTAATCAACACGACTCCCTCTCAATAGAGGCCAACGACTCATCAGGGGTCTCTACCCCTGATGAGTCGTTGGCCTGGGGTACTCGGAGGCAGTTTCGGCTTGTTAAACAACAACAGACAGCTACATCTTATAAGCTTGACTCCCATATTCCAGTCAGAATTGACAAAGCTCCTTGGATGAGAAGCTAAAGAAACCAAAGAAGTTCAGTTGCCTACATCTGAACTCTTTGGATGGCCATGACCTGGATGACTGAGAACCTTCATCAGCATGTTAGCTTCTCTCTGTGGCAGCTCACTGTCATGAACAAGTTGGATTTATAACACCATTTTACAAACAGTGTAAGACTTAAGACCAAAGCTGATTTTATATAAAGTCCAGGTGCTTACCAGTTTTTGTTGCTGGTGGTGCCATCGGGCTGGCTGCTGCTCTCGCACCAGGATGAGACGAGATGTCTCTGAACAGCGACACTTGTAGTAATAATGTAATTTGAACACATGAAATCTTACACTGGAGCGATAATTATCCCTCATTCCACTACGGTGGACGGTACGTCGTCCATTACGATAAGTAGTATAAACATATTTATCCCTGTCTTCCTCAAGAAATATCTGAACTCCAACCTTAGCTGGTAAAAACATGTTCACTGCAAAGCTAAAGATACTTTGAGGTCCGTTTGATTGGTCGCCGCAGTTCATCTCCGGCCACGGTCTCCATCAAAGTTATTTAAAAAAAAAAGGACAGGTTGACTTTACATCCTTGTGTGTTAGTGCAGCTAACCGCACATTTTATTGTCAAATCACCTAACTAAAAGTGAATGAAGGCTACAAATGGGCTTGTTTTGACTTGCTTCACAGGAGTTTCCTCGTGTGTAAATGTTCTAACCTTCATGGCAAAGGGGGCGCAATGTCACGGGCAATAAATTAAGCTTTAATATCTTTGGTAATAAGTTATAAGTGTCTAGGCAGCATGTGGGCTGACTCTTGCTTGTTTGGTCTGCAGAGCCAATAAGAACATCACTCTGATGCTGTCCTGGAATGTGGTCCCAAATGCTGGAATCCTTCCCCTCGTTGCTGGAAGTGGACACATTAGTTTACCTTTCCCTGAAACATATGAAACCACCAAGAGCTACTAGACCAAATGTGCAGCCTGCGACAAGACTCACCCGCACACGGATGGCTTGGTCACGGCCCATTCCAGTTACTTTCCTGAAATGTTTGTAATAAAGAACACATCGGAACGTATGTTTGTGTGAATATTTTGTGCTGTGAGTTGGTTCTAAAATGTTAGTGAACACATTACACCAATGGTGGGGAGTTGAGTCACACGACTTGGACCCAAGTCAGACGAGTCGTTTTATGACATTAGTCTTGACTTAAGGGCTGCAGCTAGCGAATATTTTAGTATTTGGATATTCTATTACATCTTCCATCGACTAATGAAGTATTCTATTACATCCTCCATCGACTAATGATGTATTATATTACATCCTCCATCGACTAATGATGTATTATATTACATCCTCCATCGACTAATGATGTATTATATTACATCCTCCATCGACTTATGAAGTATTCTATTACATCCTCCATCGACTAATGAAGTATTCTATTACATCTTCCATTGACTAATGAAGTATTCTATTACATCTTCCATTGACTAATGAAGTATTCTATTACATCATGGTCACCGTAGCATCAGCGACCAGGTGAATGATCCACTGATACTCACAACTAAATTGCTACAGGATTGAATTGGCTGCACCTGGCGGTACAGCGTTTCCTGTTTTCAGTGTTGCACTACGTGTAGCTGTATGGTGTTTGGGGCTCGCTAAAACAGATTTAATTTCTCTACTAGGGTATCTCTGAGTTATTGTAGCACAAAAGCACGCTAAAACACACATTTTCTGTTGTTCCACCTAGCTCTTAGGGAACCATTTGAGTTCGCACGCAGTTTATTTGGTGTTGAGCAGTTTGCTCGTCCAGTTAGCTTAGCCTCAGCACGGCTATGGCTACTTCTGTCTCTGCTTCTCCGTCTCCTATCTCTTGCTCTCTGTGTCAGATGTTTAGTTACTCCTCTGCCTCCTTTAGCGATAATGGTACGTGTAATAAATGTAGTATTTTTGTAGCTTTGGAAGCGAGGGTGTCAGAATTGGAGGCCCGGCTCCGCGCTGTTGAAAAACCCGCAAACAGCTGTAGCTACTTAGCTAGCGCAAGTCTAACTAGCTCAGAACAAACCTGTAGCGATCCTCCAGCAGAACCCGAGCAGCCGGGACCTCAGGCCGGCTGGGTGACGGTACGCAGGAAGCATAGAACCCAGCCCGTGGGCCACCACCAACCCGTCCATGTTTCTAATAGATTTTCCCCGCTCAGTGACGCACCCACTGACAAGCCGACTCTGATCATTGGCAACTCCATAGTCAGAAACGTGGCATTAGAGACTCCAGTAATCATAGTTAAATGTTTACCTGGGGCCAGAGTGGGCGACATTAAATCTTATCTGAAACTGCTGGCTAAGGATTAGCGTAAATACAGTACGATTGTGATTCACGCTGGCGGTAACGACACCCGGTTACGCCAATCGGAGGTCACTAAAATTAATGTTGCTTCGGTGTGCAAGTTTGCCAAAACAATGTCGGACTCTGTAATTTTCTCTGGCCCCCTTTCTGATCGGACCAGTGACGACATGTTTAGCCGCATGCTGTCCTTCTACCGCTGGTTGTCTAGGTGGTGTCCTGAAAACAACGTGGGCTACATTGATAATTGGAAAACTTTTTGGGGAAAACCTGGTCTGATGCGGAGAGACGGCATCCATCCCTCTTTGGATGGAGCAGCTCTTCTTTCTAGGAACATGGCCAGTTTTATTAGTCCTCCATGACAACCCAGGGTCCAGACCAGGAAGCAGAGTCGTAGTTTAACCCACCCCTCTGCAGCTTCTGTACTGTTACCCACCCACTACCCCATAGAGACAGTGTCCTGCCCACGGCCAAAACCACACAGATTAAATATCAGGCTTAATAAAGCAAATCATGGAAATCTCATAAATATTAGAACAAATTCATCTGAGCAGAAAACTAGAAAAATTAAATGTGGGTTGTTGAACATTAGATCCATTTTTTCTAAGACTTTGTTAGTTAATGAGTTGATTTGTGATAATCAGATCTCTTTGCTCTCTCTCACAGAATCCTGGCTGCAGCAAGAGGACTATGTTAGCTTAAACGAGTCGACTCCTTCAAATTATTTAAATCATCATATTGCTCGAAGTACAGGGCGAGGAGGAGGAGTAGCAACCATTTTTCATTCGAACTTATTAATCAGTCCCTTACAGATTAATAGTTACAGTTCGTTCGAACATCTTATTCTTAGTTTTCCTAATCCAGATAGCAAAACTGTAAAACCACTCTTGTTTGTAGTTTTATATCGTCCACCAGGCCCTTACTCTGAGTTTTTGGATCAGATCTCTGATTTTTTTTTATCTGACTTGGTGCTAAATACTGATAAGGTCATTGTAGTGGGGGATTTCAACATTCATGTGGACATTGAGAATGATAGCCTCAATGTAGCCTTTAGTAATATCTTAGACTCAATTGGTTTTACTCAAAGAATACATAGCTCCACCCACTCCTGCCATCATACATTGGACCTTGTGCTGACTTATGGCATAGAGTGTGAAGAAATAACAATCTTTCCACATAATCCAGTCCTCTCGGACCACTTTCATCAGAAAAACCTTTGAGTTTTTTATAACTGAGTTCTCGAGACATGAAAGTAAATTTCACTATAGTCGGTCTCTATCTGACAACGCAGTTGCATCTTTTAAGAAGAAGAAAAATATCATTTCTATAGCACCTCTCAAGATAAAAATCACGAGGCGCTTCACAAAAACAAAAAATATAAAAATTGTAAAAATAGAAAAAAAGCATTCTGAAAATGTTTAGAAATATATTTAAAATGAGCAAGAATAAGCAATTGCAATTTAAAAGAAAAAATGTTAAGAAAGAGAGAGAGTGAACAGGAAAGAGGGAGATCAGTGGATCCTGAGGAAGGTGGAATAGGTGGGGAGAGCAGAATAAAGAGAGAGAGGTGAAGAAGGTCATACAAAAGCCAGCTTGAACAAGTGAGTCTTCAGCTGCTTTTTAAAGGAGACCACTGAGTCCACTGATCTCAGGCTCAGGGGGAGAGAGGTCCAGAGTCTGGGGGCCACAGCAGCAGATGATCTGTCACCTTTAACCTTTAGCCTGGTGCGTTGCACAACCAGTTGGCTTTGATCATTGGACCTCAGGGACCTGCTGGGGGTGTAGGGACTAAGAAGATCACCAATGTAAGATGGTGCTTGTCCATGTAAGGCCTTATAGACCAGAACCAGGATCTTGAAATGAACCCTGAAGTTGACTGGCAGCCAGTGAAGCTGGAGGAGAAGCGGGGTGATGTGGGTGTGTTTGGAGGACTTGGTCAGAAGCCGAGCACAGGCGTTCTGAACCACCTGTAGACGGTTCAGGGAGGTTCTGCTCAGACACGTGAAAAGAGAGTTACAGTAGTCTAAGCGTGAGGAGCTGAAGGTGTGGAGAACTGTCTCAAGTTCAGAGCGGGACAGAATGGGACTCAGCTTAGCAACGTTCCTGAGATGGAAGAAGGAAGAGCCAACAAGAGAACTGACATGAGAATCCAGGGTGAGAGCTGGGTCAAAGGTCACGCCCAGATTCCTGACGGAAGGTGACCGATCTGTGAAATCACAATGTTATGATTTATGTGTTTAATGAATAACAGGACTTTGGGCTAACTGAGCTAGACATCCTGATCCACATAAGGTAAACACATGACACATTGTTCACTCATCCAATCAGAACTTCCTCTCTGATGCGTGGCAGAGCTCTGTGGTGTTTAGTTAATCTGTCCACTCCGATTCGCTAAGAATGATAAACAACTAGCTTAATAAAACAGAACAACGCCATTTTAATTCAGTTTTCAACGTTTTCAACGTAGTTCCAAGGCAGTTCCAACGTGAGTTTCAACCAGCTCTCAAATCCATCTGATGCCCATCATCGCTAATTGAAGTACAGACTGGCCAGCTGTATTTTGTACTTTTAAGCTGAGAACTGTCAAGCTGGAAAACTGTCGTTTTATCAACAAGACGACGGTTCCTTCAGAATAAAAGCTGAACTCTATGACCCAATAAGGGGGGGGGGGGGGGGTCTCTACGTGACGCTGAAACCTGCCGTTGTACCGGGAGACTATCCATAGACTGGTTTGTCGTGCTGCCGACGCTGTTTCACCAGTTCCAGCACCAAGGAGGGTCGAGGACCTGGCATCCGGATCTAACACGGGGGTCTCCGCACGGTACGTAGATCGGCATAGATTGCGTCTCATGTCTTCCTCCTGAAGTCCATCGTCGATCAGTTAGGGCAACAACACCTCGCACTCAGACTCGCCTCCACCAGATGGAGATTCTGAACTGACACACACACCAACACTTCAGCATTACACCCATTTGCATCCATCATTAGAGAGTAAGTCCTGGTGATTGTTTCGAATAATTATAAAATAAATATTCTTAAACATCCCATCTCTCTCTCTTCTTGTCTCTAATTCAATACAAGGTGTTTGAATAAAATTCCCTGTAGTAAAAACAACCTCTTTTGATCCTAAGGTCCCGGTCCACAGATTAATGATCCAGCTCAGGTTTAGGTCAGTGATATCTCTGGACCTTAATAAAAGTGTAAGAATATACCAACTATATTCCGCAACAGAGCTCAGGATGTGCTGAAGAGGAAGCAGATAGAGGAGGAAGAGCAGAGGCCCCAGCACAGAACCTTGTGGGACACCATGGGTAAGAGAGGTGGTGGAGGACCTAAACTTGGAGACGGCCACAGAAAAGGAGCGCTCAGAGAGATAAGAGGAGAACCACTCCAGAGCAGATCCTGATAGGCCTACCCAGTCTCTCAGCCTCTCCAGTAGCAGGTGATGGTCAACAGTGTCAAAGGCTGCAGTCAGGTCCAGCAGGACCAGAACAGAACAGTCCCCTGCATCACTGTGAGTCAGAAGGTCATTAGAGACCCTAAG
Source organism: Nothobranchius furzeri (assembly GCF_043380555.1). Taxonomy (NCBI): domain Eukaryota; kingdom Metazoa; phylum Chordata; class Actinopteri; order Cyprinodontiformes; family Nothobranchiidae; genus Nothobranchius; species Nothobranchius furzeri. The sequence continues at coordinate 65,993,150 of NC_091747.1, forward strand.
AAGAGCTGTTTCAATAGAATGAGCTCTACGAAAACCTGACTGGAAGCTATCATAGATGTTATGTTCATCAAGAGCAGCTGTGCGTTGTTTAGCCACAACCTTTTCCAAGATCTTGGAGATGAACGGAAGTTTAGAGATGGGTCTGAAGCTGCTATGGAGAGAGGGGTCGAGACTCGGTTTTTTAAGAAGCGGGTGGATTACAGCGTTCTTAAAGTAAGCAGGGACCTGACCAGAGACCAGAGAAGCATTAATTATAGAGAGCACGCTGGGACCGATGGACTGAAAAGCACTTTTAAACAAAGATGAGGGTAAGATGTGGAGGGGGCATGCAGAGGTCTTCATAGAGTTAACTAGTTTGGTTAACTCAGGCAAAGAAACAGGAGCAAAGCTATCTAGGATGATGGGCCTGGTTGGAGTCGGGAGAGGCGGCGATAAGGCTGAAGGAGAGATGCTAGATCTAACCTTATTGACTTTGTCCACAAAGAAAGACAGAAAGTTCTCACAGTCTGCAACAGAGTGGATGGAGGCTGTAGGAGAGGCAGGAGAGACGATGCTGCTGATGGTGTTAAACAGCACCTTGGGGTTCCCTTTGCTCTGGGACACCAGGTTGGAGAAATAGGAAACCCTAGAGTCTCTGACTGCAGAGTTAAGCCGGGCGTACACTGTGCGACTTTTTCACTCGTAGCACTCAGCTTCAGCTCAAACTACGACTTCCTCGCAGAGCAGATCTCACGAGTCATGTGCTCACACTGTACGACCCAGTTCTCGGATGCGATCTGACTGCTCACACTGTACGTCTGGTAGCAACACGTCGGCCCTAAAAATATGTTAAAAATAGCAGTTTTTACTCAACACGTCAGACTTTTTTGTCTTGTTTTGCCTGTTGTCCTTCAGGAGAGCTGCAGGAGGACACACAGGGATTTATGGGGGTTGGATGAGGAAAACGAAATAAAAAAAGTAAATCTGTGTTTGGTGATCAGTTTAATTTGACATAAACACGACAAACACGCTTTCTTGACAATCTTTGAGAGTAAAAAAACGTGTAGAAACAAAAACGAACAGCGTGTGTTAATTAGAGAAATAGCGAGCGAGCGAGCGGTGTTGATGCAGGATTGCGCATGCGCCGTGAGTGGTTCTGATACTTTTTGGGTCGCAGCTGCTCGCAGCGCTGCTTCAACAGTGCGATACCCTCACGAGGGACGAGCGAAATATTAAACACACCAGAAGTCCGTGCGACCTCACGACTGCTGATCGGCAGCTGGTCACGTGGTGTTAATCGCCTCTCGTAACCCCCTGTACACTACGCGACCGCTCGGCACAAAACTCGCCCCGATCTCGTGGATTCTCGCACGAGTGGAAAATCGGCTCAAAAAAGTCAAAAAGTCGCACAGTGTCCGCCCGGCTTTAAAGGATGTCAGAAGATCCTTTAGGTGCAGCAGATGGACGTGGAGATGGGTTTTCTTCCACAAACACTCAATTTTTCTGCATTGGCGCTTCAGGCTGCGAAGGCTGTCATTAAACCAGGGAGTAGGGTTCACTGCAGGAACTGATCTGGTTCTGACAGGACAGATGTTGTCCAGAATGGAGAGGCAGTGCTCGTTAAACTGAGAAGTTAAGGAATCTGGGTCGTTATCAGAAGAACCGGGTGGATCAAAAGCAGCAGAAAAAATGCTAGCTGTGCTCTCATTAAGAAAACGAGAACTAACCATACGGCGAGCAGGAGGTGGGGACGCAGAAACTGACAAGTTAAAGAAAATGCATTGGTGATCTGAAATATAAACGTCCTCAGGACAAACAGTGTCAGCATTTAGACTCAGGGTAAAAACAAGGTCTAGAGTGTGCCCCCGGTGTGTGTGGGGCCAGAAACATGCTGGGTAAAGCTGAAGGAGTCCATAAGGCTGGAGAAATTCATGGCAAAGTGATCAGAGGGATCATCAACGTGGATGTTAAAGTCACCAACAATCACCAGTCTGGACAGCTTCACAGTGGAGGATAGCAAGTCACTAAACTCCTGAAGGAAAGAACTGTTTGGACCAGGTGGACGATAGACCACAGCACAGTCGAACGGGTCTTTACGCCCGACTTTAATCAGCTGCAGTTCAAAGGAAGCAAAGGGACCAGAGGTTGTAGAGCTACATGGAAGATGGTCTCTGAAAACAACAGCTAGGCCTCCACCACGACCAGAACCCCGGGGCTGGCTAAGAAAAGAATAACCACTCAGGCCGAGTTCAATCAGACCAGAATAATCAGATGTTTGCTGCCAAACTTCAGTCAGAAACAGAAAATCCAGGTTTTTAGACAGAATTAGATCATTGAGCAGGAAGGTCTTATTGTTAACAGAGCGGGTATTTAATAGAGCCATGCTGAGTGAGGTGGAGGAATCAGAAACTACAGAAACAGCTGGAGTTAGTGGACGTAAATTAGCAGGGTTAGATCCACGGTGTTTATAAAAACCACTTATGGAGGGAACAGGAGGAGAAACCACTGAGGAATGAGGATAAACCGACCTTAAAAAACTTGGACGGAGAAACCGCCCTGCAACACGACCTGGCGGGAATGCGGAAGTGGTGCTCAGGTCACCAAACAAAGGACAAGAAGCTAGAAGATTACTCCGATGTTTACCAGATAAACCACGCTTTAAGAGAAGTTTTATTCTCACCTGGATTCCTGCTCGTTTACCTCTTTTCCTCCGACTTTTTCCCGGGATCGGACAAACATCGCTAGAGGTGCGCAGCTCTGGATCGTCGATTGGTTCTGGGCCGGTACGCCGCTCAGGTAAACAAACAGGATGGTACGTCCTCGGTGCATCTTGGGCGATCGTGAACGAACGGAAGGACAAAAGATTCTGGCGATCATAGGAGATGGTAGCGGGGACACTACTGAAGAGGATCAGACAGGAGCAAGGTGGAAAAGAGGAGGTTAGTGGAGAAAAGTTTGAAAAAGTGGCCGGTGACCGCGGCTAAGCCAAGCACAGGCGCCATCTTGCCGACCGGAAGCAAAGTCAATGTCAATGTCTTTTACTCCATCTGAACAAGTGAAGAACCTGGGTGTGATTTTTGACTCTGAGCTGACTTTTATCCCCCACATAAAAACATAACTAAAATTGGTTTTTATCATCTCAAGAACATTGCCTGGGTCCGCCCCATTCTCTCTCGGGCCAATACGGAGACGCTGATGCATAATTTTATCACCAGTAGATAGACTACTGTAATGTCCTTCTTTCTGGTCTTCCAAAAGAGCACTTCAGGTCTACAACTTTTACAAAACTCAGCAGCTCGTGTCCTGACGAAGACCAGGAAGTGGGAGCACATCACTCCGGTTTTAGAATCACTGCATTGGCTCCCTGTATGTTTCAGGATCGATTTTAAGATACTCTTAATGGTTTTTAAGTGTCGTAATGGTATTGGCCCGTCTTATCTCTCACAACTGCTTTTACCAAATGAACCCTCGCAGTCCCTGCGCTTCTCTGGCAGCCGTCTCCTTGTCATTCCTAAAGTCCAGGCTCACACTCACGGCGAGGCGTCTTTTAGTTATTAGGGCCCTCGCCTCTGGAATGGGCTGCCGGAGGACCTCAGGGTCGCAGAGAACTTTCATGTTTTCAAGATCAGCCTCAAGACCCACCCTTTTAGTTTAGCTTTTAACTGATTACTATTTGTTGCATTGCTTGTTTTACTTACTTATTTTTAATAACTATTGTGTTACACATTTATGTTGTTTTATTTGTACAATCACATTTTATTGGATATTTTACTATCTGTATCAGCTCTTGTTTATTTACGTTTTTATGTTACGTATTTTAATCCTTCCAGTGTTTCCTCTAGGGAGCCCTCTGCCTCGGGACCTTTGGTCGGTGGAGGAAGCTGAGACGCTCCTTGGGTAGTGCCCAGGTAGTGGTAGGGGTTGCCACCCTCCCTCCCAGGGAGCCCTGGATTGGTGTCTTGGCTGCTGCAGTCAATCTGCTGCTGTCGAGGCAGATGGCTCCCTTGATGGAGTGGCTTTCATTACCTGTCCAATCTGAGCTCAGCCTAGTACTTACTGTGGTCTTTTAATGTGTTATGTGTACGAGTGTGTGTGTGCCTGGGAATGGTTTGTGGATTGGGGGTGAAACTGTCATAATTGTTTTCAGTGTGGGAGGGAATGTGGGTTATATGTTTATGTGCTTAGCAGACGCTTTTACCCAAAGCGACTTACAATTTTTATTTTTATTTTTAACCTATAGGGCATGTTGTGATCTGTGGGGGAAACCGGAGTACCCGGAGAAAACCCACGCATGCATGGGGAGAACACGCAACTCCACGCAGAAAGGCCACAGCCGAGTTTCGAACCTGCAACCTTCGTGTTGCGAGGCAACAGTGCTAACCACTGCACCACCATGCAGGTTATATGGGTCACGTTAATCTGTTAAGAACTTTGGGTTGCTTCCTGTGCATGAAAAGTGCTTTATAAATAAAGTTTGATTTGATTTGAAGAGCTCCACATTATGACGTTTTTATGAGAGGGTTGTCAGAAAACGTTAAACTTAGTAATTTACATAAAAAGTAGGTCACACACGGCTTTGACCTTTTGGTATGCTACTTTTGACCAGCTAACACTTTATTCAACAACATAGGAACATGTTGGTGTAGTCTTGGTGTCCTTTAATGTGGTTAAAGGCTATAGTCCTTCTACTCTATTGTATATATATTTATTTAAAGGTAAACAGCGCAACATCACTCAGCTTAGGGAACCAGAACAATAAAGGATGTTAAACATCTTTTATTGAGTGAAGCAGAAGGAAATAAAACCTTTTTGTTAATCCACAAGTGAGGTTTACTGCTTATGGTTTATTAGTGATGATTTCAACATAAAAAACTGTGTGTGTGTGTCTGTGTGTGTGTGTGTGTCTGTGTGTGTGTGTGTGTGTGTGTTTTATTAGTCCAGGCGCTGAATTAACTTTTCTTCCATCATACAGTAGAGGGCGACATGGGACAGGTCAGAGATGAAGGCGTCACAGGCTCGACGACTGACCCCTTTACAGCCCCGAAGGTCCAGCAGGATCAGAGAAGGCAGCCGCTTCAGATAGGACAGGCAACCGTCTGTCAGCCCATTACAACCTACACACACACACACACACACACACACACGCGCACGCACGCACGCGCGCACACACACACACACACACGCGCGCACACAGTGAGATGGGCACTGAGACATTGCTTAACGTGAGCAGGGTGTAGACCCCTCTAAACCCACAGGAACTAGCTGCTAACTGCAGTATTGAAACCTCCAGATGTCTAGATCATCACTGATCCAGTAAATGAGATGATGGGTGTGTTTGGACTCCCACCTGCCAGAGTGAGCTCGGTGATGTTGTTGCGGGTGTGGGTCCCAGCAGCTGCTAGCAGGGCCACTGAGGAGTCTGTAATGTTCTTGCAGTGAGCCAGGTCCAGGTTCTCCAGCTGAGGCATGTGGCGCTGCAGAATCCTGAGGGTCGAATCGCTCAAGTCCAGACCAGACAGATGCAGAGTCACCATGTTCCTCAGCCTGCTACGGCTCGACTCCAAACCTACACACAAGCACACACACTTTTACTAACCCTAACCCTAACTTGACAAAGCGTCATATATTGGCTTCATGTGAGCTGCTGATGAGTTACTGACCTCTGACTGTTCAGTTTGGATATTAACTGATGATTTGCTGGCAGAAGGCTGATATTTTGATGTGTATTGGCTGTTTAATATGGTTAAGTTATATTATATGTTATATTTGTTATTCTGCAGAAAAAAAAACACACGAGCAATCATGTTTATCAGCTGCTATCCTGCTACACTTGTCCCGTAACCCACTGGGAATAATAAAGAAGCCAGGATCACAACTGCTATTTCTACTCGTCTCCTTCATGTTCTGAGGGGCTTTAGGCGATGCTCTGGCCGACATTCTCAGTGTAGACAGTTTCAACCGTGATCCAGCGCGGAACCAAAGTATTCAAACACATCATTAACGCATTCACTGCCAGCTGTTTTGTGAACAGACAGCCCCTGACTGCCAGTTTTTACTGTGCTCTATGACCACGTAAACACAAACCCTACCAAAAGACAGAGTAGACTCACTTCTTACATCAGGAAGAATCAGTGTGGTCTAGCATTTTCATGATCTGTTGTTGGAGAGTTAGGGTTAGCTGCAGAAGCTATTCTGCTTAGCGCCTCGCTACAGGCATCGCGGCGTCCCAAAGCCATCTCCTAATTCATGGATTGTCTTCTTCATGATCACATGAAGTGTGACACACATGAGTGAAAATACACTTTAGAGCCGTGATGTTTACTCTTAAGGTGCTCGTTCCCAGGCCCGCCCCATTAAAAAAACGCAAATGATGTCTTGAGTTAACGTCAATTTTCTAAGGTGTTCAAACACATATGTGCAGCAGTGCAATCCTAGAAATTCTTTTAAAATCACAAGATGTGATGTTTCAAAGGCTCTCTCAGTGGGAATGCACCTACAAGGTGCATGTCAGAAGTAGAACTAGCAAAGCCGCAGGCTGTTCAATTACTTTGCTTCCTGACTGTATAGCAGGCTTGCCAGGCTACTGCATTTCACGTCTTTACTGAAATACATTTGGACTGATAACAAATCCAACGTTTTTAGATCCAACAGTTGCTACCCAGTTACACACTGGCTCTCATGGTAACCACCAACCAGGGCTGGTGGAGCAGAACATTCACTTGGCTCCTTCTGGTTCTACTGACCAGGTGGGAGGATGAGCGCTTTAATCTGGGCATCTGAGAAGCCTTCACACCACCGCAAATCCAGGAGTCGTAGCTGGGGCAGGGTGGGAGACACCAGAGCGGACAGACAGGACCAAGGAAGACCAGTCACCCTCAGCTCCCTCAGACCTAACACAAACCAAAGGATGAAGTAACCATGGAGTAGCTGGATTAGGACAGACGGAGGGTTTGTGCGTCTGGGACCATTTGTACCTGAAAGTCTGGTAAGCAGACAGTTGAGCTGTCTCCTGGCCAGTGGAGTCCACGAAAGGTCGAGAGAGACAGGCTGGCGCTTGACAATGCCTGCCAGGGCCTGGTTACTGAGCGGGCTGCAGCGACTCACATCTATGTGACTCCACAGACGTTTGTCACAAGTCCTTCATGAGAGGGAGAGAGACACAGAAAGCTCCTTCAGCCCATGATCCCAAAGTTTGTGTGCATGTGTGTGTGAGAGGGACCTACCACTTATACCAGGCCTTACAAACACTCATACAGGCCAGCAGCTCCGCCCTCTTCAGGTATCTGAACACTGATACCCACATCTCCTTCTCTCCCCCCCTCTCACCACCCACATCTTTAAAGGATGGCAGAGAGAGCAAGGATGGGGGTGTCGTGGAGGAGAAAGCAGGTGGGGGAGCAGCCTCATCTTCCTCAGAAGAAGATACAGAGTAACTTCCTTTTCCTCTGTCCACCTGGACACGAGGCCTACAAGATCAAACACAAATCATGCAGCAGGGTCAAGGTGAACAGCCAATGTGGCTAACCGTTAGCCATAGCTGACCATGGCAGCCATCAGACATGCTTGGTGCAGGTCAATATGGTGATAGTAGAACATGTAGGGTTCTCTATAGAACACATGGGTCTGGCTCAGATACCCAACCACCTGTTCAAACCTTTTAATACCCAACGACCCTAACCCCGGGGTTACATCGTCTACCTGCCAGGACCTCTCGGGTTCAGACCGTCAGCGCCGTCTCTGAGTCTGGATGCTTTGGAGTGAGCCGCTTTCCTCTGGATGAAGCTGTGCTGAGAACCACCTAGCGCAGCCGTCCTGGGGCCGACGGCAGCTTCCAGCTTAGGAACGATGGAGCCTGGACAGCAGAGAGCCCCGTTAGTGTGCTACTGAAGGCTCACACACACGCACGCGCACACATACACACTTTCACAAACAAACACACACACACACATGTAAACGTACACACATACACACAAATGTACATGTACACACACGAACGTACATATATACTCACGTACACACATACCCATGCACATACATACACGTAAAAACGTACGTATTTATGTATAATATATATATATATATAATATATATATATAATAAATATATATTATATATATATACTCACAAACACACACATACACGTACGTACATACACGTAAAAACGTACGTATTTATGTATAATATATATATATATATATATATATATATATACTCACACACACACACGTGCATACATACACAAGTACACACGTACGTACACATACACACACACACACACACACACACACACACACACACACACACACACACACACACGTACGTACATATATACTCACGTACTTATATTTATTCTCACGTACACATATACATACACACATATGTACTTATATACAGACGTACACAAGTGCACATACAAACTTAAACACAGAAATAAAATCAGGCATGAATCAGTCTCCAATACTACAAGATGTTCTGGTTTATGATGTCATTATGATGTCATCTGCTGCCCTAACTGCTCACCCGTCTGACTTGTAGCTTTGTGGGGGTGCTGCAGGGTAACGGTCAGGTAGGATCCACTCAGCAGCTCATCGTTTAGGTCTGACACCAGTAGGACCGGAGGGTCTGGGTCAGAGTCCCAGCGCCCTTCCTCCTCTGTCTCCTCCTCGTTTTTCATTTCTTCATCTTCCATGGCGTCTCGCTCCTCTTCCTCAGGGTCATACTCCTGCTCCTCGCTGTCATCCCCATGATCTGTCCTGCGTCTCCAGTGACGGCGATGCAGGCGCTCTCCCTCTCTTTCACTGTCACCCTGCTCTTCATCAAAGTCTTCCTCATCCTCATCATCCTCATCATCGTCGTCGTCATCATCCTCATCGTCGTCATCCTCATCGTCATCATAATCGTCATCATCCGACTCCTCGGAGTCATCTCCCCTTCGGTGCATCCTGGACCCCCCCCGGAGCCTCACCCCCCGCCCCCTCCGACCGGCCTCCCTCACCCGCCCCCCTCTCTTCAGTTTGGACCCAGAGCTCACGAGTCCTCCTCTGCTCCCTCTGTGGGACAGGCCTCCTCGCAGCAGACCTCGCCTGTTTGTCCCAAAGGCTCTCCTGGAGGAGTAACTTCCTCCTCGGGCCGACAGCCCCGCCCTTCTCCTCTGAGCCGCTGCATGAACAAAAACACAAAACCACACCAGCAAGAGTTCTGTTACTCGGTAACCGTGACTTGGGTTGAAGCAGTTGGGAGAGCTTTTAGCTCAGCTCTTAACTACACCAACCATCGTCATCGCTGGCCGAGTCGTCCCCGTCCTGGTTGTGAACATGTCGGCGGTAAATCTTAGCCATCCGAGCGTCCAGCAGAGACGATGACTTCCTCTTCTGCACGAGTCAGGCGGGTTGGGTTAGACACGAGACATAATTACACATTAATAAGACAGCACTCGCTGATTTGTGACTGAGCTTGTTTGAAGACCTGAACACTCACCGCTGGAAGGCCGTCACCTTTGTCCCCTTTAATCTGTCACAACCCAAAAATGAAAACAATGAAACACAAGAGAGAGTCTAAAGGAGCTCTACCAGTTCAGACTCACCATATAAACTTTGTGTCATTTTAGGTTTGCTAAACTTGAAACACCTTGTTCAGCGCCCGTTAGCTGTACCGGTTAAAATGTAAGTGCGAAAGATGCAGATTGATGAGATGATAATAAATAATAAAGACAGAATCCACCAGATAGAAAAGGATCAGCTGTTCAGTTCTAGGTGCCAGAGAACCTGCCTAACCCCCCCCCCCCCCCCTCCCCCCCTCCCCCCCCGGTGAGCCGTACCTCTTGCTGAGTCAGCCCCTGAACACAGCTGGGACATTCCCAACAGCTGGGCAGGTCCTTGTTCACTACCCCATCGCCTTGAACCTGTAGAGGAAATAATAATACTGATACCACCACCACAACAACAATAATCCAAACGGTGCTGAGGAGAACCATTTTGTTATTGCGGCCAGTCAGTCAGGCACACGCCGCTTTCCTTATGGTTAAAAGGACACTTCAATTTTTCATATTTCAAGTTGTTTTCTAGAGCCACTATGTGCTAAAATCACCATTTACAGGGTTAATGAAAGGCCAGCTAGCATCTATGGGCCCCTGTGGTCAGAATATTGCACGTGAAACTTCAGACTGGGGGGCTGCTCTGTTGGGGGCTGCTCTGTTGGGGGTCGCTCTGTTGGGAGTGGCTCTGTTGGGAGTGGCTCTGTTGGGGGTCGCTCTGTTGGGAGTGGCTCTGTTGGGGGTTGCTCTGTTGGGGGTCGCTCTGTTGGGGGTCGCTCTGTTGGGGGTTGCTCTGTTGGGAGTGGCTCTGTTGGGGGTCGCTCTGTTGGGAGTGGCTCTGTTGGGGGTTGCTCTGTTGGGGGTCGCTCTGTTGGGGGTCGCTCTGTTGGGGGTTGCTCTGTTGGGGGTTGCTCTGTTGGGGGTCGCTCTGTTGGGGGTTGCTCTGTTAGGAGTGGCTCTGTTGGGAGTCGCTCTGTTGGGGGCTGCTCTGTAAGGAGCTGACATTCCTGGTCCTGGAGTCTGGTTCCTGGGTGTTTTAGATCATGAACACATCTGATTTGTTTCATTTAGTGATGAATCACTCCTGTAGACACTAAGGAAAGCTGGGGTTAATTTTGTTAACAAACTATTTTTGGGTTTTTTTGGTAACAAAATGATTTTGATGACTAAAACAAAACAAAAACATACACGCCAATACAAATATTGACCGACATATTTGTTGACTGAGAAATGACAATGAAAATGGAAAGAAACGAAAAGCCAATAAGGAAACAGAGGAGATGGGAGACTGGAAAAAAGAACTAATCAGCTAATGGAACTGGCGGGACTAAACGAGAAAAGAGCCAATCAGAGCCCAGCGCCGGCCACTGTTTGAACAAGCTACAACTAACCAGACATCATACACTGATGTTTATGCCGGTGAAAGTTGTGTCCAAAGGGAGAAAATGTCCTCGGCTGGGAGTAAAGCAGTAGATGCGATTATCTGAGAATAATGAGTTCACATCCGGGGTTTCTCCTGGTTTTAAAAGTGTCGTTAGCAGCTAGCAGGTGCAGGAGATGGGGTACTGGAGCTCAGCGAACCAAATCGAGCCATGGAGTAACACGATGCCTATCTTGTCCAATCGTTTTTATTTTCGTGGTGCTGCTGCAGCCAACATGATCAGCGTTCTGTGCTTTTGTGAGAAACATTCAGGTGTCCTACCGAGATCAATCAGTCTAATAAAAACTAATAAATACACCTGAAAACATTTCTTACCTTTAGGCTAATATATTTAATGCTCTAATTGCTGTGATATCATTTCCTGTCACATTTACAAATGTTACTGCACATTACAGATTTGCTTATTTTATTAATACTGAGAAGCACAATTTCAAACTCTCAGTGCTCCTTTTGGTATTTTCCAATAACTATTGTTAGAGAAACAATTATAAAGGAAAATAAAGACAAAGCCCAGGTTAGAAATCTTGGTGTTATCATTGATTCAGACCTGAGCTTCTCTGGACACATTAAGGCTTTAACTACATCAGTGTTTTATCACCTTCATCAAACATCAAGAGTCAGAGGTCTCATGTCCAGACCAGACTTAGAGAAACTCATTCATGTGTTCATCTCCAGCAGGCTGGACTACTGCAATGGTCTCCTAACTGGTCTTCCCAAAAAAACTGTGAAGCAACTGCAGCTTGTTCAGAATGCTGCTGCTAGAGTCTTAACAAGAACTAAGAGAACGGAGCACATCACTCCTGTTCTTAGATCCCTACACTGGTTACCTGTAAACCACAGAATAGACTACAAAGTGCTCCTACTAGTTTATGAGGCCCTGTCCACACGTAGCCGGGGATCTGCCACAACGTAGATATTTTTCTACGTTTTGACCTGTCATCCACACGAAAACGGAGTTTTTTCACACGAAAACGGATCTTTTTAAAAACTCCGGCCAAAGTGAAGATCTGCGTTTTCTCCGTTTTGGGTGTCTGCGTGTGGACGGACAAAACCGGAGTTTTAAGGTCCGCAACGTCACTTTCCGCGACAAAAAAATGCTGACATCACGTGTGCGACCTGTGTTTACACTAGCCGACAGCATGGAAGCCCTCAGAGCTGCGCTCTGTCACTACCCGATCCATCAATTGTCCAAGCACTTTCTGCTTGTTTGTTATTGCAAGAGGAATTACTGCTCCTTGCGGAAGACCACAGACGAAGGACGAGGTTAAGAACGGGGGAAGTACTGCCGCCTACAGGTCTGGCATGTCCATAACAACGTATTTATCCGGGTACGTGTGGACAGAGTTGTTTTTAAAACGCGGTGGTGTGGATGCAAGTTTTTGGAGGGGCGGATATTCGTTTTCAAAAAACCCCGGCTACGTGTGGACTAGGCCTAAATAACTCAATGGCATGGGACCAGAAAACATGTCCGATCTCATCCCTGTATACACACCCAACAGGGCTCTGAGATCCCTTGGAAACAATCAGCTGGTAGAACCTCGGGTCAGAACCAAACATGGTGGAGATGCATTTAGTTACTGTGCTGCTCACATATGGAATCAGCTTCCCCATGACCTCAGACCTGCCCCAGCCCTAGTGTTGTTTAACCCTAAAAACCCTCATGTACTCATCAGCCTTTACATGAATAGTTTCTGATGCCACGTCATCTCCTCTGCAATCTGTGATGTAACTTTGTCTTTGTCTTCTCCTTTAGCTCTAAACTGTAATTCTGTCTGTGTGTATTTTAATTTGTGTTTTCATATCATGTCCTAATAATTGTAAAGCACACTGAATTGCCTCTGTGTTTGAAATGTGCTCTACAAATAAAGCTGCCTTGCCTATAAATGTAGTTTTACAGTTTTTCTCAAATGCTAAAACACAAAAGCCAATCCTCTAAACCAAATGACCAGTTGTCATTTAGTAAATCTAGCCATCATTTTCCAACATCATAAACGCATTTCACAAGAAGACACAATTCACAAAACACATCCTCCGTTCTCATAAATCTAAACACGTTTCCTTGCTAAAACACAAGTTGCAAAAGAACTCTGCTCATAGTCTCAAATGAAAGCTCATGTGATGCCCAATGCTTGCCACAGTCAGCACTAATTGAACACAATGAACACACCTGTCGTCATTCATTACACACAACCACTCAAAATTGAAGACACTTGTTGCTAATGCTGTGACCACATGTATAAAAGCAAGTTCAGAGTGCACGGTTTGCTGAAGATTCCAAACACAGTGGATGAAGGCAGAGTCAGGGGAAGAGGAATTCGAGTCAGAGGAGGGAGAAGAGCTGGCCATGGAAGAAGAGGAGTTCAAATCAGAGGAGGAAGAGCAGGAGGCCAACAAGGGAGAGGAGAAGGTCCAGGAGGGAGAGCAAGACAAACTCGCACCATCATTACGGAAGAGATGCAAGCAACAGTCATTTACCACGGCATGACAATGGCTGAAGCAGGACTGAGTCCGTCCAAACCCGAGTAGGTTCATCGTGGCCACCATTATCAGGGCATTCAGACAACACAACAGGTATTGTACTCTATTGCTTTCGTTGTCTCAATATAGTTTTACAAACCAGTGAAAGTAGTATATTGGTTTCAAATCAGTTGTTATTGTAAAACATGTCAAATGACAACACATGTTTCTTTCTTTAGAGTTGAAAGAATGCCACATAGAGGTGGGAGGGTTGCCATATTTACAGCGGCACAAGAAACCATCATTGTGGATATGGTTCGTGAGAACGACCTCATCAGACTCCGGGAGATCAGACACAAAGTCATTGCCGATAATGTCAACTTTGAGAGCATTGATGATGTCAGCTTGGCCACAATAGACTGAGTTCTCCGGCGCCAAAAGATGCGGATGAAACAGGTCTACAGGGTTCCCTTTGTGCGCAACTCTGCGCGACACAAAGACCTACATTATGAGTATGTGCAAGTAAGTATACATCCATGTTCACAGTACAGTTGGTGCATTTACTGCGTTGCTCAGTGGCCTACATTAGTTATGGACAATACTGTGCTATCTGACTGTTGTTCTGAACACCTGTGCACTTTCACATTTTCACAGAGGATATTACAGTTGGACGCGATGGCCACACCTCATGAGTTCCTCTACCTGGATGAGGCTAGCTTCAACCTGCAGAAACGAAGGCAAAGAGGCCGTAACATCATTGGCCAAAGAGCCATCACTGAGGTTCCTGGCCAACGGGGGTGGGGTGGGGGTGGGTGGGGGTGGTATTACTCTTTGTGCGGCCATGGGTTCGGAGCGGCTTGTCCGGCATGCTGTTCTTGGGTCTTACAACACCCAACATCTCCTCACCTTCCTAGAGGAGCTAAAAGAATCCTCCTGGACCACCAACAACACCATCCTGGGCCCGCACATCACATTTATGTGATCATTTGGGACAATGTCCGCTTCCACAGAACAAACCAAATCAGAGCGTGGTTCACCACCAACAGTTACCACTTTTTAAAAGTCTGTCTGCCACCTCCCCTTTCCTGAACCCTATAGAGGAGTTCTTCTCATTGTGGAGATGGAAGGTTTATGACAGGCAACCATACACTAGAGAGAACCTCCTAAGGGCAATGGAGCTGGCCTGTGGTGACATCCCAGTGGAGGCCTTACAAGGATGGATTTGCCATTCCAGGGCGTTTTTCCCGTGGTGCCTGGCAAGAGACAATATAGCCTACGATGTGGATGAGGTGATGTGGCCCGATGCAGCTCAGCGACATGATGCCGCACAGTGATTGTGGTGTGTGTGTTGTGAATAAAGTAAATAAATAAAAAATTCCCACCCTGCTCATGTTTTCAAGAGTATTGTTGGGTGCAACAGATTCTGTTTTTGCATTGAGTTGTGTTACAGTAGTGTACATGCAGACATTTCTATAGATTTATACTCTTGTGAAACTCACAAATCTAAATACCCAATCTGCAGCGATCTAAGAAGATGGGTGCCGGCAGGAGCTCAGGTGGTAGAGCGGGTTGCCTCATGATCGGAGGGTCATGGGATCGATTCCAGCTCCCGCCAGGGGTATCCTGCTGTTGTGTCCTTGGGCAAGACACTTCACCCAACTTGCCTGTGTTAGTGGTGGTCAGAGGGGCCGACGGCGCCAAATGGCAGCCTCCCCTCTGTCAGACCGCCCCAGGGCGGCTGTGGCTACAAGTAGCTTACCATCACTAGCAGTGTGAGTGTGTGAAAGCATCTTTGGGTGTCTAGAAAAGCGCAATATAAGTTCCATGCATTAAGATCTGTAACTGTAAAGTTTCTAAAAATGGGCAAATTGGCAGCTATGAAACTAAGAACCTTCTCACAAATTGAGCATTGTGTTAACAATTGTTTTGCTGTAGTGTGTAATGGTGTGTGTAGTGTTTACATTTTTGAAAGCTTCGAGCTGCTCTTTTGGTGTGAAGTTAGAGTTTTGAAATGAGAAGGTGTGGTTGTGTTTATGTAGTTTTAGAAAAGGGTGTTGTGTTTAGACATTGGGGAACATGGAGGAAACGTTTGTGAAATGTGTTTTAGCATTTGAGAAAAACTAATGACACAAAATGCAAAATGTGAATTTTTCATATTTCTTTACAGTTTCAATTAGGTGTAGTGTAAAGGATCCAAAGTAAAGTTTTCATCAAGAAAATGACCAGATAGGAACTTATTTGCAGACAAACACGACAGCTTTGCTCAATAAAGTCCCTCTTGAAATATAAATGACTTTACCACTTATAAGTTGAAGTAATCAAATGTGTTGAATGAACAAGATGTTTAAATCAATGTTCGAATAATCTGTGCTTTAACCATGATGGCTTTAAAATGAATATTGTTCCTTTAATGATCAACTTCAGATCTTATCTACACCAGATCAGTATGTCTATAATTAACAAGTTAATCCATCAGTACTCATACACATAAGATAAATATTAATGTTAACATCCACGTCACAAGTGTTTAAAACATTCTCATTCACACAAAGAGTTTACCTCTCTGTATCTGAGTGAAGGAGTGACTTCTGACGTATTTGGTAATGCCCTCAAACGTGTCAAATTCAGATTTGCCAAATTTGTAAACAACGTGTTTTAATAAAACAGGAATTACTTCCCGATTAATTCAGTTTCTAGCTGACTCGAACCGGCCAATCTTCTCATTTGACATCCAGTCAAAGCCTCTCAGCAACGCTGTGGGTTTTATCAGAGAAACGGCTCTTAGAGCCAACAAACAGACTTAAGACGCAAACAAGCATTCCAGCTTCCTGTCGTCACCTGGAGAGATCAAGACTAGACGCGTAGTATCAGAGCTACTCTACAAGTTCCTGGTGCCTCGAGGTCCATGTCCATCCTGACCTCGTGACCCCTGGATCTGAACAGGGGATCTCCACACAAAGGGTATTGTAGACTCAACAGATTGCGTTGGATGGTTTTTATAAACAAATCTGTATTTTACCAAACAGCCAAATTATTTTACAACACAGTCTTTACAAACTCTCTCAGATACTTAAGAAAGGTTTGGCTTAAACATCTAGCTTCCATTCGATCATCATTCCACAAACCACATTAAATCACTTCATTTCCATTACATTGCATATCAGTATTCATACCTTGTCTTGTATAATCATTAGTTTAGAGCAGGGGTGTCAAACTCAAACTCACACGGGGCCGAAATGAAACTCTGGGACGGAGTCGAGGGCCAAACTTAATATTTTTGAAAAAATGACGGCAAATTAGCACATTTTCTTTATCAACATGTATGCAATTTAGAACCTTTAAATTTGGAAACAAACATATTTCTGCATTAACACTGAATGTGGAATAACCAAATGACACACGAGCAAGTCAGTTTTAAATAAAAGGCATCAGTGGTATTTATTACTTGTGGTATAATCAGCATTTTATAAATCTATTCAGGATTTATGTTTTCTTGTTTATTCATTTTTCTTATTTTTATTCTCCTTTTTTCTCCTGTAATACGTGTCATCGCTGCTGTGACGTCTAGCTTTCCCCACTGAGGAACAATAAAGGGATTTTGTATTCTATTCATCTATCTGCAGCCTTTCCACTTCCTGTTTACTGTAGGTTAAATCTTTTCTCACGGGCCAACAACAAAATAAAAATATCATTTTATCTTAAATGAAAATGCAACATCTCACCTGTTAACTTTCATGTTTTGGAGCAGAAAAAGAGCATAAAACCAACATATTTAAAGCTCAGTTTGCTCCACTGGTTTACTGTGATGCTCACCTGTTCCAGCCAGATACCTGCATCATGGGGTTGATCTGAGCTGAGGAGGAGACTCCTGTTGTTTTGTTCATCTTCATCATAATAATGACAACATTAGATGACAACAGGTGCTCACATAGGTTTGTGCTGATGAACATGTCTGAGCAGCTTGACCACGTTGTTGTGTGTCGGGGAGGAAACACGACCACAGAGTCATGCTGGTTTGAGCGTGTCGCTGCTCGCTGGAGTTATATCAGCTCTGTCTGGACGTTAGTTGGAAAACTTTCTCTTTCAGTCGTGAACACATTACTGAGCGGCTAGAATCTCCGTTTCTGGGCTTCAACGTCAGAAAACAGCTGAGTGAACTCGGCACTGAGTGAGAGGAGTGTTTAGTTTGTCCGAGACAGCGGAGCTGCAGACCGGCAGCAGACCCTGGAAAAACACAAAGGAGGGGGCACTTCGGCTCCGCGCTGACGCCGCAAAGCATCATGGGAGTTGTAGTCTTTGCGGTAAAATCGGCCAGCGGGCCAGTTTTAATATATTTTTGATATTTATTTCGCGGGCCACATAAAAATGCTCCGCGGGCCGGCCTTGTGTCTGACATATGTGGTTTAGGGAAACAGAAATAAATTCATTTTTATAAACTATATACTGACTCTGCCTGAATTAATACAGTGTGTTTATCCTACAAAGTGTGTCCTGAATAAGTAAAATAAACTATAATCTTCTGATTAAACATTCAAAGATCAATCAGATTGATATTTCATATTTATATGGGATCATCACATCTGATTGATCATGTATTACATAGGAAGCCACTCCTTAACAATACAGTAGTTAGCATTTCCTTTACAGAAGTAGAAAAGTATTGCACTAGAAAAAAAACCTTTATTTTAGTCGACCAAAATAAGACAGAAACTAAAACTAATCAGATGACTAAATTGTGACTAAAATTAACTCATTCACCGCCAGCCGTTTCCTGATCGGTAAAGCCCTTCACTGCTAGCATTTCTCACCGTTTTTACTGTTTTTTTTAAGAGTCAAAGAACGTTGCACACTAGGATGATGTCGACGCCAAAACAACCAAAACAAAGAGGAGACTCACTTCTTACATCAAGAAGAATCCGTGCGTTTCGAGCGTTATCCGTTCTTTCATAATCCGTTGTTGAATTGTGATCGGCAGAAGCTTTTCCGGTTCGCGCTTCACTTTTTTTTACAGCAGCGGCCCAAAACGATCTCCTAACACATGGATTTTCTGCTTCCTGATCACGTGACGTGTGATGTACGCGGATGAAGATCAGCTTTAGAGCTGAGATGTTTGCTCTCACAGTGCGGGGGCTCGTTCCGACACCCACACTCTAAAAAATTGCAAATGACGACTTTAGTTGTCATTTGCACTGAACGGTTGGATCTAAAATGACGACTCAGTGGCAGTGAATGATTTAAGAATTTAAGTGAAGACAAACAAAAATTAACATTGTTGGTGAGACAGTTCGGTTGTTAGATTAAGGCGTTAAAAAGATGAACGTACAGCGAGGAGATAAGTTTTGCTTTGGGTTGTACAAACGGAAAAATAGGGGCTTCTCTCTCTTTAACCTAGCTGTGTGTCTCAGGGCTTGCTGGATCACTCACACACCTGTAATTATTAGTCTTAATTGGGGAGCCATGATAATGCTTCCTTGTGGGAAGCAAAGGGCCTCCCATTTAAATAAACTCACCCCCTGAGAATTCTAACCTCTGGTGCTGAGGTCACTGCGGTGGTCAAAAAGCTCCTCTGTGGCAAGGCCCTAGAGGTGGATGAGATCCGCCCAGAGTTCCTTAAGGCTCTGGATGTTGTGGGGCTGTGTTGGCTGACGCGGCTCTGCAATATTGTGTGGACATTGGGGGCAGTCCCACTGGACTGGCAGACCGGGGTGGTGGTTTCCCTATTTAAAAAGGGGGACTGCAGGGTGTGTTCCAACTACAGGGGGATCACACTCCTGAGCCTTCCTGGTGAGGTCTATTCAGAAGTTCTGGAGAGGAGGGTCCATCGGATCGTTGAACCTCAGATTCAGGAGGAGCAATGTGGTTTTTGTCCTGGCCGTGGAACACTGGACCAGCTCGAAACCCTTAGGGGGTCCTGGAGGGTGCGTGGGAATTTGCCCAACCAGTCCACATGTGTTTTGTAAATTTGGAGAAGGCATTCGACTGTGTCCATTGGGGGCCCATGTCGGGGGTACTCTGGGAGTATGGGGTACCAGGCCCTCTGATACGGGCTGGTAGGTCCCTGTATGACCGGTGTCACAGCTTGGTCCTCATTGCCGGCAGTAAGTCGGGCTCGTTCCCAGTGAGAGTTGGACTCCCCCAAGGCTGCCCTTTGTCACCGATTCTGTTCATGACCTTTATGGACAGGATTTCTAGGAGCAGCCAAGGTGTGGAGGGCATCTGTTCTGGTGGCCTGAGGATCAGGTCTCTGCTTTTTGCAGATGATGTGGTTCTGTTGGCTTCATCAGAACGTGATCTTCAGCTTTCGCTGGAGCGGTTCGCAGCCGAGTGTGAAGCAGCTGGGATGAGAATCAGCTCCTCTAAATCTGAGACCATGGTCTTGATTCGGAAAAGGGTCGAATGCCTTCTCCGGGTCAGGGATGAGGTCCTGCCCCAAGTGGAGGAGTTTAAGTATCTCGGGGTCTTGTTCACGAGTGAGGGAAAGCTGGAGCGTGAGATCGACAGGCGGATTGGTGCTGCATCTGCAGTGATGCGGGCGTCGTACCGGTCTGTCGTGGTGAAGAGAGAGCTGAGTCAGAAGGCGAGGCTCTCGATTTACCGGTGGATCTACGTTCCTACCCTCACCTATGGTCACGAGCTTTGGGTAGTGACCGAAAGAACGAGATCACGGATACAAGTGGCCGAAATGAGTTTCCTCCGTAGGGTGGCCGGGCTCTCCCTTAGAGATAGGGTGAGAAGCTCGGACATTCGGGAGGGGCTCGGAGTAGACCCGCTGCTCCTCCACATCGAGAGGAGCCAGTTGAGGTGGCCCGGGCATCTGACCCCCTGGACGCCTCCCTGGTGAGGTTTCCGGGCACATCCAACTGGGAGGAGACCCAAGGGAAGACCCAGGACACGCTGGAGGGACTACGTCTCTCGGCTGGCCAGGGAACACCTTAGGATTCCCCGGAGGAGCTGGCTTAAGTGGCTGGAGAGAGGGAAGTCTGGGCCTCCCTGCTTAGGCTGCTGCCCCCGCGACCCGACCCCGGATAAGCGGATGAAAATGGATGGATGAATGGAACAGACTTTGTGTTTATGTCTAACAGTTTTATCCTATTTTTATCTCATCTGTTGCTCTTCAGTGTAAAGCTAACTATGTGTCTGTTGCTGCTGTGTCTTGGCCAGACCGTTGACCCATCTGGTTAAATAAAGGTTAAATAAAATAAATGAATAAAGGACAGGAAAATAGTCACATAAGAAATAAGAAAACATAACAAGGCCCTCTGGGTGCCAAGGCAAAAGAAACCACCCCCGTACAAACCCTGCATTTTAATCGAGAGTGGAGTGTAGAACAGATTTACCACAAGGCAGGCAGGATGGACGATCTGTGCACAGTTGGAACACTCCATGAGAGTAAGGGCCGGGTCTCCGGTCTCCTCCTGGTTGGGCTCCTTACAGATCTCACACACAGCAGACAGAGGGAGGCCCGGCTGCAGGACCAGAGCATGATTAGAACAAATCTAACTCCTTCAGAGGTGTCACAGGCATCCCAGGGTGGTCCGGATGTCACCTCAGGACTTCTATAATAAAACTAGCGGGTTATCACAACAACGAGTCTGCTTTCTTTCAACATTCATTCAGTGTAGTTTTGTTCTTTTCTACACACAGAGTAGAGTTTAGGCTCCTGCTGTTTCTTTCATCAGAGCGTCACCGAGGTGTGTGGTGTCGCTCCCGTAGCTGTTCATCGCCCTCTACTGCCTACAGGTAGATAGCTACTCTGTGTATAGAAGAGAAGAGAAAACTGTCTCCTTCTACCTGGCT
Source organism: Nothobranchius furzeri (assembly GCF_043380555.1). NCBI lineage: Eukaryota > Metazoa > Chordata > Actinopteri > Cyprinodontiformes > Nothobranchiidae > Nothobranchius > Nothobranchius furzeri. The sequence continues at coordinate 66,014,356 of NC_091747.1, forward strand.
CTGGTTCAGAAAACACAGCAGCACAGTCATAATAAATACAGGTGAAGCTGGAAAAATGGGAATATTATACAAAAGTTGATGCATGTCACTTATCCAGCCTAAACGCTGAAACTAATCTAAGAGACAGACTCATTCCAGATGTTTCAGCCTTTATCTGGTATAACTGTGATGATGATGGCGTACAGCTGATTCAGAATCTCAGATTATTAGAATATTATGAATAGATGTTTTCTCAGTCTGAGCTGGATTACTGACCACCAGACTAGCTTTCCTGTTTTGCCTGTAGAAGAAGAAAGGTTTGACTTACAGAGAGGCACTGCCGCAGCACACAGGTCTGTTTCAGTTTGCCTGGTCCTCCAAACTTCTTCATGTCTCTGCAGAAGTTACAGTCCCCACATTCTGGTCTCACACAGGCCTCGCAGCGTTTACACCTGCAGGACCACAGGTATTCAGACACGTGCCATTTAGAAAACTAATGTGTAACACACTCACACACACCTGACCCTGCGCCTCCTCAGCACAGACATAGAGGAGGCTGGTTTCTGGGGTCTGGGAATGATGGGTGTAGATGGTGTTTTAGGACGAGGAGGTGGAGGAGGAGGAGGAGGTGGAGGCTGATACCACGAGGGCTGTTGAACAGAAGTAGATAATCAGTAAACAGGCCAGCTACGTTTGTGCAGCTTCTAGGGCTGACCATCAACACTAGAAAGGGGCGGAGACTGGAAACGTGCTGGTGCTTACTCTCCGTGGCCACCTGATGATAGGCCTTCCTGTATAGGACAGCTTAGGGTTGTCGTTGGCATGCTCCCTCAGTAACGCCTGCAGGCAGACACAGCATGAGACACCCAGGACACTGGGGACATTTGATCTCACACAGGTGAGAAGTACCTTGACATGGTTGAGGAGAGCTGAAGCATTCTGGATCCCTGATGGCACACACTGTTTGCTGTAGGGAAGTGCCTCCAGTTTACCCAAGATGTTCCAGAGTCCCTCCAGCTCCAGAGGAGTCACATTAACTCTATATGGAGGCTTTTCGGACTGCTGACCTTCAGATTCTTCGTCGTTGCCTTCCTCTTGCTCCTCGTCAGCCAGATCTGTACCAGAAGTATTCTTCAGACCTTAAACAAACACATTTAGTTTAGCATGTAGGACTGTTACAACCAGAGGTTGTAAGTTGTTTTGATTTGGTATTCATAATGTTTCTTAGTGCAGGTGCCCACATCCAATTGGTGAACCAGTGGCCTGATTGGATAATTGATGGGAGCAGACCTTTAAGAGGGACGTCTACACCACCTGCAGCTGACCCTCATTCTCTGCTCATCCCAACCTGCCACCATCCCCTTAGTGTCCTGTGTTGAGTGCTGTGTAAAAGACCTGTTGTCAAACTTGACGAAAGTAGGGGCGAACCTGCCATTTAATTTCTTCATTCAGTTTTCTCCTGTGTTAGTAATCAGGGAGGTAAGTTTGGTTGCATTTCTTATTTTATTTAGTAGATAAGATGACTACTTAAGTTAGGGCTGTTTTGCTTGTTGTTTTGGCCTTTGGTTCACCCTGAGTTATATTTATCCTTCCTCGCTTTCAGTTAAAATAAAACTTGTAAATAAATATCCTTGTATAGAAGTCAAACTGTGGTGTGGTACTTGGGATTTGTGGAAAATGGGAATACGCCTTCATGTTGTGGCCTGGCCCCTCCTAGACAGGTTGTAACAAGGACGTCTCAGCAGGAGACTCTATTCCTCATTAAGGCTCTGACCACTGTGGCGTGCCTAAAGGCCAGTATTTACATCACCAATGACCAGAAATTAACTTTTTCATTTGCAGACACAAACACCCCATCTGTCTGGCCTACAAACAAGAAGCACTGCACAAGACCTTGCTACCCAACAAGGATGCCATCATATCTTTGCTCAAGTTCTCATGCAGAAGATGAGACCTCCTCTCTCTGAATGAAGTTCATCTTGCTTGAATCATAAATGACTTTCTTTTAGAACTTCATATAACCATCTCTTGTTGAATGAGCAGTGTTTAAATCCAAAGTGTATAAGCCACCAGCTGACTGGTTTAGATCTCTGGACTCCTCAATCGCTAAATTCCTTTGGCAGGATAAACCTCCACGAATTAGCTTAGAAACACTTCAGAAGACCAAAGACAGAGGAGGACTGGATTTACCCAACTTTTATTATTATTTCTTAGCCAACAGGCTGCAATATATACCAAGATGGTTGCAAGATAACCCACTAGATGAGTCCTGGTTAGATATAGAACAGACACTTTGCAATACGATAGAGCTTTCAGACTTACCATTTATTAGCTCAAGCATAAGAAAACATGAAGGCTTCAAAAGTATTAGTATCAGCACTTCTCTGACAGCATGGTGGGAGTATCTTAAAATGACCGAGTCTTCACTAGTACCATGCAGACGCACACCTATCTGGAATAATCCTGATATTTTGCAAAATAATAAAATGATGAACCTTCCGGACTGGAAAAATAAAGGAATCCTATACCTGGAACACATATATGAAGGATTGGACTTCATCCCATTTAATAGAATAGTCTCCCAATTTGGAATGGATAAGAATAGCTTTTTAGAATATCACCAAATTAAATCTGTAGTAAAACAAAAATTTAAGCTCAATAAAATAGAATTACAAACACCACCAAGGGTATTAGACTTCTATAATCTCAAACCCCCCAAACTACTGTCTAAAGTATATAAGACACTGTCCAAAATAGATGATAGAATAGCAATCCCTACTGAAAACTGGGAGGTGGATCTATCAGTCAGCTTTGACCAGAACTTCTGGTCCCAAACTTGTTTAAAAACTTTTAAAATGATCAGACACCCCAATTTACAATTAATTCAGTACAAAATTCTACACACAGTACACTATACAGGTCATCGGATGTTCAAGGTGGGGTTTGTGTCGTCTGACACCTGTACACACTGCACAAACAACATTCCTGACAATTACATTCATGCACTGTGGTCCTGTCCACCTGTCCAGGAATTTTGGGGTAGAGTATGTGAGGATCTGTCAAAATGTCTGAAATGTCATATCCCATCCACCCCCTCTCTTTGTTTACTGGGAAACCTGGACGATGTCCCGATTGAAACATCTGTGGTTCACATGGTTCTGACTGCCATATGCATCGCTAAGAAAACTATCCACTTGAATTGGAAAAACAGAGAAACTCTCTGCATTAACCAGTATAGAAATCTTTTGTTAGATCATATTGCACTTGATATAGCCTCTGCTTCCACTTCAGATCAATCTCTCTGGGCTCCTTTGATCGGTTCCATCACATAGCGAGGGTGGGGGGCCGTTGATGTTGTCCTGCGGGATGGTGTGGGTGGGGGGTCTGAGTTTGGAGTATCCGGGGGTGTCTGGGACTGGGGGGAAATTGCCCCCTTCTGGAGGTGCTTGGGTTGCCTCGGGGGGTGGACTACTGGCAGTTGTGAGTGGGGCCCCTTGGGGATCTTGGCGGCGACCATGGGTCACTGCCTGGCGGCTGCATTGCCCCTGGGCGGGTCTGGGTGGGGACCTGGGGGCTCGGGGTTTGGGGGTGGCCGGCCCCGTGTGGTGATCTGGGCGGGGCCTTGGGGGTCGGATGCTGACATGTATGCTGCCGGGAAGAAGGCAGGAACATGCAGCAGTGCCTGGCCCGGGTTCGGGGGCCTCAGGTAGACCTTGGCTCCTCTGCCGTTCCATCACAGGGGAGGGGGAGGTCCAGGAGGGGGAGGACCCAACCTTACCTGGATGTCCCATGCCTTATATATTCTGGAAGTTGTGCAAATGCAGGGATGGACATAAATATTCTGCTGGGTTGGGGCTGGGTTGGTGCCCTTGGACTCCGTGAGGCTCTGTAATGCTGCTGCTTTGGGCCCTGGCAGGATGGGCTGGGGTCTCCATGCCCTGGGTGGCAGTTTGACAACGGAGGTGCCTATTGGGGCCAGTAGGGGAGCTGGCTCCCTGGAGGGCTAAGCCCAACCAGCCATTCCTCCCCATTCCCGCATATTTCTCTCCTCCTGCTCCCTCACATCATCACACAAACATACACATAGGACCTTGGGGGGTGGGCAAGTCAGGGAGTGCGGGTATGGACCCCATTTCCGCATTCCTGTGGCAACCTGCCCCCCAATTTTATTTGCACCTTACACACTTCCACCAATGACATTCCACACAAACACACACTTAGGGCCTAGGGAGTGAAAACATTCAACGGCATTTGGCAGGGGGATATCTCAGCCTCCTCCCGGGTGCCGGTGCCCACTTCCAATTTTAAACCGCACTTAGACACCGAGGGCTGAGGGTGTAAGTGGGGTGGTGCAGTGGCATCAGCTGGCATAGGCCGGATGATGCCCGCACTGCCCGCTCACCACAGCCATGGAATACACCTCATGATCACACAACACTATATTGGAGCAGGCGGAGGGAGACTAGGGGTCTTAGCGCACCTCTTTTGTTGCTTGGCTTCCTGGGGCTGGAGGCTAGGAGGGAGATCTGGCTGGCTGGTTGGGGTCTGGGGTGGTGGGTTGCTGTGCTCAGCGTTGGGTGGGGGAGCCTGCTCATCAGCACCCCAGCAGAAAGGGTCAAACTCTGGTTACCGGTGATGGTTGTACCCCATGTGCAGCAGTACCGGGACCAGAGTAAGTCTTGGGTTGTATGTGCATGTGTGAGCATGAGGGAGGGAGTGTGTGACTGTGTTTGTGTATGACTGTATATATCAGGTGGGGCCTTTGACTCCTCCCCTCTCCTGGATCTTCTTTTGATGATATAGATCTTCGTCCCCCCTCCCCCTGCCACACCTGGTGTGAGGGGTTGTGCCTTGGTCTGCCTGAGTGTTCGTGGCAACCGGGTCTGGGGGTTTAAGGTTTTGGCATCTGCCTGATCAATCCCGGCGGCTGCCTGGTGGGGTCTGGGTCCCTGGGCTCTGCTGGGTCCCCGGCAGGGGTGGTTTCCCCTGGGTCCCGGGCTCGGCCGGCTAGGGGGTGGGAGGCTGCGGGCGGGCCTGTGGGCTTGCCGCTGATATCTCCCGGGACTCTGCCGGCTGCTGGTTGTGGCCCCCCGGGGCGATCCTCTGCGCCTCTCGAGGGGGGCAGGGGCCTTTCTGGTTGCAGTCTCCCTGGGGTTCCTGTGTTCTGGGGCAGCGCCTGGATCTCTGGGACTTGGAGCTCCCCCCGTCCCCTACGCATCTTTGGGGGGTGGATCTGTGGTCCCTCACACTCTCTGTTGGACGCTCCCATAGAGAAACCTTACATAAACTAGCGCGTGTCCACACACAGGTGCTAACATGGTGCTCTCAAAAGTATGGGCTTGGGCACGTTAAACACAGGTCTTAAGACTATGGTGGGCACTTAATGTACTGTGATTTATTATCGTGATTCTTCAGTTAAACAATGTTGATTATATATTTCTTCATCAAGTTGACGCAGTGATAGCTAGATCTTGTTGTATTGTTGTTGTGTCCCTTTTTTTTGTCTTTTTCTGCAGGTCTAGAAGCAGACTCTTGTTCATTATTGTTTATTTTTGTGGAACCCCCCCCCCCCTCCCCACCTTTTTTTTTCCTTTCTCTTTCACCTCTGTCTCCGTGTCTGGTCGGAATTACAAAGCATTAAAAAAAAATCCAAAGTGTATAAATATATGGTGTGTGCTTTAATAATGATGTGTTTAAATCAATATAAATCCTGTAATGATTCATTTCAGGTCTTAAATGATACCAGATTAGTGTTTGTTAAATGTACCAGTATATTCACGCAATCATAATTGATGAATTAATGTTTTAACATTTTTGCACCACATAAACATGTAATAACATTCTCACTGCACCTCCACAAAGAGTTAACCTCTCTATGTATGTGACTGAGAAGGAGTGATCTCTCTGAGGTCTTTAACACCCTTTAAAACGTGCCAAATTCTAACTTGTATATTTGTAAACAAGAATTAATAAAAGCTGGATCACTTCCTGAACTAAGCAGTTCTCCAGCTGCCTCCTGGTTCGGCCAAACCGGTGAGCAAGCATTTGAGACATCCTCTCTTTTGACCTCAGGCCTAAACAACGCTCTGCAACAGTTGTGGGTGATAACAGACATTACGGTTGTTTTAAGAGCCACCCAACAGCCTTAAGCCTGATTCATGCTTCTCCGTCTTCCTGCCGTCACCTGGAGGCATGTAGATGGCCATCTAGATGGGTCGTATCGGAGCTATCTATGAGTTTGGTCGCCAAAGGTCCACTCTACCAGCTTTGTCCACCCCGACCTCTTGACCCCCAGGATCACCCATGGACCTCCACACAAGGGTGCGTACACTCGGCACAAATGGCATTGGATGGTTTGTAATAATAATCTCTAGCTTATCAAACCATACAGCCAGGTCTAACCCTAACCCTCTGACCAGGCTGGGCCAAGACTGTGACGTAAGCCACCGTCAGTCCTTGATTAAGACAAGCGCACCCACTAGAGCCGTTTCCCAGTTCCCACACCGTATGGAGTTGAGTCGAGTGGAGCCGCACTCAGCATCATGCAACAAGCCTGTGTGTTGCTTACCTATGCCCAGGGAGTGTTTCTGGTACTCAGGTATGAGGTAAGAGGTGCTGGTTAGACTGAAGACGTACCGCTCCAACACATACCAGCACATCTCATAGAAGAAAGGGAAACGGAACTTCCCTGGAACCTGTGGAGGAAGAGCAAAGATAAACAGGTAAACATCATCCCACCCCCGTAGGACAATGTTCTCCACAGGTGGTACGAATAGGTAGAGTGACCTCTCAAACACACCATTGTCTGCAGACTGGTTAAGACAGTCGTTCTGCTCAGAAAAATATAAAAAAGGACAGAAATTATCAGAAAAGGAGGGATTATCAAGCTGGTTCCCAAAGTCAGAGACTCTCTTGGTCAGCTTGCTTCCCACACCAAACCTTCTGTCAGGAATCTTGGTGTGACCTTTGACCCAGCTCTCACCCTGGATTCTCATGTCAGTTCTCTTGTTGGCTCTTCCTTCTCCCATCTCAGGAACGTTGCTAAGCTGAGTCCCATTCTGTCCCGCTCTGAACTTGAGACAGTTCTCCACACCTTCATCTCCTCACGCTTAGACTACTGTAACTCTCTTTTCACGTGTCTGAGCAGAACCTCCCTGAACCGTCTACAGGTGGTTCAGAACGCCTGTGCTCGGCTTCTGACCAAGTCCTCCAAACACCCCCACATCACCCCGCTTCTCCTCCAGCTTCACTGGCTGCCAGTCAACTTCAGGGTTCATTTCAAGATCCTGGTTCTGGTCTATAGGGCCTTACATGGACAAGCACCATCTTACATTGGTGATCTTCTTAGTCCCTACACCCCCAGCAGGTCCCTGAGGTCCAGTGACCAAAGCCTACTGGTTGTGCAGCACCAGGCTAAAGACCAAAGGTGACAGATCATCTGCTGCTGTGGCCCCCAGACTCTGGAGCTCTCTCCCCCTGAGCCTGAGATCAGTGGACTCAGTGGTCTCCTTTAAAAAGCAGCTGAAGACTCACTTGTTCAGGCTGGCTTTTGTATGACCTTCTTCACCTCTCTCTCTTTATTCTGCTCTCCCCACCTATTCCACCTTCCTCAGGATCCACTGGTTTCCCTCTTTCCTGTTCACTCTCTCTCTTTCTTTACATTTTTTAATCACAATTGTCTATTTTTGCTCATTTAAAATATATTTATTTAAACATTTTCAAAATGCTTTTTAATAGTTTTACATTTTTTGTTTTTGTGAAGCGCCTCGTGATTTTTATCTTGAGAGGCGCTATAGAAATGATATTTTTTTCTTCTTCTTCTTCTTCAAGGTAAAGATGTGGGCACATCAGGGTCCCTCAAACCCTTGTGGCCCCCTGATGATGCGTCCATCTTTCAACCATCTAGTGGGTTTGTGTCTTTTCAACTTGCCTTTTCTATAAATTACCTTATCAGTGTTCAGTTCCAGGACCCTACTATCAGCAGGATGATCTCGCACCTTTCTGATCCAAAAGCTCATCTACATCTTTCTCTGGAGTTTGACTCCGTTCCTGAGCTGCATGCTCTCTTTTGTGTTCGTGTCACTCCTCTTTCAGGTGTTGTTGACCACAACGGTGCTGGACTGACCAGGGAATCCAGTACCTCTAAGATCATTGATGTCCACAGAGCCTGTGTTGTCCCTGTAGCAGAACCACTCCTACCTGAGTTGGAGAAGCCACCTGACCCAGGGGAGGCTGACGCTTGCAGCGATGCTCCGCCTGAGATTCCACACCCTGCCGCGGGGAGAGTTGATGGTGGCACTGAGACTCCAGCTGAAGCCCAGTACTTTGCGGTGGGAACACCACCTACCAATGGTGGGGGCCGAAACCATCACTGACTTTACTCCACTACAGCTGGCGCTGATGACCTCTAAACTTGAAGTAGGTGACTTACCTACCGGGGGGGGGGGTCGGATGTCGCCCTGTACCTCTACTGGCTGACCCTGATCCCTATCTCTCTGATCACACCTGTGTATCGACCGGGGGCCCTCCAGAGAGCACATCTGCTCCGGACCCTTGTAAGGCAGCACCTGCACCTGTCTATAGCCTAAATCATTCTTGGTTTCCGTCTTCAGGACAGACGATGTTTCTCTTGCTAGTCACATGTCTGTGTCTGATCCTAAATGTGGCTGTGCTTCCTCCGCAGCCTCCTCTAATACGACCATATGAGCCTGGGTTCTCTTCAGGTGTCTCACTCCGGGTACTCCCAGATCTCTTGATGTCTAAGCATCACCTGCTGTTCCAGCCAGTTCAGTCTGGTGGTGCTGTGGCTTTCACTAGTGAGCGGGTTTTGCAGAGCCTTAACGACCATCTGCCTGCAGTGTTTTCTTTCCACAGACGAGTCTGAAGAAACCAGCAGGGGGCAGTATGACTCATGATCAGAGGGCCTCTCATTCTGACCTCAGTTTTGCTCCTAATTCTGGTCACACAAAAGTCACCTCTGGTCAACTGGTTAACAACCCTTCGCAGGAAAGGTCAGGTCCATACCTGACAACTAAACCACTCTCTCCGGTCGTGTATCTGATCAAGATCACCAAAAGTAACAAGGATCCCATCTATTTGTGGGTCCGCAAGAACAAAATCAAACCGCACAAAGGTTCCACTAATTTGGATGTTATTACAACCAATATAGCTGACTACCCAACTTGAATCGTGCCAACAGGGGCGTGAACTTCCGTCCGCTCTCGCTGGGTTCTCTGATTCAGGTCACGTAAGTTCTGATGAGTGTGTGTGTGTGTGTGTGTGTGTGTGGTGTGTGTGTGTGTGTGTGTGTGTGTGTGTGTGTGTGTGTGTGTGTGTGTGAATAGATTTCATGTCTAAACATATCATGCAGGCTTGGTTGATCTTGGTTGTGGTCAAGCTGTGGTTTTCCATACTTATATGATTTAAGTTCATAACAGTTCAAAGTGAGTAACCACTATCTGTTATGCTGATCCAAATTCCATTTTTCTTTATTTTTCCATTTCTAGTGATTTTGATAACTTTTGAAGTTAAATCTTTTTGATAACTGATTTCAGTTCATTTTTATGCTTCAGTTATTTACTAATGAGTAGTGATAGTCACATATAGGTTTAATTACTAACAACACTGATTTACATTTTAGTGTTTTGTCCTTTATTATTACCTACTTTAAGATGCATTCATTCATATAAGTTTCTGTTAGTACATTACAGCTGATTTCTTTATGATTTCTTTATGATATCTATTATGGTGTCTTTATTTGACTTTTACTAAGTTTACACCCTAAAACTGCGTTTTTAAGGAAAGCCTGCCTGCTTCCATTGATTTTAAACACCTGCTAGTTATCTGAAACCCTGGAAGGATAACCAAAGTAACCTTTTGACCTTAGATGAAGTTTTTCTACCATTTTAAAGAACAATAATGATGCACTTTAATTATATGTTTTGGTGGCGCCACTTTGACCGATCCAAGATGGCGGCACCACCGCTCATCAGCGCTTACCCCAAAATTCCGCTCCGCCCCCGCCTTCCGCAGCCGCTCGCTTCTGAACTCAATTTTACTGGTACCCGGTCTACAACGGCTCCGCTCCGGTGCGGAGACCTGAGGTGGGCAAACAAGCATGCGCGGGATTTTCAAGATCTTGCGATACAGTCCGAGCAATAAACGCGGAAGTTAGATCCAAACACCCGTTGTGTGGGAGAAGCATCGGCATGAACTGTTTAATCTGCCCATCATTTGTGTTGAGAGATCAGCAGTGTTTGGATCAACAAAGTGTGACTACTTTGATAGTGGAAACTGTATTTATGGCTTACTTTTGTGCATTTAAACTTCAGCCGCCATCGATAGTTGTTAAAAGTTGTTAAACCTGTGCGTATGAAACAAAAAACGCCTTTTGTTTATCGATTTATTGTGAAATAACGGAAGTTGTGCTTGCTCCTTTTCCTGTTGGGCGGTTGTGATTCCTGTCCCTTGACTGCGGAGCTGCTCCGGCGTCCGGCGAAAATAGAATCGATTCTATTTTTGCCGGACGCCGGAACAGAGGGCTGTGCCGCACTGCCGCAGCACGGCTGCAGTAGTGGAATTGCTCTGATTGACTACAACGGGACCGATTTTGCTGCGGAGGTCGTGTCGGAGCGGAGGTAGTGGAATTTGGGGGTTATAGGCAGTAGCGGTCACGCAGGGTCCATCGATGTCTATGGTACCCACAAACCTGGCCCTCTGTCAGGTCTGAGTTCTATGCTGTGCCCCCTAGAGGAACCCTCCGGTACTACGTCTGAGCAGCAGCAGGTGTGTGAACAGAGTGTGTGATGCACCTACCCTGGTCCTGTCCTCGATACTGCAGATGTTAAGTTGCATAGGGATGTTAAAGCTGTGCAGGAAGTTTCCTCCAAACACCATGGAGTCCACAGGGGTGTAGACCGCATGAATCCAACCTGAGCATTCAGAGAGCAGGATGATGAGTCGGGCAAGCATGCGGTGAGGAAACCTTAGGTTACAGGTGTACCTGACGGGATGATGAAGGTGCAGCCCTGCTTCAGTTCTATCCTTTGACAGTCAGAGGCTCGATCTCCAAGGAAGATGTCTCCCTGTTTACCTGACAGCACCCAGTTCTCATACAGCTCCAGGTTTGGATGGGTTGGTGGGATCAGCCAGAAGACCTTAAACACACACATGCTCTTTAGCATCACACATGGTTAACGTTAGCTGGAGGAGCAAACTCCCTAACCCTTTTCTGACCTTCATTATCCCAAAAGAGAGGACCATAAAACCACATCATCAGAGACATGGATTCCCTTCCATATTGCGCAGACAGCCATGAAGATTTGGAGCACCCCTGCTGCTCAGACAGCTGTCAGCAGACTTCTCTCCTAAGTTTAACACCTTGCAGGCTAGTACCCTGGCCCAAAAATGTCCCCCCAACTTCTTCTGTGGATCCTGGACTTTCTGACCAACAGAGGTCAACAACAGTGTTTCAGAACTGGCTCCCCCCAGGGCTGCATGCTCTCACCCCTGATCTTCATCCTGTACACAGATGACTGCAGATCCATGCAGCCCAACTGGTATCTTCACAGACCAGATCCCCAGGTCATGTCTGGAGCTGAACGTCAGCAAAACCAAGGAGACGGCCGTGACCTTCCCCAAAAAGCAGAGGGACCTGACCACAGCAGCCACCTCCATCATCCATGGGGAACTAGATGAGCTAGTGGAGGTGTTCAGATCCAACACTGGGGAGACACTCAGCAGGTGTCAGCAACGTCTTTACGTTCTGAGGAAACCCCTGGACTCAGCTAAGATATCCTAGAGACTCCTCAATAACCCGCTGGTTCCACTCTATCAGTCTCCTCTAGATCACTGGCTCTGCTGCACGGACTCTTGACCCCAGAAGTGGCTCCCTCTGGTGGTGGTATCTGCCTGACCCAAGATCTGTAGTAACTATTCTAGACATCTGAGGCTTTCCCTTTACAGCTGAGAGGGGGGAGGTATCGGGACTGGAGCTGAGCCCATTTCGGTGTAACGTGATGACGGAGCTATTCCACCGAAGGTTATTTACCCTCTCTCCTCAGATGTCTCTGACACAGAACTAATCTGCATGAGACTGCCCCAAGGTCATGCATTTGCTTCAAACACTTCTTATTTTCAGCTGAAGAGAAGAAAGAAGACAAACTCTTTCTATTTTTTAATAAAGCTAATCAAACAAAGTGTTAGTCAATAATAAGATGTGAACCAATCTGTGAAATGACAATGTTATGATTAGTAAGTTATAATAAGTAATATAACTTAAATGTTTCCACTAGACATACTGATTCACGTAAGGCTTAAAGTCACATGACACATTTATCTTTCTCATCCAATCAGAACCTTCCTTTCTGAAGCGTGGCATAGTCTCTGTGGTGTTTATAAATCTATCCAACTTTGATTCGACCATAAATCCAAACATCCAGATTAATAAAACCAGTCCCCACGCCATCTGAAGTCAGTTCACCGCACTCTAAGAGAAGTGTCGGACCGGCCACCCGGACTTCCTTTTAAGCAAAGAACCAACAAGCTGGATAAAATCTGTTGCACTTTACTAACCACGCAACGGTTCCTTTCAGAATAAAAGCTGAACTCACTGACCCTCCGGGTCCATCTGACGCTGTCAACCAACTGTCGCTTTTTACCTGGAGACAATCCAAAGACTAGTCTGTCGTACAGCTGATGCTGTTTCATCGGCTCCGGTACCGAAAGAGGGGTCCGAGGACCTGGCATTCTGGATCTGTACGGAGGTCTCATCAAGGATATGTGTGGAGCGACAACATGGCGTCTCATGTGTTTATGAAACTCCGATCATAGCTTAAGAGCAAAACATCACAGCATCACTCAGACTTGCTTCTCCGGATACGAGAGTTCTGATGACAGCATCACTCACACATACACCATCCATTTCACGTCTCATTCACACCAAGATCCCTTCATCACTCAGAGTTTAGTTAGTCTTGTTTAAAATTGTATAGAAATAAATCTTCTTAAACATTTTAAAGGTGACTGTCTTCTGGTGTCTCTCAGTTAATACGAAGTGTTACATAATCCCTGCAATAAAAGTTCCAATCTTCTGGTTGAAAGTACCCAAAGATCCATAAAATTGATTTAATATTTTCTATGGAATCTCACATCTTATGGTTCATTAAATAGATGTAAATTAAACCCTTGCATTGGTTATTTTCCTGTTTTCTCCCTTACACGGCTCTGCTACTACAGCCGATATTAAACGTCTGTCTCTCAGCACCGTGGGTGAGTGACAGAGAGAGAGGCTGATTCTCCAGCAGCAGAACAGGATTATGTAACGTGAGGAAATATGGGTTTTCTGTGCCAAAGGTCATTTGACTCAGCTGGGTCAAAGCTGGGTCGCTGAGAACTTTCACCCACAGATTGAGACCTTTTGCAGACATGAAGTCTGCAAGAGTCTGCTGGAAACCATAACATCTGCCACCTGCAGCTTTGTACAAGAAGATGGGTTCCCAGGAAATGTAGTCATAACAAGTCTTGAACTTCCTTTTCTCTATTTTAATGATAAAGATTAATCATTCTCATTTTGCTCATTATAAATGTGTTTTAATCAAATGAATGATTCTTATGCTTTGGGTAATTATAATGGATTAATGAATCCATACTTGATTAAATAATGTTTGAGGATGTTTGTTAACGACCTTCACACACACTCAAGCACACACACACTCAAACACACCCACACACAGATTCTCACAGTAAACTCCAAAACACATTTGCTGACGTACACGTTTTGCTTTGAGAAGAGAAAGGTTTTGGTAAGTTTCAGTTTTATGATTCAGTTCGTGTTGGACAACGAAAGAGAGAGGACCTGAAGAAACCAAAGGGGGGACAGAGCCGATCGGCTCATTTCTCTCCCCCCCCCCCCTCACGCTGTTCCTGTCAGCCAGACAGAATAGCTGAATCGCAACTTCTAATGCAGACTCATACCGAGTCTTTTGATTTCTGAGTGAACTAAACTTAACAAAACGCATCTGCAAACGTGTTTCCATCAACGTGTACCGAGGGCAACTCTGGACCGGGCTCGCAGGAGACCTACGTCTCCTCTGCCAGCCGCTGGTGTCACCTGGATGAACATCACCATCGCTGGTGTCACCTGGATGAACATCACCATCGCTGGTGTCACCTGGATGAACATCACCATCGCTGGTGTCACCTGGATGAACATCACCATCGCTGGTGTCACCTGGATGAACATCACCATCCTCTGGCGGCCCGGATCTAAAAGAGGGTCCGACTTTCAGTGAGGCAGAACACGGAAGTTAGCGTTTGATGCAGTTTTTCAATAAGACCTAAGTTTATCCAAACCATCACTTCACTCAGACACCTGTTTCTTCCTGAAGCAAAATCTGACACACACACGCATTCATCTCACCTCATGTTCAATCTTCACACATTCACCACAAGGTCCATTTGAGCAAGAACAGCATATCAACTGTTAAAGATTGTCCCACAAAGTTGCCAATGTTGATTGTTGTTTCATATGATTGTCATTTCAAAATCATTAGTTTAATTTGAAGAATTAAAACTTTTAACTTTCAAACTTGTTTCTTCATTGAACTGAAACACAGACCCACGGATATTATCGACAGTTTATCGATGAAAACAACCTTTGAGTCTTCTTAAAACTATACAATTTGTGATATTAATTTAATAAAATTAATATCACAAATTAATATGTAGAATGGTCCCTCTTTCATAAAAGAGCATAAACCATAACGCTACATTAATTGGCAGAGCCTAATTTAGGTTCACAACAATTACAACATCAAATGGATTCAGAAACTTGGGTTGGACAGGTTTATCACTCAGCCGATTAATCGGGCTGAATTTACCATTTCATCAGCCCATAACCCTCTTTACAAGACCCGATGTAAAGTCAGACACTTCTGCAGGCAGCCTGCCGCTTGGGGCACGGACCCCAATCCAAAACATCGGGAGTGTTTTCCTTCGAGTAAAAGCTAAGGCTTCTCCCTTGGTGTGTGAAAACCCTACAGGTGTGTATGTAGTGTGAAATAAAGTACAGTATGAAATAATACTTGGCTGAGTACACAAAAAAACAAGCCGTGTGTGTGTGTGTAATGTGGGCACACACACATTAATAAAATAATGTAGGGCTCCAAGTCTCCAAGAGCAGCACGGCTCATATCCGCCTGCGTTTAGCTCATAAAGGAGGACACGGCGGACTTTCTCTAACCTAAACGTTCATTCACACCAAACATCTAAAACCAAGTTTTAGGGAGCTTAGCATTGTGTGGAGCAGCAAAATGTACCCACAATGTGGAAATGCCCACACATGGTAACGTTAAGAAATGTCCAAATAAACCTATAAAACAGGTACACTCACACATTTTTGCTCTCTGATTGTCTGTTAGCTTACACACAGTCAGAACGTCTGGATTATAATCTACGAGTCGATCCAAACCGGCCACGGTACGGAACATTTCAGGCTGGGCCCTGAAGCAGGACGCTGTGCTACTTATGAGTCGATTTGGGGACACATCAAGTTCTGCAGTTAACATAGAGCTAGACAGGAAATCTCACACCCTATCAGTGTAAAACCTCCGGTAATTTTTCAAAATAAGACTATTGCAGAGATGCATTTCCTTATCTATGTAGATGAAGTCAATGCGTGTAACCCAACAGCTTATTTAGTCCCAGAATCATTGGAGAAGTGCAGCGGTGTGTTTCTCATGGCTTTAATCCAGGCAGCGATAGATGACAACAGCGATATCACACAGGATCCCCTTCTTCTACTTGGTTTAATGGCGGATGGCTTAAACAAACACTGAATGTGGAATAACCAAACTACACACGAGCAAGTCCGTTTTAAATAAAAGGCATCAGTGGTATTCATTACTTGTGGTATAGTCAGCATTTTTAAAATCTATTCAGGATTTATTTTTTCTTGTTGTTTATTCATTTTTCTTATTTTTATTCTCCTTTTTTCTCCTGTAATACGTGTCATCGCTGCTGTGACGTCTAGCTTTCCCCACTGAGGAACAATAAAGGGATTTTCTATTCTATTCATCTATCTGCAGCCTTTCCACTTCCTGTTTACTGCAGGTTAAATCTTTTCTCACGGGCCAACAACAAAATAAAATATCATTTTATCTTAAATGACAATGCAACATCTCACCTGTTAACTTTCATGTTTTGGAGCAGAAAAAGAGCATAAAAGCAACATATTTAAAGCTCAGTTTGCTCCACTGGTTTACTGTGATGCTCACCTGTTCCAGCCAGATACCTGCATCATGGGGTTGATCTGAGCTGAGGAGGAGACTCCTGTTGTTTTGTTCATCTTCATCATAATAATGACAACATTAGATGACAACAGGTGCTCACATAGGTTTGTGCTGATGAACATGTCTGAGCAGCTTGACCACGTTGTTGTGTGTCGGGGAGGAAACACGACCACAGAGCCGTGCTGGTTTGAGCGTGTCGCTGCTCGCTGGAGTTATATCAGCTCTGTCTGGACGTTAGTTGGAAAACTTTCTCTTTCAGTCGTGAACACATTACTGAGCGGCTAGAATCTCCGTTTCTGGGCTTCAGCTTCAGAAAACAGCTGAGTGAACTCGGCGCTGAGTGAGAGGAGTGTTTAGTTTGTCCGAGACAGCGGAGCTGCAGATACCGGCAGCAGACACTGGAAAAAACACAAAGGAGGGGGCACTTTGGCTCCGCGCTAACGCCACAAAGCATCATGGGAGTTGTAGTCTATGCTGTAAAATCGGCCAGTGGGTCAGTTTTAATATATTATTGATATTTATCTCGTGGGCCACATAAAAATGCTCCGTGGGCCTTGTGTCTGACACATGTGGAGTAAAGAGTAAACCGCCCCAATGTCTTTCTGTGCCGCTAATGCCTCTAGCGTTCATTCAACTAAGGCTCTTTGACCCACCTTGCTCCCTCTGAGAATGTGGTACCACACTGAGGTGCCTCCAAAGTCGATGTGGAAGTCTGTATAGCAGCCCTGAACACTCATAAGGCAGTACCTGTGGGAGACAGTGGACATGACAAACCTGACACACTTCCACATCCAGAGGAAAGAGGACAACACCTTACTTCTGCACTTTGGGGTATTGCATGTCAGTGATGGAGTTGGTGGAGTCTTTCTGCTTCTCCTTCAGATGACGAGGCCACATGTTGTCCACCCAGTCGATGAGATCCACCTACACCCAGAAAAGCAGAGGCAACAGTCACAACTCGGTCTTCTCCTGCATTAGTGGTTGTAACAAGGTCCGTACCGTGGCCGGTCTCTTCACTAAGCTCTCCAGCTTGGTGTGGCTGAACTCAAGACTGATGACATTATAGAGCTTCTCTCTCTGAGGGGGTGGTGTCTCATAGTAACGTGTCCACTGGGCCATGGACATCTCCGTCCCCTTCTGAGTGCTGACATCCATCACGTCTATCATGCGCCTGCTGCCTGCAAGGAAGGTACTAGTGTCAACATGCAAAGTCACACCGGACTTATTTTATTCTCCTTCTTCCAGGACTGATGGTGCTTTCACATCTGGGCCAGCACAGACCACTGGGGAGCTTATAAACGGTTCACATCTAGGTGGCCTTGGACTTGTCCATGCTCACCTGGTCGGTTTTTCAGCCCACATACCAAGGTGGTCTGCTTCAGGCTACACAGGTACAACTCACCCACTGAAACTGACTGGTCAGCTCAAATACTCGCCTACCGTCACGGGGAGCCTCCGAAAAAAAAAAAAAGAAGAAATAAAACCATCAAAGCGCCTCTCAAGATAAAAATCCCGAAACGCTTCACAAAAAACAATTAAGGTATAAAAAAGATTTTAAAAAATATTTAAAAACATGTTTAAAGAGAGAGAAATAAAACAGAAAATGTCATAAAATATAAAACTATAAGGAAAGGAGAGAGAAAATAAATAAAGAGGGAAATCAGTGGATCCCGGGAAAGGAGGAATAAGAGCAGAACAAGGAGAGGGAGGTGATGAAGGTCCCACCAAAGCCTGAACAGGTGAGTTTAAAGGAGACCACTGAGTCCACTGATCTCAGGCTCAGGGGGAGAGAGGTCCAGAGTCTGGGGGCCACAGCAGCAGATGATCTGTCACCTTTGACCTTTAGCCTGGTGCTGCACAACCAGTAGGCTTTGGTCACTGGACCTCAGGGACCTGCTGGGGGTGTAGGGACTAAGAAGATCACCAATGTAAGATGGTGCTTGTCCATGTAAGGCCCTATAGACCAGAACCAGGATCTTGAAATGAACCCTGAAGTTGACTGGCAGCCAGTGAAGCTGGAGGAGAAGCGGGGTGATGTGGGTGTGTTTGGAGGACTTGGTCAGAAGCCGAGCACAGGCGTTCTGAACCACCTGTAGACGGTTCAGGGAGGTTCTGCTCAGACACGTGAAAAGAGAGTTACAGTAGTCTAAGCGTGAGGAGATGAAGGTGTGGAGAACTGTCTCAAGTTCAGAGCGGGACAGAACGGGACTCAGCTTAGCAACGTTCCTGAGATGGAAGAAGGAAGAGCCAACAAGAGAACTGACATGAGAATCCAGGGTGAGAGCTGGGTCAAAGGTCACGCCAAGATTCCTGACAGAAGGTTTGGTGTGGGAAGCAAGCTGACCAAGAGAGTCTCTGACTTTGGGAACCAGCTTGTCTGGGACACAGATGAGGATCTCAGTCTTATCTTCATTCAGCTGAAGAAAGCTCCCACCACCCAGGTTTTGATAGAGTCTAAGCAGGTGTGTAACAGCTGCAGCTTAGACATCTCATGGGGCTTAAAGGAGACGTCAGATGTCAAAGCGCCATAAATGTTTCAGCCCTTTGGAAGAAGTGGTAGCATCCACCAACAAACACAAATAACAAAAGAACTTACCAACAAACATCTTCACATCATTCACAGTGAACTCTGGATCTGGCATCCTACAAACAAACATCAACACGACAGGGTTCAAACTCTGGCCTGGATATCATCAACTGAAAGGAAAAGCTACAGAACACAGGAACAGCTAGCTAAACGAAACGCTTACTTGATACCCAGCCCATTGAGACTTTCAAAGAGGATGGGATCCCTCAGACCATTTCTCTGGATAAACTCGTAGGAGAAGTCTGAAGAACACAAATGGAGGGTGAATGTGGTTTATAGCACACAGAAAAGCATAAAGCAGGATAACATTTCAGCCACTTCACTTCTATCCTGGAAACTTTTAGATGTTTAAGCAGAATGCCACCACTGCAGGTCTGCAAGAGAGGAAGCCAGTCTGCTGGTTACTGACTGATACGAACTTGTATGAGGATCAAATGCTTTTATTAACTCATTTGCTGCCAGCGTTTCTCACCGTTTTTACTGTTTTTTAACCCCAAAATTCCACTATCTCCGCTCCCGCTTTCCGCTGCCGCTCGTTTCCGAACTCAATTTTTACTGGTACCCGGTCTACAACGGCTCCGCTCCGGTGCGGAGACCTGAGGTGGGCAAACAGGCATGCGCAGGATTTTCGAGATCTTGCGATACAGTCCGAGCAATAAACGCGGAAGTTAGATCCAAACACCCGTTGTGTGGGAGAAGCATCGGCATGAACTGTTTAATCTGCCCATCATTTGTGTTGAGAGATCAGCAGTGTTTGGATCAACAAAGGGTGACTACTTTGATAGTGGAAACTGTATTTATGGCTTACTTTTGTGCATTTAAACTTCAGCCGCCATTGATAGTTGTTAAAAGTTGTTAAACCTGTGCATATGAAACAAAAAACGCCTTTTGTTTATCAATTGATTGTGAAATAACGGAAGTTGTGCTTGCTCCCTTTCCTGTTGGGCGGTTGTGATTTCTGTCCCTTGACTGCGGAGGTGCTCCGGCGTCCGGCAAAAATAGAATCGATCCTACTTTTGCCGGATGGCGGAACGGTGGGCGCCGCACGGCCACAATAGTGGAACAGCTCTGATTGACTAAACGGGACCGTTTTTGCTGCGGAGTTCGTACCGGAGCGGAGATAGTGGAGTTTTGGGGTAAGAGTCACAGAACGTTGCGCGCTAGGATGATGTCGACGAAAAAGCAACCAAAACAAAGCGGAGACTCACCTCTTACATCAGGAAGAACGCGCGTTTCAAGCTTTATCCGTTCTTTCATAATCCGTTGTTGAATTGTGATCGGCAGAAGCTTTTCCGGTTCGCACCACACTTTTTTTACAGCAGCGGCCCAAAACGATCTCCTGACACATGGATTTTCTGCTTCCTGATCACGTGACGTGACGTATGCAGGTGAAGATCGGCTTTAGAGCTGGGATGTTTGTTCTCTCGGCGCGGGGGCTCGTTCCGATGCCCAAACAGTAAAAAAAATGCAAATGGCGACTTTAGTCGTCATTAGCACTGAACGGTTGGATCTAAAATGACGACTTTAGTCATCAATGGCAGTGAATGAGTTAAAGGTAGACTATGGAACACTCTGGCAAACTCTAGTGTTCAGAGGTGGTATAGCACCAACAGGACTAATTTTCCATCAGTTGGCATGCTGGTTCACTGCTGACACGTTCCAGCAGCATGTTCAGAGACAAGTCGTACAGAACAAGGACTCATTTCTACTCTAAACTTTTTTACTGTTAGAACATCTTCTGGGCTCAGAATCAGCTGCTTGACTTGTCAAGTCCTCTATATTCCACAGTCCCAACCTCGCCTTGCTGAGCAGACTTTTTAGTGCAATGGTGCCCTCTAGTGGCTGGTAGATGTAAACAAAAACGCAGTGTCGTGCCGACAACATAAATTAGATTCTGTCTTAAATACAGCTTTTAAAGGAGAAACTGTACATTTACCTCTGAATACCCTATAGAGGTTTTATTTTTTTAAATATAACTTGTTATTCAAATGTTCCACATTCCAACTTTAACAAATATATTAAGTTCATTCAGAAGACTTGGTACGTCCACTGCTGGCCCCAACTAAATTTGTTCAAGGGTTGGAGTTTTTCCCAACAGACATTGAGGGCCAGGTGCTCTTCTAAAAAACGGTTAATTTATTAACTTATTACCATTTAAAGTCCCACTCTAATAATCTTTTTAGCACACTGAGTTGCGTTTACAGGGTATATACAGCAATCCTTAAGTAAAATTTACTACTTTTTAATACTTTTTTTACTACCTTAAGAATTTTTTTTAAACCATCACAACACTAAATTGCAAGTGTTAATCAGCGACCTATTTACACATATTTTAACATATATAACATACAAAAAGAATAGACTTAGAGACTCAATGATGTTGACAACGTATTGCACATATTTATTTTAATTAGAAAATAAGCCAGGCACTTCTTTTCAGCGGTTCAGACAGTTGACCACGGGGCCTGAAATGATGCAGAACGACCTCTGAATATGACGTCATCATTATGTGACCGGATATGCTAAAGTAGGGCTGCTCGATTATGGCAAAAACAATAATCACGATTATTGTGACTGAAATTGAGATCTCGATTATTTTTCAATTTATGTAGATTTTTTTTGTTGTTGTTTTTATTCAGTCATAAAACTGCTCAGGGCAAAAATAAACAAAGAGACAAGATGATCACTAAAAGAACTCCTGATTCCCAGTATAAAAAGACCAATATACTTATAGCAAATGACCCAAGGGCTATAGACCTTTGTTTAACTCATTTAAGTCTAACCAGTACAGACCCAAATACCAATATCTTGCAAATACGGACAACAAGAATTATACAGTGGCATTTATAACAAATAAATGCAAATAAATTGATGTTCACAAAATTTTGCATAACATTTATTTAGTCGTGTCAAGGTGCTGTAGGAGAGTGCACTAGCACCGTGTCCTCAGAGAGATTATTTATTATTTATCAGCGTGAGGAACTTATTTCTACCTTATTTATAAACTATTTATTTACAAGTTCATCAGTTAATGTAATAATTGTCCCAACCACAGCTGCACCCCCCACCCCCCAACCCAGTCTCACAGCAATCAGGGGCAAGCTGCACGTGTGTTTAGCACGCCGCACGCGCACATTTAGCCATTTTTATCGGCTCAGGAGTCCGCAGGTACGGTGTGTGTGTCACTCACTCTGGTTACTCCAACAGGGAGCCGGCTCTGAGAGCCGTTTCTTTAGCGACTGACACATCACTACATCATTCCCTTTCCTAATGTCCTGAAGAACGGTCCGGAGCGCAGGCGGAGTGTTTAGCTAACCTGCAGGAAATGTCGACGACAGTTATCCAGAAAGTAGCTAAGGGTTACCAGAGATGTTTCTGAGGTGTTCGCTAGGTACTTTTAGATTTAAAAAGAAGGGGGTCTGAAGCTGCTAGAAATAGCGTCAAAGTCGCTAAGTTAACTTGGCAACACTGGGAGGAGCGCTTCATTTGCAACTCAAGGCAGCGCAAGTGGGAGGAGCAAATAATCGGCTTGCTTTGTTTTTATAATCGTTCAAAACATTTCATTCGGAATACATTACTATGTCGATGTTCAGAATACGACATCTGATAGTCTGAAAAAATAATACCTAATTTGGAAAAAATAATACCTCTGAGACCAAATTTAACACTTTTAATGGCCTTAAATTTGACAATTTTTATCACTTTTTAATACTTTTTAAAACCCCGCGGACACCCTGGTTTATGTATGTTATGGAAATTTTAGATTTCATTACTTTAAGCCTATTAACAAATGTATTACCATATGCCTGAAGCACACACACACACACACACACACACACACACACACACACACACACACACACACACACACACACACACTGTCTCTTCCCGTCAAGACCTCTCTCCCATTCACACGCTCACCTCTTGTTCTTTCCTTATCTCAGGTTATAAAATAAACTTGCAAGCTGAACTCAGGGCAGTTGCCTCATTGCTCTGCCGCAAATTGTAATTTGGTTTACTGTCTGCTTTATTGTGTCTCTGCAGCACATTCTTACACCCAAAGCGTCAAATAATGACGTGTGTGACCAAGCGTCAAAATATGACAATTAGGGAGCCCCAGCGCGTCGGGAGAGGATGCGGATGTTGACTTTATATTTCATCATCAGGCTGACGCAGTGATAGCTTGCTCCTGATGTACTGTTGTGTCCCATTTTTTCTATTCTTTCCCTTTCTGCAGGTGTAGAAGCAGACTCTTGTTCATTATTGTTTATTTTTGTGGAACCCCACCCCCTTCCCCCCTCTCCCCACCTTTTGTCTCTTCCTTTCTCTTTCACCTCTGTCTCCGTGTCTGGTTGGAATTGCAAAGCATTCAAAAACAATAACAATAAAGTTTTAAGTATCAGGCGTGACATTAAAAGCAAACGCTTTGATGCTCCACCTGAGAGTAAATCTGTAAGGCTTGTCACCAGCATTCAGACATCAATTCTGTTTGCTTCACAGCCAGACAGGACACAGGGAAAAAAAAAGAAAAAAAAAAAGAAGGAATACTTTGAGGAGCTCCTCAATCCCACCTATGCGCATTCCAAGGAGGAGCCAGAGCCGGGAGACCTGGGGATGGACGGTCCAATCTCTGGGGCAGAAGTTGCTGAGGTAGTCAAACAACTACACAGCGGCGGAGCCCCGGGGGCGGATGAGATTCGTCATGAGTATCTCAAGGCTATGGATGTTGTAGGGCTGTCGTGGTTTACACGTCTCTGCAACATTGCGTGGTCATCGGGGGCAGTTCCTGTGGAGTGGCAGACCGGGGTGGTGGTCCCCATCTTTAAGAAGGGTGACCTGAGGGTGTGTTCCAACTATAGGGGGATCACACTCCTCAGCCTCCCTGGAAAGGTCTACTCCAAGGTACTGGAGAGGAGGGTCCGAGCAATAGTTGAATCTCAGATTGAGGAGGAGCAATGTGGTTTTCGTCCTGGCCGTGGAACTGTGGACCAGCTCTATACCCTTGCAAGGGTGATGGAGGGGGCATGGGAGTTTGCCCAACCAATCCACATGTGCTTTGTGGATTTGGAGAAGGCTTATGACCGTGTCCCCGGGGGCACCCTGTGGGGGACGCTCCAGGAGTATGGGGTGGGTGGCTTTCTGTTAAGGGCCATTCAGTCCCTTTACCAGAGGAGCGTGAGTTTGGTCCGCATAGCCGGTAGTAAGTCGGACCTGTTCCCGGTGAGGGTTGGACTTCGCCAGGGCTGCCCTTTGTCACCGGTTCTGTTCATTACCTTTATGGACAGAATTTCTAGGCGCAGCCGTGGAGTGTGTCAAGTTTGGTGGCAGGAGAATCTCGTCTCTGCTTTTTGCGGATGATGTGGTCCTCCTACCTTCATCCAGCTCTGACCTTCAGCTCTTGCTGGGTAGGTTCGCGGCCGAATGTGAAGCGGCTGGGATGAGGATCAGCACCTCCAAATCTGAGACCATGGTTCTCGACCGGGAAAAGGTGGCTTGCCACCTCCGGGTCGGGGGAGAGGTCCTACCTCACGTGGAGGAGTTTAAGTATCTCGGGGTCTTGTTCACAAGTGAGGGTAGGAGGGATCGGGAGATCGACAGGCGGATTGGTTCGGCGTCTGCAGTGATGCGGACGCTGAGCCGATCTGTAGTACTGAAGAGGGAGCTGAGCCAGAAAGCCAGGCTCTTGATTTACCAGTCGACCCAGGTAGGGCTGGGCGATATGGACCAAAACTTATATCTCGATATCTTTAAGCTGAATTCCGATATACGATATATATCTCGATATTTTTCCTCCTGTAAACTGTTGACAAGTTAACTCAGTTCAAGCTCTTGAGAAATTATATACATAAATCAGTAGGTTAATGTATTGATTCTTGTCAAACTTTAACCGTAGTGCCTATTCTCTACCAGTCTGAGCTTTAGTAACACAGGTACAGCTGTCTGCTAACACACACACACACACACACACACACACTTGAGAGCCAGAGGTGTATCAAATGTCCCACAGGCACTTTTTAATTATATATTTATAATTCATGTAAAATTATTTAAATTTCATAGAGGTGGCCCATATTGTATAAGTCTTGTCCAGAGAAAAAAAATCCATCATGTTAAGCTAAATGTACGATGATTTAATTGCATCTACTGAAGATCACATGGGTCATGCACCATGGAGTTATTAGTTATTAGAAAAACTAGTTATTAACTAGTTGTTAGTTATTAGTTAGCAGTGTTGGCTCATGTCAGCGATTATACTGTAATGATTCAGAGTCTCTGGTTGCTCTTTTATGAGTGTTATTTTCGGGCTACTGTCGCCATAACCCACACCTTACAAACTCAACTTTTTCATCGGAATCACTCGTAACGGAGTATTTACTAGCATAGCAAACCAGAGCGGAAAAAAAACGGAACCGGAACAACATTGCTCACCCGTTGAGTTCGCCTTCAAAATAAAACGGTAACCCTATAGTTTACTATTCAAACCCTTACAATATGTTTCAGGTCATTTGGCCACTCCGGCTTTCCGTAGCCGTTTCCTCATTACACAGGGGAGGGAGGGGTTTGGCTCGTCTCTCCGCACAAGCAGGATGGAAAACAGAACTCCGTTGGCGTTGAACGTCCCCAAATAATTAAAAATCAGGACACCAAATGCAAAGTTTAGAGCAGCACATTTATCCAGAGGCTCTCAGACTGAGCAAACTAGTGAGAATACACGTAATAACCACTTAGAGACGGAGCAACATGTCGCTAGCATAGCGGCTAATCGCTAGCATAGCAGTTTGGCCAGTTATATCGATATAAAGTCATCTTATATCTTGTTTAGAAATTATACCGATATTTAAAGAATATCGATATATCGCCCAGCCCTAGACCCAGGACATGTTGGAGAGGTTACATCTCCAATCTGGTCCGGGAATGCCTTGGGGTCCTGGAGCTCCCTAGTTGGGATGCTGCCACCGCGACCCGGATAAGCGGAGGAAGACGACGACGACGATGATCTACGTCCCAATCCTCACCTATGGTCATAAGCTTTGGGTAATGACAGAAAGAACGAAATTGCAAATACAAGCGGCCAAAATGAGTTTCCTCCGTAGGGTGGCCGAGCTACGCCTTAGTTCGGACATTCAGGAGGGACTCGGAGTAGAACCGCTGCTCCTCCGGATCAAAAGGAGTCAGTTGAGGTGGTTTGGGCATCTGGTCAGGATGCCTCCTGGGCCTGGTCTGGAGGTTGGTGTGGAATTTATTCTAAAACTCTCCTAGTGTCTTTTAAAGCACTGCATGGGATAGCTCCATCTTATTTAACCACTCTGTTACAACCACATATCTGGACAGGGATGCTCCATTCGGAGGATATTCTGCTGCTCTCTATGCCCAGATCACACCTAAAGATGAGGAGACGGGGCTTTCTCTGTGGCAGGTCCGAGGGTCTGGAATGAGCTACTGTTGTCTACCACTCCAGTGATTTGGCTGAAGACGTGTTTGTATGACCTGGTGGTTAGTTTGTAAGGTGCTATATAAATAAAGACTGAGTCAGGTTTAAGAGTTTAAAGTAGTTTCTGGTCATCCTGTGGTTGCCTACCTTTCCCCTCCATACGGAGGATTCGGTTCGAGCTAAACCGCTCGCTGATCACTTTTTCCTCCAGGTTAAACATCCTCCTTCCATCGATCTCCTCATCAGAGATGCCATCGTCATGGTAACGTCTTCGGGTACCAGCTCGCTGTAGGGATGCAAAAGAAGGTAATAAGTAGGTGTGTGATTAAAACTGCAGAGTAAGCTACGTTGTGGTCATGGGTGGCGCCAGGTGGTAGCTAGATTGGGCTAAGCAACGGCTTAGCAACCCCAACTCTTAAACGCCCCCCGACGGCCCGGAGAGTAGCGCGACCAGACTCTGTCCCGCACCTTTGACCGTCTCTTGTTTCGTGTTTAAGTCTTGCATAAACAGTGTAGAGAAAGTTGTGGCTGGCATCAAACCAGGAGGCGGGACATAAACGCAGGTCCGTAGCGTGTGGAGCGTTCCCGAACCATCAAAACGAATGAGTTGAACAACACTTGTGTCTGCACCGAGTCTCTGTGATGTTTCTGAATCATTTCTCCATGTCACGGTGAGGAGTCTGATGTGAAATGGTGCAGAAAATCCGAGACTCGCATAAAACATGTTGGTCAAAAGCAGGTGTCCCACTCATTAGACAGGTTCATGCTATAACCCAAAGCTTATAACCCAGAGGTGCTGGGCTGTGGCTAAACCCTGTTACAGCACATTACAGAGATGCTGAGAGGATGAACAGAAGCCTAGACTTGGTCTCAGAATTTTGACAAATGACATATTTAAGTCAGTGACGTTTTCATCTCTTAAATATTTAGAGATTTGTCATCATTTTAGAATAAATACCATTTTATTTCTACAGTTGGAAGAAAATGGTTATTTATTTCAACGGGATGTTGATATTAGTGGAACATTAATCAAAAATAAACAAATGGATCTGAAAATATTACTGGTACTTTTACTATTCTGTTGTGGAAATTCAGTTGAAATGTTATAAGAAAACTCTGATAAACTGGTTAGACCTGCACATTTTTACTGAATCTGACTTGGATTTAAAAAAAGACTTGACTGTGTGATTACAGCTAAAGTTACTCGGAGCCACCGTAGAAGCGTTGACCTGGAACTGTAAGATAGTAGGAAAGCTTTAATTCAGATAGATGCAACATATCTAATAGAGCTGAAACAACTAATCGATTTAATCGATTATAATCGATTATTAAAATAGTTAACAACTTTTTTAGTCATCGATTAGTTGTTTAATAATCATATTTTACTGCATAAAGTCTATTTTTACCACAATCTGACATCGATTACAAGCTGTTAAATTTGCCGCCAGTGTGTGGCAGTAATGAGGCACTGATCTACCAGTGGAGCCGTAGAAGAAGAAATGAGCCAATGAGTGCCCTCGGTTTTCATGACGTATCACGTTACTGACGCTCATCTTGCTGTGAGAGATGGCGGAACAAGAGGAAATACGGAAGAAAAATAGAAGCGACAAAACTGAAGAGAAACCGAGTAGGACCTGAGAAACCCCGGACAAAAACCTCACGAGTATGGGAGCACTTCACTCTAGATGCCTTGTAAAGACGGGTGACCTGCAAAATATGCAAAAACCATCTAGCATGGCACGGAAGCACGACGTCCCTAAGTGAACATTTGAGACGAAAGCATGTGGGGGCTGATGCAGCAGAGGAAGAGCACCGCGGTCAAGTGAGCCGTCATTTGGAAGAGCCAGCCCGGTAAGTAACAGAAAATAAACAAGCTAACGCAGATCAAATTTGGGAGCTGAGTTCGTTATAGTGGATGTTAAACATGTTTTTTTTGCCGCGTCAGTCTACGGTGTTCTACTTCTGATTGACTAGATGCAATCGTGAATCTCCTCCGTGTTGTGAATCATGCGCTTGCCAAATTCAGCACGTCTGTTTATAAGAATGTTCTCGTTAAGAGAAAAACGGCACAAACCCATAACTATGTTCCTCATTCAAAAAAGGACAACTCCACGGAGAAAAATATACAGACGAGCTGTGTCCAGTAGGGCTGTCGCGGTAACCGCAAAAATGAAATATCGCGATATGAAGAAGCCCACCGCGCTGCATCATGGGCCACCGCGATTACTGAACTTGGTTCAACTCAATGATGCATGTTGAGAAGGATGGCTGCACTGGTATCAAAACGAAACGTTACTTCGCTCCTGTGGGAGCGCTTTGGTTTTCAGTACGTCAGCTGCTGCGCAGCCAGAGTCCTTGGCCGAGACAGAGCTGCCACCAGCGGCAAAAAATAAATAAATAATAAACGCTCGGAGACCTGCTGAAGTCCCGGACAAGCACTGCTTCTGCAACCGTCCCGAAGAGAGTTTGAGCCGAGCTGGAGCTCACTCGCTACCTGCAGGTGGAATGCATCCACCCTAAAGAACCCCCCTGACATGGTGGAGTAACAACCGGGAGAGATTCCCTTTGCTCGCCAGAGTCGCACGCAAGTTGAGTTCGGAAGCGAGCGGGGCCGGACCGGAGCGGAGGGGAGCGGAGGTAGTGGAATTTGGGGTAAGTGCAACGAGCGCACCTCCGAGAGGGTTTTCAGTGTTGCTGCAAATGTTGCCACCCCTCTCAGATCCTCTCTCAAACCGTATATGGTTAACATGCTGGTTTTCCTTGTATGTAACAAGGACGTGACCGAGCTATAAATCACCGTCATTCGTGTGTGTGAAAGTGAAAGTGAAATGATAGTGCGCCCGCCCCCCGGCGCGCGCGCGCCCGGTACATGTAATTTTTTATGCTTGTTTCTAAACAACTAAACAAAATGGGGACTTGTTTCTTATTTGTTAGATGCTGCAGCCAAATTTGCATTTAAAAGTTTAACCTTCTCCTGAATTTTGTTGTTTTTAAGTTCAGTCGGACTCCGACTGTCGGAGAAACGAACGTTACTGCGATCTGTGTTGTTACTGCCCTTTGATCTGCATTCAGTAAAGCGTTATAAAAGAAGGCACGGCAATTTTTAACCTTTTTTAAATGTGTAAACATTATGTTTAGATAGTACTGCAATAAAAAAAAGGACTGCAATAATATCGCATACCGCAATATTAAGCCACCCTGAATCACCGCAGGGGGAATTCCTCAACCGGGACAGCCCTAGTGTCCAGGTGAATATAACGCGGCATAGTTGTACGCTTTCAATTTTTAAATACAGGAGAAATTCAGAAAAAGTCTTTTTTTTTTACTATTAAAAGGCTGTTTTACTGTCTAACGCTGTAAAACGTCTCACAACACATTTTTATCATGTTTCTTAAACAGTATTACACAAAATAAACATTTTTCACATTTCTCTAGCTAATTTAAACACTCCCGATTCAGTAAAAACCTCATGAGCTTCTTACTTAGAGCTTTTTAATAGTAAAAAAAATTTGACTTTTTTTCTGAATATCTCCTGTTGTGGGCTATTTTGTAGAACGTAACCCTCAAAATTAATGATCACTGTATATTGTTAATTAATTCAAATAATATAATATTAATTTAGTGTTGTAGTGTGTGTGCTGCTTTATTTTATATGTGTACTTATTTCAGTCTATTTGTGTTTCTTATGCAGAAAAAAAGAAGCAAGGATGGACAACTACATGGGGAACAAGACACTCACCCCCCAGCAATTCATACCACTTACAAACTCTATTCTAAACATGCTGGTAAAAGACATGAGGCCACTATCCATGGTGGAAGGAGCAGGCTTCCAGCTAATGCTAAAAAATTATTCTGGACTGATATTTTGCACTGTTTAGCTCATTTTATACTGCTGACTGTGTTCATGTGCAATAAAATAGATTGCAGTCAACTGCACAATTCTCTTATGTTTTTTTTTCTTAACTGAAATGCATCCATCACTTGTATAGGTTAAATAGCTAAACAATAACAAACCGATTAATCGATTAATCGAAAAAAATAATCGACAGATTAATCGATTATGAAAATAATCGTTAGTTGCAGCCCTAATATCTAATAACAATAATTACATATATATCTAACAGTGACACTGAAAGGCAGGATCAAATGTTCACCTATACTTCAGTTTGTTGCACTGGACTTTCATCTTGTCCCACCCGCGCCGCCGGGGCGCAGCAACCCCAAATACTGGCCGAGCAACTGCTGCTAAAAAATCCTGGAGCTGCCCATGGTTGTATTCAACACCTGTAGAGACGTGTCGCTCTGAGAACCTGTAGGTGCATCTCTACCACTGACCTGGGCCCCATTCCTCCTCGTCGGCTCTTGGACCAGCTGGGCAGTACTCAGCTTTACCTTCACCCACAGAGCCCAGCCTCTAGTCAGCCTCTAGTCAGTAGAGCAGGATCAGCTAGCTTTCACCCACAGAGTCTAGCCTCTAGTCAGTACAGCAGGGTCAGTTAGCCCTCACCCACAGAGCCTAGCCTCTAGTCAGCCTCTAGTCAGTAGAGCAGGATCAGCTAGCTTTCACCCACAGAGTCTAGCCTCTAGTCAGTACAGCAGGGTCAGTTAGCCCTCACCCACAGAGCCTAGCCTCTAGTCAGCCTCTAGTCAGTAGAGCAGGATCAGCTAGCTTTCACCCACAGAGTCTAGACTCTAGTCAGCCTCTAGTCAGTACAGCAGGGTCAGCTAGCCTTCACCCACAGAGCCTAGCCTCTAGTCAGCCTCTAGTCAGTACAGCAGGGTCAGTTAGCCCTCACCCACAGAGCCCAGCCTCTAGTCAGCCTCTAGTCAGTAGAGCAGGATCAGCTAGCTTTCACCCACAGAGTCTAGCCTCTAGTCAGTACAGCAGGGTCAGTTAGCCCTCACCCACAGAGCCTAGCCTCTAGTCAGCCTCTAGTCAGTAGAGCAGGATCAGCTAGCTTTCACCCACAGAGTCTAGACTCTAGTCAGCCTCTAGTCAGTACAGCAGGGTCAGCTAGCCTTCACCCACAGAGCCTAGCCTCTAGTCAGCCTCTAGTCAGTACAGCAGGGTCAGTTAGCCCTCACCCACAGAGCCTAGCCTCTAGTCAGCCTCTAGTCAGTAGAGCAGGATCAGCTAGCTTTCACCCACAGAGTCTAGCCTCTAGTCAGTACAGCAGGGTCAGTTAGCCCTCACCCACAGAGCCTAGCCTCTAGTCAGCCTCTAGTCAGTACAGCAGGGTCAGTTAGCCCTCACCCACAGAGTCTAGCCTCTAGTCAGCCTCTAGTCAGTACAGCAGGGTCAGTTAGCCCTCACCCACAGAGCCTAGCCTCTAGTCAGTACAGCAGGGTCAGTTAGCCCTCACCCACAGAGTCTAGCCTCTAGTCAGCCTCTAGTCAGTACAGCAGGGTCAGTTAGCCCTCACCCACAGAGCCTAGCCTCTAGTCAGCCTCTAGTCAGTAGAGCAGGATCAGCTAGCTTTCACCCACAGAGTCTAGCCTCTAGTCAGCCTCTAGTCAGTAGAGCAGGGTCAGCTAGCCTTCACCCACAGAGTCTAGCCTCTAGTCAGTACAGCAGGGTCAGTTAGCCCTCACCCACAGAGCCTAGCCTCTAGTCAGCCTCTAGTCAGTACAGCAGGGTCAGTTAGCCCTCACCCACAGAGTCTAGCCTCTAGTCAGCCTCTAGTCAGTAGAGCAGGGTCAGCTAGCCTTCACCCACAGAGTCTAGCCTCTAGTCAGCCTCTAGTCAGTACAGCAGGGTCAGTTAGCCCTCACCCACAGAGTCTAGCCTCTAGTCAGTAGAGCAGGGTCAGCTAGCCTTCACCCACAGAGTCTAGCCTCTAGTCAGTACAGCAGGGTCAGTTAGCCTTCACCCACAGAGTCTAGCCTCTAGTCAGTACAGCAGGGTCAGTTAGCCCTCACCCACAGAGTCTAGCCTCTAGTCAGTAGAGCAGGGTCAGTTAGCCTTCACCCACAGAGTCTAGCCTCTAGTCAGCCTCTAGTCAGTACAGCAGGGTCAGTTAGCCCTCACCCACAGAGTCTAGCCTCTAGTCAGTAGAGCAGGGTCAGCTAGCTTTCACCCACAGAGTCTAGCCTCTAGTCAGCCTCTAGTCAGTACAGCAGGGTCAGTTAGCCCTCACCCACAGAGTCTAGCCTCTAGTCAGTACAGCAGGGTCAGTTAGCCCTCACCCACAGAGTCTAGCCTCTAGTCAGTACAGCAGGGTCAGTTAGCCCTCACCCACAGAGTCTAGCCTCTAGTCAGCCTCTAGTCAGTACAGCAGGGTCAGCTAGCTTTCACCCACAGAGCCTAGCCTCTAGTCAGCCTCTAGTCAGTACAGCAGGGTCAGTTAGCCCTCACCCACAGAGTCTAGCCTCTAGTCAGTACAGCAGGGTCAGTTAGCCCTCACCCACAGAGCCTAGCCTCTAGTCAGCCTCTAGTGAGTACAGCAGGGTCAGTTAGCCCTCACCCACAGAGTCTAGCCTCTAGTCAGCCTCTAGTCAGTACAGCAGGGTCAGTTAGCCCTCACCCACAGAGTCTAGCCTCTAGTCAGTACAGCAGGGTCAGTTAGCCCTCACCCACAGAGTCTAGCCTCTAGTCAGTAGAGCAGGGTCAGTTAGCCCTCACCCACAGAGTCTAGCCTCTAGTCAGCCTCTAGTCAGTACAGCAGGGTCAGTTAGCCCTCACCCACAGAGTCTAGCCTCTAGTCAGCCTCTAGTCAGTACAGCAGGGTCAGTTAGCCCTCACCCACAGAGTCTAGCCTCTAGTCAGCCTCTAGTCAGTACAGCAGGGTCAGTTAGCCCTCACCCACAGAGTCTAGCCTCTAGTCAGTACAGCAGGGTCAGTTAGCCCTCACCCACAGAGTCTAGCCTCTAGTCAGTAGAGCAGGGTCAGTTAGCCTTCACCCACAGAGTCTAGCCTCTAGTCAGTACAGCAGGGTCAGTTAGCCTTCACCCACAGAGTCTAGCCTCTAGTCAGCCTCTAGTCAGTACAGCAGGGTCAGTTAGCATTCACCCACAGAGTCTAGCCTCTAGTCAGTACAGCAGGGTCAGTTAGCCTTCACCCACAGAGTCTAGCCTCTAGTCAGCCTCTAGTCAGTATAGCAGGGTCAGTTAGCCTTCACCCACAGAGTCTAGCCTCTAGTCAGTAGAGCAGGGTCAGCTAGCAGCAACACAGCATCAGACAGCACTCACCAGCCTCTTGCTGTACGACGGCTTTGAATCCTCCATCTGGGAGATGTTCCACCGGAGGCAGCGCGCAAACAGACTACCACATAGAAACGGCGCACAACCCGATGCGCCAAAAGCACGCGGGTAAGCGCGGTGGATCCGACTCGGTGCAAACGAGAATCTAGCTTCAACACCGTTACTAGGTCGGGCCCAAACTAGTGGTTATCGCTCCTCTAGTTCAGACATCGATTCCGCGACTTCACGAGTCAACCGCTGCGAAACTAGCGGCTTCTTGTCAATACCGGAAGACCACCGGAAGCCGCCTCGTTTGTTCTTGGCAACGGCACGCAGTGTGCATTACCGCCACCTACTGGCTGAGGTGGTGGAGTGTGGACCGGGAGACGTGATTTGGAATTCTAGGATGTCCAAGGAAGGTCCCGCCTTTCTCACCTCTGATTGGCTGGAAGGGCTCTCCTACATTGGCTATTTCACCGTTTTCACGCGCTGAGCGTTTTTACAGCCAGATCTTGAGGAGGTGTTTTTTGAGGAAAATGGGAACTCATCGCTATAATAAACGTCCTTTCTTGTTTTGCAACATACTAGTTTCAGCTTCTTTCATAAAAGAACCTGAAAAATGTCAAACGTGAACTTGTAATAAATCTTGCTGCCATGGACGTAATTTTCACTTTAGAAGTGGAGGGGACAGGGGGAGGGGGGGGGGGGGGGGTCTTTACAGTATTACAGAAGATGAGGTCACTCCTGAGAAACCACACGGGCACAGAAGTTGTCTTGGATGACATTCTGATCTACGGTACGAACAAAGAGCACGACCGGAACCTACAGGCTGTGATGGACACAATAAAGGCTTCTGGACTAAAACTAAAGAAGGACAAATGTCAGGTCAGGAAAAGGGTTAGGGTTAGGGTTAGGAAGAGGCTTTCAGAAAGGTGAAAGGCATCCTCAGCTCCAATGCTGGCAAACTAAAATGCGACAAAGCCGACGGTGGTGAGCAAGTAGGCATGGCCTGGGTGGAGCTCTCTACCAGGAACACAGCGCTGGACTACGACCAGTCGCCTTTT
The DNA here is from genome assembly GCF_043380555.1 of Nothobranchius furzeri. Classification (NCBI taxonomy): domain Eukaryota; kingdom Metazoa; phylum Chordata; class Actinopteri; order Cyprinodontiformes; family Nothobranchiidae; genus Nothobranchius; species Nothobranchius furzeri. The sequence goes on from NC_091747.1 coordinate 66,048,886, forward strand.
GTTCCAAGACACTGACAGAGACTTAGCATCGATACTCCCAGATAGAAAAAGGAGTGCCTCGCTGGTGTGTGGGTGTGCCAGCTCTTCGGGAGGTACCTACAAGGCATGGACAGGTTTGTGCTGGAGACCAACCACAAACCCCTGGTTCCTCTCTGAATAATGTTTTTACATGTTTGTTTACAATTTAGACTGAAAAGTTTCACATAAAAATACACAAAAAGGAACAAAACCAGAATAAAAAGAATGTTTTATTTTCATTTTTGTCACATTCCATATGAATCTATAGAGCTAGTACACATTTTAGAAGCAATACAGTTAAAACAGTAAAAATTAGAATCTGGTGCAGAAGTAATCCAGCTGAGACTGAGGGACCATCTAAAGGCTCAGGAACCCTCTGCAGGTGTTTCATCATCATCATCATCAAGGCTCCTGCGAAGGGTCGGCTGTCGTCCAGTCCAGAGTGTGAGCCTACCAGATGAACCAGTTGTTTCCAGTGCTGGCGGTTTTGTGCCAGCTGCTCCGCATTCGCTACGGCAACTTGGAGGTTTCACACAACAGCTGATTAGAGTGTGAAAATTAAACTTTTTAACAATATTCTGATTGTCTGAGATTTTGGATGTGGGCTTTTTTATCAGCTGTATGCCATATTCATCACATTTATACATTTATACCAGATAAAGACTGAAACATCTGGATTTGCATGGAATGAGTCTGTCTCATGGGTTAATTTCACCTTTTGGGTTAGATTAGTGACATAAAATAACTTTTGCACCAGATTCTGGTTTTTCCAGTTTCCTCTGTAATTATTTTATCCATTTTAGATTAAAAAAGCTAAAAAGGTTTAAAACTACAATCCTAACAAAAAAGAAACACTAAAATAAGTTGAGAACTAACTGGAAAATGAATCCACAACCATTGCATGACAGCTTGTGCATGATATTAATACTAATAGTTAATAAGTGTTGGCACAGTGTGGCTCCACATCATTACACACCTGATACCACAGTGAGATATGGGAGGTGTCTAATGAGCGTGTCTCGCGCTCAACGTTGGAGAGTTGGCAGCCCTTAGGATTTTGTCCTATTTCCTGACATGTGGACATCTCTCCTTTGATTGGCTAACAGCAACACAACTTTATCACTGACTGTTTACTCTGCAACCTTGATGTTTTACCTCCATCAATAACATAAGCCCGAGGAGTTCTGCCGTTGGTGGATTTGCTAATGCTATCAGTTAGCTTCTACTAGCTTAGGCATGGACGCTGGACGCTAAACCAACAACAGCCTCCCCCGTCGTGAGTCCAGAGGGGTGAGTCCATGAATGTTAGTGACAGTGTGACATAGATCTGTCACGATTTTCTAATCCTAGAGTTTCACCGTCTGTTTTCTATCAGAAGCTACTGCAGGAGATAGGTGTAGGAGACTATTTTCCATCAGAAGCTGATGAAGGAGATAGGTGTAGGAGACTATTTTCCATCAGAAGCTGATGAAGGAGATAGGTGTAGGAGCCTATTTTCCATCAGAAGCAGATGAAGGAGATAGGTGTAGGAGATTATTTTCTATCAGAAGCTGATGAAGGAGATAGGTGTAGGAGACTATTTTCCATCAGAAGCTGATGAAGGAGATAGGTGTAGGAGATTATTTTCTATCAGAAGCTGATGAAGGAGATAGGTGTAGGAGACTATTTTCCATCAGAAGCTGATGAAGGAGATAGGTGTAGGAGATTATTTTCTATCAGAAGCTGATGAAGGAGATAGGTGTAGGAGACTATTTTCCATCAGAAGCAGATGAAGGAGATAGGTGTAGGAGATTATTTTCTATCAGAAGCTGATGAAGGAGATAGGTGTAGGAGACTATTTTCCATCAGAAGCAGATGAAGGAGATAGGTGTAGGAGATTATTTTCTATCAGAAGCTGATGAAGGAGATAGGTGTAGGAGACTATTTT